>NC_080787.1:2474285-2783571 GCF_028018385.1 Neofelis nebulosa
GGCTGTGCAGCGAGCCCAAAATCCCAAGCGAGACACAAGCGAGAAACCGAAACAGCCCCCAGACCCTGTCGTCTCAGGTCAGAAACTCCCGGGAGAGGTCCGAGGGATGCGTAACACAGAATCCGAAGCAGCCCCTGCGAGACCCAGGCCTCCTGGCCCTGTGTCACTTACCATGGCTGACGGCATTCCCCTTCAGGGAGCTGAAGCCGCCCCATGGACCTGAGAGAAAGGAGTCACAATATCCCAAACAGCCTCCAGACACTGTGGTCTCAGCTCAGAAAGTCACGGGGAAGGTCCAAGGGATGGGAGACACAGAATCCCAAGCAGCCACTCCAGGGGCTGTGCAGCGAGTAATAATCCCAAGCGAGACACAAGCTAGAATCCGAAAAAGCCTCCAGACCCTGGGTTCTCAGCTCAGAAACTCCCGGGATAGGTCCGAGGGATGTGAGACACAGAATGGGTTGCGCCCCTACGAGGCCCAGATCTCCAAGCCAGAGTCACTTACCATGGCGTACCATGGCTGAAGCCACTCCCTGTACCTGAGAGAAAGGAGTCACAGAATCCCAAACAGCCTCCAGAACCTGGGGTCTCAGCTCAGAAACTCCCAGGGAAGTTCCGATGGATGGGAGACACAGATTCCCAAGCAGCCCCTCCAGGGGCTGTGCAGTGAGCACAAAATCCCAAGCGAGACACAAGCTAGAATCCGAAAAAGCCTCCAGACCCTGGGATGTCAGCTGCGAAACTCCCAGTATAGGTCCTAGGGATGCGAGACACAGATGGGTAGAGCCCCTGCGAGCCCCGGGCCTCCAGGCCAGAGTCACTTACCATGGATTACCATGGCTGAAGCCGCTCCCTGTAACTGACAGAAAGGGGCCCAGAATTCCAAACAGCCTCCAGACCCTGGGGTCGCAGTTCAGAAACTGCCAGGGAATGTCCGAGAAATGGGAGACACAGAATCCCAAGCAGCCCTTACAGGGGCTGTTCAGCGACCACAAAATCCCAAACGAGACACAAGCTACAATCCCAAAAAGCCTCCAGACCCTGAGGTCTCAGCTTAGAAACTCCCAGGATAGGTCTGAGGGATGCGAGACATTGAATCCCAAGCAGCCACTGTGAGCCCTGGGCCTCCAGGTCCTGAGTCACTTACCATAGCTTACCATGGCTGAAGCCGCTCCCTATACCTGAGAGAAAGGGGCCATAGAATCCCAAACAGCCTCCAGACCCTGGGGTCTCAGCTCAGAAACTCCCGGGGAAGGTACGGGGGATGGGAGACACAGAATCCCAAGCAGCCACTCCAAGGGCCGTGCAGCGAGCACAAAATCCCAAGCGAGACACAAGCTAGAATCCGAAAAAGCCTCCAGACCCTGTGGTCTCACCTCAGAAACTCCCAGGATAGGTCTGAGGAATGCGAGACACAGAATGCGTAGCGCCCCTGTGAGCCCCGGGCCTCCAAACCAGAGTCACTTACCATGGCTTACCATGGCTGAAGCCGCTGCCTGTACCTGAGAGAAAAGGGTCACAGAATCCCAAACAGCCTCCAGACCCTGGGGTCGCAGCTCAGAAACTCCCGGGGAAAGAATGAGAAATGAGAGACACAGAATCCCAAGCAGCCCGTCCAGGGGCTGTTCAGTGAGCACAATATCCCAAGACACACAGAAGTTACAATCCTAAAAGGCCTCCAGACCCTGTGGTCTCAGCACAGAAACTCCCAGGGTAGGACCGAGGGATGCGAGACACAGGATCCCAAGCAGCCACTGAGAGCCCCGGGCCTCCAGATATTCAGTCACTTACCATGGCTCACCATGGCTGAAGCCACTCCATGTACCTGAGAGAAAGGGGTCACAGAATCCCAAACAGCCTCCAGACCCTGGAGTCTCAGCTCAGAAACTCCAGGGTAAGGTCAGAGTGAAGGAAGACACAGAACCCCAAGCAGCCTCTCGAGGGACTGTGCAGTGAGCACAAAATCACAAGAAAGACACAAGCTAGAATCCGAAGAAGCCTCCAGACCCTGGGGTCTCAGCTGAGAAACTCCCGGGGAAGGTCCGAGAAATGGGAGACACAGAATCCCAAGCAGCCCCTCTAGGGGCTGTGCAGCAAGCACAAAATCCCAAGCGAGACACAAGCCTGAATCCCTAAAAGCCATCAAACCCTGTGGTCTCAGCTCAGAAAATCCTGGGATAGGTGCGAGGAATGCGAGACACAGAATCCCAAGCAGCCGCTGCGAGCCCCGGGTCTCCAGGCCATGAGTCACTTACCATGGCTCACCATGGCTGAAGCCGCTCCCTGTACATGACAGAAAGGAGTCACAGAATCCCAAACAGCCTCCAGACCCTGGTGTCTCAGCTCAGAGTCCCGGGGAAGGTCCAACGGATGGGAGACACAGAATCCCAAGGAGCGCCTCCAGGGGCTGTGCAGCGAGCCCAAAATCCCAAGCGAGACACAAGCGAGTATCCCAAAAAGCCTCCAGACCCTGGGGTCTCAGCTCAGAAATTCCCGGGGAAGATCCGAGGGATGTGAGACAAAGATTCCCAAGCAGCCCCTCCAGGGGCTGTGCAGCGAGCCCAAAATCCCAAGCGAGACACAAGCGACAATCCCAAACAGCGTCCAGACCCTGTGGTCTAAGCCAGAAATCCATGGTATATGTCTGAGGGATGCGAGACACAGAATCCATAGCAGCCCCTGACAGCCCCGGGCCTCCAGGTCCTGAGTCACTTACCATGGGTGACGGCATTCCCTGTCAGGGAGCTGAAGCTGCTTCCTGTACTTGAGAAAAGGGAGTCACAGGATCCTAAACAGCCTCTAGACCCTGTGGTCTCAGCTCAGAATCTCCCGGGGAAGGTCCGAGGCATGGAAGACACAGATTCCCAAGCAGCCCCTCTGGGGGCTGTGCAGCGAGCCCAAAATCCCAAGCGAGACACAAGCGAGAATGCCAAAAAGCCTCCAGACCGTGTGGTCTCAGCTCAGAACCTCCTGGGATTGTCCCGTGGGATGGGAGACCCAGAATCCCAAGCAGCCGCTGCGAGCCCCGGGACTCCAGGTCCTGAGTCACTTACCATGGCTTACCATGGGTGAAACCGTTCCCTGTACCTGAGAGAAAGGAGTCCCAGAACCCCAAACAGCCTCCAGACCCTGGGGTCTCAGCACAGAAACTGCCAGGGAAGGTCCCAGGGATGGGAGACAAAGAATCCCAAGCAACCCCTCCATGGGCTGTGCAGCGAGCATAAAATCCCAAGCGAGACACAAGCTAGAATCCCAAAAAGCCTCCAGACCCTGTGGTTTCAGCTTAGAAAGTCTCGGGATAGGCCCGAGGTATGCGAGACAGAGAATCCGTGGCAGCCCCTGCAAGCCCCGACCCTCTAGGTCCCGGACTGCGACCCCTGGCCTCCAGGCCTGGGGCTGCAAGCCCCGGCCTCCAGGCCCTGAGTCACTTACCATGGCTTACCATGGCTTAAGCCGCTCCCTGTACCTGAGAGAAAGGAGTCACAGAATCACAAACAGCCTCCAGACACTGTGGTTTCAGCTCAGAAACTCCCGGAGAAGGTCTGAGAGATGGGAGATACAGAAGCCCAAACAGCCCTTCCAGGGGCTGTGCAGTGAGCACAAAATCCCAAGCGAGACACAAGCTACAATCCCAAAAAGCCTCCAGACCCTGGAATCTCAGCTCAGAAACTCCCAGGATATGCCCAAGGGATGCGAGACACAGAATCCCAAGCACCCGCTGCGAGCCCCGGGCCTCCAGGTCCTGAGTCACCTACCATGGCTTACCATGGCTGAAGCCGCTCCCTGTACCTGAGAGAACGGAGTCACAGAATCCCAACCAGCTTCGAGAGCCTGTGGTCTCAGCTCAGACACTCCTGGGGTAGGTCCGAGGGATAGGAGACACAGAATCCCAAGCAGCTGCTGCGAGCCCCTGGCCTCCAGGTCATGAGTCACTTACCATGGCTTACCATGGCTGAAGCCTCTCCCTGTACCTGAGGGAAAAGAGTCACAGAATCCCAAACAGCCTCCAGACCCTGTGGTCTCAGCTCAGAAACTCCCAGGATAGGTCCGAGGCATGCGAGACACAGAATCCGTAGCAGCCCCTGCGAGCCCCAGGCCTCCAGGTCCTGAGTCAATTTCCATGGCTGACGGCACATCCCGTCAGGTAGATGAAGCTGCTCCCTGTACCTGAGAGAAAGGAGTCACAGAATCCCAAAGAGCCTCCTGACCCTGTGGTCTCACCTCAGAAACTCCCAGGGAACTTCCGAGGGATGGGAGGCACAGAATCCCAAGCAGACCCTCCAGGAGCTGTGCAGTGAGCACAAAATCCCAAGCGAGACACAAGCGAGAATGCCAAAAAGCCTCCAGACCCTGTGGTCTCAGCTCAGAAACTCCCGGGATAGGTCCGTGGGATGCGAGACCCAGAATCCCAAGAAGCCCCTGCTAGCCCAGGGCCTCCCTGCCCTGCTGGGCTGTGAGCCCAGGGCCTCCAGGCCCTGCTGGGCTGAGAGCCCAGTGCCTCCAGGCATTGCTGGGCTGCCAGCCCTGGGCCTCCAGGCCCTGGGCTGCACGCCCAGGGCCTCCAGACGTTGCTGGTCTGCTAGCCCAGGCCCTCCATGCGCTGGGCTCCTAGCCCTGGCCCTCCATGCGCTGGGCTTGCGGCCCAGGGCCTCCAGGCACTGGGCTGAGAGCCCAGTGCCTCCATGTGCTGGGCTGAGAGCCCACGGCCTCCAGGCGTTGGGCTGTGAGCCCAGGGCCTCCAGGTCCTGAGTCACTTCCCATGGCTGACTGCACTCCCCTTGCCTGAAATGCATAGGCACACACTCTGAGGATGCACGCCATGTCTGAGGGTAGTCTCTCTGTCTCCTTGAGTTCCCTGTGCATGATGGGGCACCCCTTGTTGAAAAACACATGTACTCCACTTTCCTGAATGGCACAGGAGCTCCCCATCCTGAAGCTGCGCCCCATGCCTGAAAAAGCTCCCAGTGCCTGAAGGCAAGCCTCATGCCTCAAGGGGCTCCCCTTGACTCAAGGGCACAAGTACTCCCTGAAGACTTGCCCCATGCCTGACTGCACACCCCTTGCCTGAGGGCACCCTGTGCCTGATGGCGAGCACAGTGCCTGATGGCACACCCTGTGCCTGAAGAGCACAGAGGCTCCCCTTGCCTGAAGTCGCCCACTGTGCATGAAGCATCTCCCTGTACCTGAAGTTGCTCCAAGTGCCTGAAGACAAGCCCCATGGTTGAAGGTGTGCCCCGTGCCTCAAAATGCTCCGTGTGCCTGAAGCCGCTCCCTGTACCTGAGAGAAAGGGGTCCCAGAATCCCAAACAGCCTCCAGAACCTGTGGTCTCAGCTCAGAAACTCCCGTGGAAGGTCCGAGGGATGGGAGACACAGAATTCCAAGCAGCCACTCCAGGGGCTGTGCAGCGAGCACAAAATCCCAAGTGAGACACAAGCAAGAATCCCAAACAGCCTCCAGACCCTGTGGTCTCAGCTCAGTAACTCCCGGGATAGGTCCGAGGGATGCGAGACACAGAATCTGTAGCAGCCCCTGCGAACCCCGGGCCTCCAGGCCTGGAGCTCGCAGCCCAGGGCCTCCAGGTCCTGAGTCCTTTACCATGGCTGACAGCACTCCCCGTGACTGGGTTGACTGCAGGCTGCCGTGCGGCGGGAACTGGGTTCACTGGATGGTGCAGTGCTGCGGTCACTGCGTGAACAGGAGGGTGCAGTGCACTCTGTACTAGCTGCACTGGAAGCTACATTGTCGCGGGCAGTGGGTTCACTGGAGGGTTCAGGGCCTGGCGGTCAGGCTTCACTGGAGGCTGCAGTGCTGCGGGCACTGGGTTCACTGGGGGCTGTAGTACCGCGGGCACTGGGTTCACTGCAGGCTGCAGTGTACCAGTCACTGAGATGAGTGGAGGCTGAAGTGATGCGGACATTGGGTTCACTTGATCTGTAGTGCCGCGGGCACTGGGTTCAAGGCTGGCTGCAGTGCCATGGGCACTGGGGTCACTGGAGGGTGCAGTGCCACGGGCACTGGAGGGTGCAGTGTCGCGGGAAGTGTGTTCACTGGAGGCTGCAGATCCGCAGGCAGTGGGTTCACAGAAGCCTGCAGTGCCACACGCACTGTGTTCACCGGAGGGTGCAGTGCCGCGGGCCCTTGGTTCACTGGAGTGTGCAGTGCCACGGGCTCTAGGTTCACTGCAGGTTCAATGGCCGCGGGCACTTTGTTCACTGGAGGCTGCAGTGCCGTGGGCAGTGGGTTCACTGTTGGCTGCAGTGCAGTGGGAACTGGGTTCACTGGAGGGTGCAGTGCCATCGATCTAGGTTCACTGGATTGTGCAGTGCTGTGCGCTCTGGGTTCAATGCTGGATGCATTGCCATGGGAACTTTATTCACTGGAGGCTGCAGTGTTGTGGGCACCGGTTCACTGCACGGTTCAGTGCCAGGGGAACTGGGTTCACTGGAGGCTGGAGTGCTTAGGACACTTGTTTCACTGGAGTGTGAAGTGCCCCATGCATTGCGTTCACTGGACGGTGCAGTGAAGCGGGCGCTGCCTTCACTGGAAGTTGCAGTGCCGCGGGCAGTGGGATCACCGGAGGCTGCAGTGCCGTGGGAACTGGGTTCACTGAAGGGTGCAGTGCCGCGGGCACTCGGTTCACTGCAGGCTGCAGTGCCACGGGCACTGGGTTCACTGGAGGGTGCAGTGCCGTGGACAGTGGGTTCACTGGAGGCTGCTCTGAAGTGGGAACTGGCTTCACCTGAGGGTGCAGTGCACGGGCACTGGGTTCACTGCAGGCTGCATTGCACCGGTCACTGAGATAACTGGAAGCGGCAGTGCTGCGGGCACGGGGGTCACTGGAGGATGCCGTGCGTCGGGCACTGGCTTCACTGGAGGCTGCAGTGCCGCGGGCACTGGGTTCACTGGAGGTTGCATAGAAGCGGGAACTGGGTTCACAGCATGGTGCAGTGCCACGGGCACTGCGTTCACTGGAGTGTGCAGTGCAGCAGGCACTGCCTTCACTGGAGGCTGCAGTGTTGCGGGCAGTGGGTTCACTGGAGGCTGCAGTGCCGCGGGCACTGGGTTCACTAGAGGGTGCAGTGCCACGGGCACTGGGTTCACTGGAGGGTGTAGTGTCGCAGGCAGTTGGTTCACTGGTGGCTGCACTGTCACGGGAAGTGGGTTCACAACAGGCTGCATTGCCATGGGAACTGGGTTCACTGGAGGCTGCAGTGCCGCGGACACTGGGTTCCCTGGAGCATGTAGTGCCGCAGGCACTGGGTTCACTGCAGGATGCAGTGCCGTGAGCACTGGGTTCACTGGAGGGAGCAGTCCCGCAGGGTCTGGGTTCACTGGAGGTTGCAGTGCCACGGGCACTGGGTTCACTGGAGGCTGCATTGCCGCAGGCACTGGGTTCAGTGCCGGCTGCATTGCTGCGGACACTGGGTACACTGCAGGATGCCGTGCCGCGGGCACTGTGTTCACTGGGTAGTGCAGTGCCGCTGCGACTGGGTTCACTGGAGGGTGCAGTGTGGCGGGAACTAGATTCACTGGACTGTGCAGTGCCGTGGGCTCTGGGTTCACTGCAGGATGCATTGCCTTGGGCACTGTGTTCCCTGCAGACTGCAGTGCCGCGGGCACTGGCGTCATGGGAGGGTGCAGTGCCATGGGCACCGGGTTCACTGGAGTGTGCAGTGTCGCGGGAAGTGGGTTCACTGGAGGCTGAAGTTCCGCGGGCAGTGGGTTCACAGCAGGCTGCAGTGCCTCGGGCTCTGTGTTCACTGCAGACTGCAGTGCCGCGGGCACTGGGTTCACTAAAGGGTGCAGTGCGGCTGGCACTGCCTTCACTGGAGGGTACAGTCCGTGGGCAGTGTGTTCACTGTAGGCAGCAGTGCAGTGGGAACTGGCTTCACTGGAGGGTGCAGTGCTGCGGGCACTGGGTTTACTGCAGACTGCAGTGCCACGGGCACCGAGGTCGCTGGAGGTTGCAATGCCACGAGCACTTGGTTCACTGCAGGGTGCGGTGTCTCAGGCAATGGGTTCACAGGCGGCTTCAGTTCCGCGGGCACTGGGATCACAGCAGGCTGCAGTGCCACGGGCACTGGGTTCACTGGAGGGTGCAGTGTCGCGGGCAGTGGTTTCCCTGGAGGCTGCAGTGCCGTGGACAGTGGGTTCACAACAGTCTGCAGTGCCACAGGAACTGGGTTCACTGGAGGGTGCAGTGACTTGGGCACTGGGTTCACTGGAGTGTGCAGTGCCGCGGATTCTGGGTTTACTGGAGGCTGCAGTGCTGCGAGCACTTGGTTCACTGCATGCTGCAGTTCTGCGGGCACGGGGTTCATGGCAGGCTGCATGCCGCGAGCACAGGGTTCACTGCACACTGCCGTGCCGCCTGCTCTGGGTTTACTGGAGGCTGCAGTGCCATGGACACTGGGTTCAAGGAGGATGTAATGTATCAGACACTGGTTTCACTGCAGGATGCAGTGCCTCCGGGACTGGGTTCCCTGCAGGCTGCAGTGCGGTGGGAACTGGGTTCACTGGAGGGTGCAGTGCTGCGGTCACTGCGTTAACAGGAGGGTGCGGTGCACTCAGGACTGGCTTCAGTGGAGGCTGCAGTGCTGCGGGCACTGTGTTCACTGCAGGCTGCATTGCCGCGGGCACTGGGTTCACTGCAGGATTTAGTGCCGCTGACACTGTGTTCACTGGATGGTGCAGTTTCGCCGGCACTGTGTTCACTGGAGGCTGCAGGTCTGCGGGAACTGTGTTCACTGGTGCCTGCAGTGCCGCCGGATCTTTGTTCACTGGAGGCTGCAGTGCTGCGTGCACTGGGTTCACCGGAGGGTGCAGTGCGGCAGGCACTGCCTTCACTGGAGTGTGCAGTGCCACGGGCAGTGGGTTCACTGGAGGCTGCAGTGCAGTGGGAACTGGGTTCACTGCAGGCTGCAGTGCCCCGGCACAGGGTTCACAGCAGGATGCAGTGCTTCGGACACTTTTTCACTGGAGGGTGCAGTGCCGCGTGCACGGGGTTCAGTAGAGCCTGCAGTGCTGCCACCACTGGGTTCAATGGTTGGTGCAGTGCTATGGTACTGTGTTAACTGGCGGGTTCAGTGCACCCAGCATTGGCTTCACTGGAGGGTGCAGTGATGCAGGATCTTGGTTCACAGGTGGCTGCAGTGCCGAGGGCACTGAGTTCACTGGAGGGTGCAGCGCCACGGCACTGCATTCACTGGAGGCTGCAGTGCCGCGGGCAGTGTGTTCACTGTAGGCTGCAGTGCCGCGGGCACTGAATTCCATAGAGGCTGCAGTGCAGTGGGAACTGGGTTCACTGGAGGGTGCAGTGCCGCGGACACAGGGTTCACTGCATGCTGCAGTGCGCCGGTCACTGGGATAAATGGAAGATGCAGTGCTGTGGGCACTGGGTTCACTGGAGGATGCAGTGCAGCGGGCACTGGGTTCAATACAGGCTGCAGTGCGCCGGTCACTGGGATAAATGGAAGATGCAGTGCTGTGGGCACTGGGTTCACTGGAGGATGCAGTGCAGCGGGCACTGGGTTCAATACAGGCTGCAGTGCCTCGGGCACTGGGTTCACTACAGGCTGCAGTGCCGCAGGCAGTGGGCTCACTTGAGGCTGCAGTGGTGCGCACCCTGGGTTCACTGGAGGGTTCAATGCCCCAGGCACGGGGTACACCGGAGGATGCAGTGCCTAGGGCACTGTGTTAACTGGTGGGTGCAGTGCCTTGGTCACTGCCTTATCAGAGGATGAAGTGCCGCGGGGACTGGGTTCACTACAGGGTGCAGTGCCGAAGGCACAAGGGTTCACTAGAGGGTCCAGTGCCACAGGCTCTGACTTCACTGCAGTGTGCAGTACCGCGGTCTCTGGGTTCAGTCGAGGGTGCAGTGCCACGAGCACTGTGTTCACTGGAGCCTACAGTGCCGTGGGCTTTGCGTTCACTGCAGGCTTCAGTGCCGCAGGCACTGGGTTCACTGCAGGCTGCAGTGCCCCATGCACTGGGTGCACTGCAGGATGCAGTGCCGCGGGCACTTTGGTCACTGCAGGGTGCTGTGCCGTGGACACTGGATTCAGTCGAGGGTGCAGTGCCACGGGCCTGGGTTCACTGTAGGCTGCAGTCAGTGGGAACTGGGTTCAATGGATGGTGCAGTTCTGCCGGCACTGCGTTAACTCAAGGGCGCAGTGCACCCAGCACTGGCTTCACTGGAGGGTGCAGTGCCACGGGCTCTGGGTTCCCTGGAGGCTGGAGTACCATGGGCACTGGGTTCACTGGAGGCTGCTCTGCCTCGGGCACTGGGCTCACTGGAGGCTGCAGTGCAGTGGGAACTAGGTTCACTGCAGGGTGCAGTCCGTGGGCACTGGGTTCAATACACGCTGCTGTGCACTGGTCACAGGGATAACTGGAGGCTGTAGTGCTGCAGGCAGTGGCTTCACTGGAGGCTGCAGTGCCGCAGACACTGTGTTCACTGGAGGCTGCAGTGCCTAGGGCATTTGGTTCAATGGAGGTTGCAGTGTCGTGGGCACTGGGTTCACTGGACGCTGCTGGGCCACGGGCACTGGGGTCACTGGAGGCTGCAGTGCCATGGACACTGTGTTCACTGGAGGCTGCAGTGCCGTTGGCACTGGGTTCACTGGAGGCTGCAATGTGGCGGGACCTGGGTTCTCTGGAGGCTATAGTGCTGTTGACACTTGGTTCACTGCAAGGTGCAGTGCCGCGGGCACAGGGTTCACTGGAGTGTGCAGTGCCGCGGGCTCAGGGTTCAATGGAGGCTGCAGTGCTGTGGGCACTGAGTTCACTGCATGCTGCACTGCCTCGGGAACTGGGTTCACTGGAGGCTGCAGTGCCGTGGACACTGTGTTCACTGGAGGGTGCAGTGCCGCGGGCACTGGGTTCACTGGAGACTGCAGTGCCGTTGGCACGGTGTTCACTGCGGGATGCAGTGCCGCGGGCAGTGGGTTCACTGGAGTCTGCAGTGCCGCGGGCAGTGGGTTCACTGGAGACTGCAGTGCCGTTGGCACTGTGTTCACTGCAGGATGCAGTGCCGCGGGCAGTGGGTTCACTGGAGTCTGCAGTGCCACGGGCAGTGGGTTCACTGGAGTCTGCAGTGCCGCGGGCAGTGGGTTCACTGGAGATTGCATAGAAGCTGGAACTGAGTACACTGCATGGTGCAGTGCCGCAGGCCCTGGGTTCACTTGAGGGTTCAATGCCCCAGGCACGGGGTACACCGGAGGATGCAGTGCCTAGGGCATTGTGTTAACTGGTGGGTGCAGTGCCTTGGTCACTGCCCTATCGGAGGATGAAGTGCCGCGGGGACTGGGTTCACTACAGGGTGCAGTGCCGAAGGCACAAGGGTTCACTAGAGGGTCCAGTGCCACAGGCTCTGACTTCACTGCACTGTGCAGTACCGCGGGCTCTGGGTTCAGTCGAGGGTGCAGTGCCACGAGCACTGTGTTCACTGGAGCCTACAGTGTCGTGAGCTTTGCGTTCACTGCTGGCTTCAGTGCCGCAGGCACTGGGTTCACTGGAGTCTGCAGTGCCGCGGGCAGTGGGTTCACTTGAGATTGCATAGAAGCTGGAACTGAGTACACTGCATGGTGCAGTGCCGCAGGTCCTGGGTTCACTTGAGGGTGCAGTGTGGCAGGCACTGCCATCACTGGAGGGTGCAGTGCCGCGGGCAGTGGGTTCACTGGAGGGTGTACTGCAGTGGAACTGGGTTCACTGCAGGCTGCAGTGCCGTGGACACTTTTTTTCACTGGAGGGTGCAGTGCCCCGGGCATGGGTTCAGTAGAGTGTGCAGTGCCACGGGCTCTGGGTACACTGGAGACTACAGTGCCGTGGGCACTGGGTTCACTGCAGGCTGCTCTGCCTCGGGCACTGGGTTCACTGCAGGCTGCAGTGCCACGTGCAGTGGGTTCACTGCATGCTGCAGTGCCACTTGCAGTAGGTTCACTGGATCCTGCATTGCTGCGGGCAATGGGTTCATGCAGGCTGCAGTGCACCGGTCACTGGCATAACTGGAGGCTGTAGTGCTGCAGGCACTGGCTGCACTGGATGCTGCAGTGCCACGGACACTGTGTTCACTGGAGGCTGCTGTGCCGCGGGAACTGGGTTCACTGGAGGCTGCATTGCCTTGGACACTGGGTTCACTGGAAAGTGCCGTGGGCACGGTCATCCCTGGAGGCTCCAGTGCCACGGTCACTGAGGTCACTGAAGGCTCCACTGCCGCGGTCACTGGGGCCTCCTGTGCCCCAGTTCCGCTGGCACTGGAGCCTGGATGGGCTGCTTGGGATTCTGTGTCTCCCTCTCTGTTTTTCCCCGGGTGGTCTCTGGTTTGAGCACAGACCTGGAGGCTGCATGGCATTGTGTGTCTCCCTCTGTTTCTGTCCTTCCCCAGGAGTTTCCGTGCTGAGACCACAGAGCCTGGAAGCTGCTTCGAATTTTGTGTCTCCCTCTCTCTCTGTCCTTCCCCTCCACTTCTTTCAGGCACTGGGATTGCCGACTTCAGGCTCTGGGAGTGACTTTGACTTCAGTCACTGGGAGTGACGTCAGGAGTGACTTAAGTCACTGGGAGTGACTTCAGGAGTGTTCTGTCAATGGGAGTGACTTCAAGAGGGTCTTCCGTCAGTGTGTGTGACTTCGCGAGGGACTTCCGTCACTGGGAGTGACTTCAGTCATTGGGGTGACCGACTTCAGTCACTGGGCATGCCCTCAGGCCCTGGGCATGCCTGTGCCCTTCAGGCAGGGGGCTAGACTTCAGGCACAGGGTGAGAATTCAGGCATGGTGCAAGCCTTCATGCAAGGGGCGTGCCTGCAGGCACTGGGCGGGGCTCCATGCTTGTGGCAAGGCTTCAGGCACGGGGCTTTCCTTCAGGCACGGGCCTTGCCTGCAGGCAAGGGGCCTGAGTACAGGCACCTGGAGCTGTTTCAGGCAAGAGGCATGCCTTCAGGAACAGGGAGCGGCTTCAGGCACATGGAGCGTTTTGAAGCACGGGGCGCACCTTCAACCATGGAGCTTGTCTTCAGGCCCTGGGAGCACCTTCAGGTACAGTGAGCCGCCTCATGCACAGGGTGAGACTTCAGGCATGGCGAGCCTCTGTGCTCTTCAGGCACAGGGCGCGCCCTCAGGCACTGGGCGCACTCAGGCAAAGGGTGTGCCCTCACCCATGGGGTGAGCACTCAGAGAGTGCTTGTGCCTTTCAGGCAAAGGGAGTGCCTTCAGGAACCGGGAGTGCATTCAGGCACGGGGAGTGCCTTCAGGCATGGTGAGTGGCTTCAGCAACTGGAGGCTCTGTGCTGCCAGCACTGGGGCCTGGAGGCTCGGTGCTGGGAGCACCGGGGCCTGGAGGGGCTGCTTGGGATTCTGTGTCTCCCTCTCTGTCCTTCCCCAGGAGTCTCTGTGGTGAGACCACAGAGCCTGGGGGCTGCATGGGGTTCTGTGTCTCCTTCTGTCTCTGTCCTTCCCCGGGAGTTTCTGTGCTGAGACCACAGAGCCTGGAGGCTGCTTTGGACTTCTGTGTCTCACTCTCTCTGTCCTTCCCCTGCAATTTCTTCAGGCACTAGGAGTAACTTCAGACACTGAGTGTGACTTTGACTTCAGTCACTGTGAGTGACTATGACATCAGCCACTGGGAGTGGCTTTGACTTCAGCCCCTGGGAGTGACTTCAGTCCCTGGGAGTGACTTCCATCACTGGGAGAGGGACTTCGAGAGGGACTTCCATCACTGGGAGGGAATTCGCGAGAGACTTCCCTCACTGGGAGTGACATAGTGAGTGATTTCCGTCACTGGGAGTGACTTCGGGAGAGGCTTCGGTCACTTGGAATGACTTTGGGAGTAACTTCCTTCACTGGGAGTGACTTTGACTTCAGTCACTGGGAGTGACTTTGGGAGTGACTTCATGTACTGGGCATGACTCAGTCATTGGTGGTGACTGACTTCAGTCCCTGGGCATGCCCTCAGGCACTGGGCATGCCTGTGCCATTGAGGCATGGGGCGTGCCTTCAGGCAAGGGGTGTGCTTTCAGGCACTGGGCGGGGCTTCATGCAAGGGGCTTGCCTTCAGGCAAGGGGCTTGATTAGAGGCACATGGAGGTGTTTCAGGCAAGAGGCATGCCTTCAGGCAAAGAGAGTGGCTTCAGGCACACGGATTGTGGGGCTTGTCTTCAGGCACTGGGAGCCCCTTCAGGTACAGTGAACGGCTTCATGCACAGGGCGCGACTTCAGGCACGCGGAGTTCTGTGCTGTTCTGGCACAGGGTGCGTCATCAGGCACTGGACTCGCCATGAGGCACAGGGCGCCCTCAGCACGGGGTGTGCCGTCAGGCATGGGGCACGACTTCAGGGAGTGCCTGTGCCCTTGAGTCAAGTGGAGTGTTTTCTGGCATGGGGCTTGCCTTCAGGCATGTGGAGCATCTTCAGGCATGGGGCCCGTCTTCAGGCACAGGGAGCTCCTGTGCCATTCAGGTAAGGGGAGCACATGTGCCTCTCAACAAGGGATGCCCCATCATGCACAGGACGCTCATTGAGACTCACAGCATACCCTCAGGCATGGGGTGCACCTTCAGAGAGTACCTCTGCCTTTCAGGCAAAGAGAGTGCCTTCAGGCAGGGGGAGTGCCTTCCGGCACTGGTAGTGCCTTCAGGCATGGTGAGTGGCTTCAGGAAGTGGAGGCTCTGTGCGGCGAGCATAGGGCCTGGAGGCTTCATGGGATTCTGTCTCCCTCTCTCTCTGTCCTTCCCCAGGAGGCTCTATGCTGAGACCACAGAGCCTGGAGGCTGCTTGGAATTCTGTGTCTCCTTTTCTCTGTGTCCTTCCCCTGCAGTTCCTTCAGGCACTGGGAGTGCCGACTTCAGTCACTGGGAGTGACGACTGCAGTCACTAGGAGTAACTGCAGACACTGAGTGTGACTTTGACTTCAGTCACTGTGAGTGACTATGACATCAGTCACAGGGAGTGACTTTGACTTCAGTCACTGGGAGTGACGTCAGGAGTGACTTCAGTCACTGGGAGTGACTTCTGGAGTGACTTCTGTCACGGGGAGTGACTTCGAGAGGGACTACCGTCACTGGGTGTGACTTCGCAAGGGACTTCCATTTCTGGGAGTGACTTTTCCAGTGACTTCCGTCACGGGGAGTGGCTTCGGGAAAGACTTCCCTCTCTGGGAGTGACTTTGGGAGTAACTTTATTTACTGGGAATGACTTTGACTTTAGTCACTGGGAGTGACTTTGGGAGTGTCTTCATTCATTGGGCAAGACTTCAGTCATTGAGAGTGACTGACTTCAATCACTGGACATGTCCACAGGCACTGGGCATGCCTGTGCCCTTCAGGCAGGGGGCTAGCCTTCAGGCACAGGGTGAGAATTCAGGCATGGGGCAAGCATTCAGGCATGGGGCAAGCCTTCAGGCATGGGGCGTGCCTTCAGGCAAGGGGTGTGCCTTCAGGCACTGAGCAGGGCTTCATGCATGGGGCAAGGCTTCAGGCACCAGGCTTGCATTCAGGCACCGGGCTTGCCTTCAGGCAAGGGGCTTGAGTACAGGCACCTGGAGCTGTTTCAGGCAAGAGGCATGCCTTCAGGAACAGGGAGCAGCTTCAGGCACAGGGAGCGTCTTTAGGCACGTGGCGCACCTTCAACCATGGGGCTTGTCATCAGGCACTGGGAGCACTTTTAGGTACAGTGAGCGGCTTCAGGCACAGGGCACGACTTAAGGCACAGCACGGGGGAGTCTGTGCTCTACAAGCACGGGGCGCCCTCTGGCCAGGGGTGCGCTGTCAGTCATGGTATGCGCCTTCAGGGAGTGCCTGTGCCCTTCATTCAAGGGGAGCGCCTTCAGGCATGGAACACGCCTTCAGGCACATGGTGTGCCTTCAGGCACTGGGCGAGGCATCATTCATGGGGCGCTGCTTCAGTCAAGGGGCTTACTTTCAGGCAGTGGGCTTCCCTACAGGCATGTGGAGCTCTATCAGGCATAGGTCCTGTCTTCTGGAACAGGGAGTGGCCTCAGGCACAGGGAGAATCTTCACGCAAGGGGTGAACCTTCAGCCATGGGGCTTGTCTTCAGGCACTGGGAGCGCCTTCAGGCACAGGGAGCAGCTTCATGCAAGGGGTGCGCCTTCAGGCAAGGGGAGCATCTGTGCTCTTCAGGCATGGGGCACGCAGTCAGGCATGGGGCGACCCATCAGGCATAGGGAGTGGCTTCAGGCATGGTGCATGGCTTCAGATATGGGGCGTGGCTTCAGGCAAGAGGAGGTCCTGTGCCAATCAGGCAAGGGGGGCTCCTGTGACTTTCAGGCACAGAATGCCCCATCCTGCACAGGGAGCTCAGTCAGACTTAGGGCATGTCTTCAGGCATGTGGTATGCCTATAGAGAGTGCTGGTGCCTTTCAGGCAAGGGGAGTGCCTTCAGACAAGGGGAGTGCCTTCAGGCATTGGAGGCTCTGTCCTGTGATCACAGAGCATAGGGTTTCTGTGCTGGGAGTACAGAGCCTGGAGGAGCTTCTTGGGATTCTATGTCTCCCTCTCTGTCCTTCCCCAGGAGGCTCTGTGGTGAGAGCACAGAGCCTGGAGCCTGCTTGGGATTCTGTGTCTCCCTCTCACTCTGTCCTTCCCCTGGAGTGTCTTCAGGCACTGGGAGTGCCAATTTCAGGCACTGGGAGTGATGACTGCAGTCCCTGTGAGTGGAGACTCCAGTCACTGGGAGTAACTGCAGACACTGAGAGTGACTTTGACTTCAGTCTCTGGGAGTGACTATGACATCAGTCACTGGGAATGACTTTGGCTTCAGTCACTGGGAGTGACTTCGGGCGTGACTTCAGTCACTGGGAGTGACTTCGAGAGGGACTTCCCTCACTGGGAGTGACTTCGGGCGTGACTTCTGTCACGGAGTGACATCTGGAGTGACTTCCGTCACTGGCAGTCACTTCGGGTGTGACTTTCATCACTGGGAGTGACTTCGACAGGGACTTCCCTCACTGGGAGTGACTTTGGGTATGACTTCTGTCACTGGGAGTGATATGTGGAGTAACTTTCGTCACTGACAGTCACTTCGGGTTGACTTTCATCACTGGGAGTGACTTCGGGAGAGACTTCCGTCACTGGGAGTGACTTTGGGATGACTTTCTTCACTGGGAGTGACTTTGTCTTCAGTCACTGGGAGTGACTTTGACTTCATTCCCTGGGAGTGACTTTGGGAGTGACTTCATTCAATAGGCATGACTTCAGACATTGGGAGTGAATGACTTCAGTCACTGGGTATGCCCTCAGGCACTGGGCATGCCTAACCCTTCAGGCAAGGGGCGAGCCTTCAGGCATGGGGAGAGCCTTCAGGCAGGAGGAGCCTTCAGGCAAGGGGCAAGGCTTCAAGCAAGGGGCCTTCAGGCAAGGGGCAAGCCTTCAGGCAAGGGGTGAGCCTGCAGGCATTGGACCTGCCTTCAGGCATGGGAAATGGCTTCATGCTCGGGGCATGGCTTTAGGCAAGGGGCTTGCCTTCAGGTAAGGGGCTTGTCTTTAGGCATGGGGCATGCCTTCAGGCCCTGGGCATGCCTTCAGGCACAGGGAGCGGCTTCAGGCAAGGGGCTTGTCTTCAGGCATGGGGAGCGCCTTCAGGTATGGGGAGCAGCTTCAGGCATGGGGTGTGCCTTCAGGTACTGGGAGCGTCTGTGCCCTTCAGGACACTTTCCATGGAAAGTAACGCTGTACCACTTCTCTCCCCACATGTGTGTGGTCATATCAGATTTAGGAATTTTGTCCTCATTGAGAGAGAGAGAGAGAGAGAGAGAGAGAGAGAGAGAGAGAGAGAGAGAGAGTGTCTTAGCTAGTGTTTGGGTTTGGGCCAGGGACTTAGATAGGACTGAATGGACAGGAGACCTGTGATCACCCTGGAAGGCTGCAGTGAGGGCCCATGCACTAATGCGTGTAAGGTTTAGGATTATGGTAAGAGTTGGTGTGAACTGTAGGTTGAGGGGTATGGTGCGGGTCAAGGTTACTGTTAGGTTTAGGTCCCAGGAGGTTGTAGGCGGTGAACCCCTAGCAGTGCAGTGGTCTCCACATAGGGTTGAATGGAGACTGCATGAAAGCCTCTAGTTCAGGCTTCGTCTTTCCATGCCAGAGCCGACCTCCCGTGTGTGCCACTCTTCAGTTGGGCCTCAGCACCCTCCTTGAGAAATTCCATGCCAGCAGTGGAATTGACATGATGATGTTCCAATTCCATACCGAATAATACTTCAGGGTTCTGGGCCCTATGGGCGTGATGTTCTCAGAATTCGGAACTCGATCCCCATTGGGAGAGAGCCATCGCTAGGGTTAGGGTATGTTCCAGCGACATAAGCACGGCTGAAGCGACACCAGTCCCTTGAGCTACATGGAGGGCTGAATAGGGCGCATGCACAGGTGCAGGTCAGATGTAGGGTTACGGTTAGAGTTGGTGAGTTTGGTGTGTATAGTTATGTTCATTGTTTTAGTTTTGTTCATAGTTATGTTCATGGTGAGGTTGGTGTGTATAGTTATGTTCATTATTTGGTTTGGGGTTAAGTCCTAGGTGCCTCCAAGCGATAAATGAACAGCAATGCAGTCAGCTTCCCAGAGGGCTCAGTGGAGGGCATATTGCAGGTTGTCTGTCATGCTTAGTCTTTGTTTGCCAGGGCAAGCCTCCATCGTAGGCCATTCTTTGAGCCTCAGCAACTACTTCTGCAGCAACATCTGGGCTTTGGATATTACATGGTGATATTCTGCATTCCACGCTGAGTAATACTCCTCCTCCTCTGGACTCCATGTGTGTGGTATCCTCAGACTAAAGAATTGAGTCACCATCAGGAGAGAGCCTTAGTTTGAGTTAGGGTTTGCTTCAGGGCCATAAGCAGCGCTGAAGCAACACTACTCATGTGATCTACATGGGGTGTTGTATGAGGGACCATGCGCACGTGAGGGTCTAGTGTAGGATTAGCATTAGATTTGGAGTGAGGTTTAGGTTGAGGAGTACTGCGAGGGTCATGATTAGGGTTAGGGTCCAGGAGGCCCTAGGTGCTGAAACCCAAGCAGTGCAGTGATCTCCCTGGAGGGCTGAGGGAGGTCGCATTGGAGGGTGCCGGCCAGGCTTAGTCTTTCGGGGCTAGGGCCATTCTCAGATATGGACCACACTTTGGTTGGGCCTCAGCAACCCCCTTGTGCAGCTCCCTCTGGGCTTTGGAAATTACCTGGTCATGTTCCACGTTCCATGCCGAGGAATCCGTCTCCTCTTCTGAACACCACGTGTGTGGTTTGCACAGAAGTAAGTATTAGGTCACCATGGGGAGACAGCCTAAAATGGAGTTAGGGTTCAGTCCAAGGACATAAGCAGGGCCGAAGCGACAGCAGTCCCGTGATCTCCCTGGAGGGCTGAAGAGAGGGTCCCTGAGAGGGTGCAAGTCAGTTGTAGGTTATGTTTAGAATAGGGGTGATGTTTAGGTTGAGGGGTACTTTGAAGGTCATGGTTATTGTTAGGTCTCACGAGGCTCTAGGTGCAACAACCCCAGGAAGGATGTGGTCTCCCAGAAGGGCTGAGTGGATCCCACATGGGATTGTGCTGATCAGGCTTTGTCTTTGAGTGCCCGATCAAGCCTCTCGTGTGAGTCACTCTTCAGTGTGGCCTCAGGAACCCCCTTGTGCAGCTCCTTATGGGTAATGGAAATGACACGATTTGCTCCAAGATCCATGCTGAGGAATCCTGCAAAGCTTTGGGCCCCATGTGTGTGGTCTCTGAGAGTTAGGCATTGGATCCCCATTCGGATTCAGCCACAACTAGGGTTAGGGTTCGGTCCAGGGAGGTAAGCAAGGCTGAAGCAACAGCAATCCCATTACCTACATGGAGGTTTGAATGAGGGCCCATGAGCGGGTGAGGGTCAGGTGTAGGGTGTCAGGTGAAGCCTTAGAGTTGGGGTAAGGTTGAGGTTGAGGAGTATGTTGATGGTCACGTTTACGGTTTGGGTTAGGTTCCAGGAGGTATGAGGTACTGTACCCCAAGCAGTCCAGTGGTCTCACTGGAGGAATCAGTGGAGGGCAAATGGTAGGTTGCTGCTCAGGCTTAGTCTTTGGGTGCCGAAGCCAGCATCAGTTGTGGGGCAATCTTCAGATGGGCCTCAGCAAACCCTTTTTGCAGCTTCCTCTGGGCTTTGTAAATTACCTGTCGATGTTCCACGTTCCATGTGAGTAACACTGCAGCACTTCTGGGCCCCATATGCATGGTGACTGAGACTTAGGAATTTGTTCCTCGATGGGAGAGAGCCATTACTAGGGTTAGGTATTGGCCCAGGGATGTAGATAGGGCCAAATCCACATGAGTCCGTGATCATTCTGGAGGACTCCATAGGGCCCATGCTTGGGGGCGGGTCATGTGTAGGGTTAGCGTTAGAGTTGGTGTGAAGTTTAGGTTGAGGTGTATGGTGAGGGTCAAGTTTAGTGTTAGTGTTAGGTCCCAGGAGGTTCCAGGCAGTGAACGCCTAGCAGTGCAGTGGCCTCCACAGAGGGCTGAGTGGAAGCTGCATGGAAGTCTACAGCTCAGACTAAGTCTTTGCGTCCCAGGGCAGCATCCTATGTGTGACAGTCTTCAGTTGGGCCTCAGCAACCTCCTTGTGCAGCTCCATCCCAGCAGTGCAAATGAAATGATGATGTTCCAATTCCATCCTGAAGAATACTGCAGGGGTTTGGACACTATGTGCATGGTGTTCTCAGAGTTAGGAACTGGATCCCCTTTGGGGGAGAGTCATAGCTAGGGTCAGGATTCGGTCCAGGGACATAAGCAGGGCCGAAGCAACACCAGTCCCATTATCTACATGGAGGGCTGAATGAGCACCCATGCAGGGGTGCAGGTCAGATGTAGCGTTACATTTAGAGTTGGGGTGAGGTTGAGGATGATGTGTATGGCTCTTGTCAATATAATGGTTAGGTTTTGTCCCAGGTCCTCCAGAAGCTGAAGCACCAGCAGTGCTGGTCTTCCTGCAGGGTTCAGTGGTGAGCACATAGGAGGGTGTAGGTCATGCTTAGTCTTTGAGAGCCAGGGTGAGCCTCCTTTGTGGGCCACACTTTGGTTGAGCCTCAGGAACCGCTTCTGAAGCAACATCTGGGCTTTGGATATTACATGGTGATATTCCACGTTCCATGCCGAGGAATCCGCCTCTTCTTCTGGAAGGGAGATATCCTCAGACTTAATAATCGGGTCACCATCTGGAGAGAGCTTTAGATAGAGTTGGGTTTCAGACCAGGGCCATAAGGAGGGCCAAAGTTACCCCATTCCACTTACTTCCATGGGGTGATGAATGATAGCCAGTGTGCAGGTGAGGGTCAGGTGTAGGGTTAGTGTTAGTGTAGGAATGAGTTTGAGGTTCAGGGTATGGTGAGAGTCACGGTTAGTGTTAGGGTTAGGGCCCAAGAAATTCCAGGTGGTGAACCCCTAGCATCGCAGTGGTCTCCACGGAAGGCTGAGTGGTGGCTGCATGGGAGCCTTCAGTTCAGACATTCTTTGTGTTTCAAGGCCAGCCTCCCATGTTGCCACTATTCATTTGGGTCTCAGCAACCTCCTCAGGCAGCTCCATCCGAGAAGTGGAAACGAAATGATGATGCTCCAATTCCATACCGAGTAATACTGTAGGGGTTTTGACCTATATGCGTGGTGTTTCAGAATTAGGACCTGGATTCCCATTGGGAGAGAACCACGGATAGGGTGAGGTTCTGTCCAGGGACATAAGCAGGGCTGAAGAGAAACCAGTCCTGTTATCTCCATGAGGGCCTGTATGAGGGCCAATGCACGGGTAAGGGTCAGGTGTAGGGTTAGCATTAGCGTTGGGGTGAGGTATAGGTTGAGTAGTATGGGGAGGGTCATAGTTGGCATTATGGCTAGGTTCCAGGAGGCCCAAGGTGCTGAATCCAAGGCAGTGCAGTTGTTTCCCTGGGGGACCAAGAGGAGGGCGCATGGGAGGGTGCCGGTCATGCTTATTCTTTGGGTGCCAAGGCCAGCCTCTTGTGTGGGCCACTCTTCGGTTGGTCCTCAGCAACCCCCTTGTGCAGGTCCCTCTGGGCATTGGAAATGGTATGTTGATGTTCCCCGTTCCATGCCAAGTAAGCCTGCACCGCATCTGGGCCCCATGTACGTGGTTTTCTCCGAGTCAGGAATTGGGTCCCCATCGGGAATGAGCCATAGCTAGGGCAAGGGTTTGATCCAGGGACGGGACGTAAGCAAGGCTGAAGAAACAACAATCCCTTTACCTCCATGGAGGGCTGAATGAGGGCTCATGCACGGATGCGGGTCATGTGTAGGGTTAGCGTTAGACTTAGGGTGAGGTTCCAATTGAGGAGTATGGAGTGGGTCATGAATAGGGTGAGGGATAGCTCCAAGGAGTCCCCAGATGATGAACCCCATGCAGTGCAGTGGTCTGGGAGGGCTCAGTGGAGGGCACATGGGAGGGTGCTAGTCAGGTTTAGTCTTTGGTTACTGGTGCCAGCCTTGCATGTGGGCCACTTTTGGGCCTCAGCAAGCACTTTGGCACCTCCCTCTGGTATTTGGACATGACATGGTGGTGGTCCATGCTCCATGTGGAGTAATCCTGCACCGCTTCTGGGCCACAGGTGCATGATATTCTCTGCATTAGGAATTGGATCCCCATCGGGATAGAGAAATAGGTAGGATTACAGGTAGATCCAGGGACATAAGCAAGGCCGAAGAAACAACAGTCCATTTATCTCCATTGAGTATGAATGAGGGCCATGCGCGGTAGCAGGTCAGGTGTAGGGTTAGTGTTAGAATTGGGGTGAGGTTTCGGTTGAGGAATACAGCGAGGGTCATGGTGAGGGTTAGGGGTAGGTTCCAGGAGGCGCTTAAGTGCAGAAACCTAAGTAGTGCAGTGGTCTCCTAGAGGGTTGAGTGGAGGGTGCAAAGGATGGTGCCATTCCTTCTTAGTCTTAGGGTGTCAAGGCCCTCCTTGGGTGCAGGACACTCCTTAGTTGGGCCTCAGCAGCGCCCTTGTGCAGCTCCCTCTGAGCTTTGGAAATGACATGGTGATGTTCCAGGTTCCAAGCCGAGTGATTTACACCATGAGCGTGCTGTTGTCAGTCATTGGAATTGGGTTGCCATGAGGAAGGAGACTTAGCTAGGGTTAGGGTTCAGTGCAGTGACATCACCAGGGCAGAGTGACTCCAATCTCATGAATTTCATGGAGGGCAGAAGTGAGAAAACTTGCGAGGGTACCGGTCTGGTATAGAGTTAGTGTGAGAGATAGGTTTAGGTTTAGGTTGAGGGCTAGGGTCAGGGTTCTGGTTAGGGTTGGGGATAAGTCCCAGGAGGCTCCAGATGCTGAACCCACAGCAGTGCAGTGGTCTCCCCGAAGTGCGGACTGGAGTACACAATGAATGCTGCGGGTCAGGATTAGTCTTTCTGTTGCCAGGCCAGACAACTGTTTCTGGCAGTCTTCGGGTAAGCCTCAGGAATGCTCTCAGGCACAACGGAGGCTGCCGGTCCGGATTAGTCTTTGGGTTCCAAGGCTAGACAAGTGCGTTGGACACTCTTTGGGGGAGACCTCAGGAATCCTCTTATGCAGCAGCAGCCGGGCTTTGGAAATGACATGGTGATGTTCCACGTTCCACGCCGAGTAATCCTGCACTGCTTCTCGACCCCATGTGCATTCTGTTGTCAGACATTGGAATTGGGCACCCATGGGGAGTGAGTTTTAGCTAGGGTTAGGGTTCAGTGCAGGGATGTGGCCAGGGCCAAAGGACTCCAGTCTCATGATCTCCCTTGAGGGCTGAAGTGAGGGCACATGCGCTTGTATGGGTCTGGTGTAGAAGTACTATGAGATATATGGTCAGGTGAGATTGAGGGTTATGCTCAGGGTTATGTTTAGGGTTAGTGTAGGTCAAAGAAGGATCCAGGCGCTGTACCCACAGCAGTGCAATTGTTTCCCCGAAGGGCAGAGTCAGTGCACAATGGAGGCTGCTCGTCAAAATTAGTCTTTGGGTTCCAAAGACGGACAACTCTGTAAGGTCTGGTGTAGATAGGTGGGTCCAGTGTGATAGAAAATGTTAGATTTAAGTTGAGGGTTATTGTTAGGGTTATGGTTAGGTTTAGAGTTAGGTCCCAGGAGTCTCCAGGCGCTGAACCACAGCAGTGCAGTTGTCTCCCGGAAGGGTTGAACGGACTGCACAACGGAGGCTGCGGGTCAGGATTAATCTTTGGGTTCTAAGGACAGACAACTGTATCTGGTCTGGAGTAGATAGATGTGTCTAGTGTGAGTGATAGGGTTAGGTTTAGGTTGAGGGTTAGCATATGGTCCTGGTTAGCATTAGGGTTAGGTCCCAGGAGGTTCCACGCACTGAAACCACAGCAGAGCATTTGTCTCCCCGAAGGGCAGAAGGGAGTACACAAAGGAGGGTGCTGGTCAGGATTAGTCTTTTGGTTCCAAGGCCAGACAACTGTATGGGCCACCCATCGGTTAGGCCTCAGGAATCCTCTTGTGCAGCTGCAGCCGCGGTTTGGAAATACATGGTGATGTCCACATTCCATGCTGAGTGTTCATGAACCGTTTCTGGTCCTGGTGTGTGTGCTGTTATCAGTCTTTCGATATGGATCCCCATGGGGAGAGGGCCTTAGGTTTATAGTTTTAGATTTAGCGGGTAGAGTTAGAGCGTTAGGATGAGTGTTTTAGGGTTAGAGTTAGAGGCTTAGGGTTAGAGAGTTAGGGTCAGGCTAGGGTTAGTTCGGGTTATGTTTACGTTTACGGTTAGTTAGAGGTAGGGCTATGGTTAGGGGAAGGGTGGCGGCAGGATTTAGCATTAGGGTTATGGTTAGGGTTAGGTGTTAGGTTTAGGTGGTGGGATTTTGTTTAGTGATAGGTTTAGGAGTTGGGCAAGGAGTAGGTCATGCTTGCACCCCTACTTTGAGCGGGAAGGTGTTCATGCGTGGACACCACCCTCCATGTTTGAGGGATTGTGTTCTTCTATCACCCCAGTCTCTCTGCACTGCAGGTTGTTCTTGCCTCGCCCATTCCAGCTTTGCTCTGGAGTTTTTCACACCATCACCCCACACTCTCTCGGTATGGTAGGATTTCACGTACCACCCAATCCTTTTTGGTGCATGGGTTGTGTTCACACATGCAACCCTCCACACCTTCTGCGTGCGATGGTGTCACCCATGAGCCTCACCACTCCTTAGATTGGGATTACTGATGCCAGTATTAAATCTGATACTGATGCCAGTATTAAATCATGAATATCTATTTTCAATTTCACAACTGAAAAAGTAGGCGTTTCTTAAGGTAAGTTTTATGTTTAGGATTAATGTTAGGTGTCAGTTAAGGTTTAGCGCATGGTGCAATCCCCCTTGGTGTTGGATGGCTTCCCGATTGTGTCACATCTGCTTCCCTTTATCCACGATGTACCAGTGATAGTCCTTTTAATACAGATGTTTTCCTTGGCACCTGGATGTCTCTGAGTTAAGCGTCCCGCTTTGTCTTGGTTCATGGGCTCTCGGTTTCTGGTTTGAGCCCTGAGTAGCTTCTGTGCTGATGGCTCTGAATCTGGAGCCTGCTTCAGATACTATCTCTCTCTCTCTCTCTCTCTCTCTCTCTCTCTCTCTCTCTCTCTCTCTCTCTCTCTCTGCCCATGGCCCACTTGTGTTCTTTGTGTCTTTCAAAAATTGATGTACCTAAAATCATTTTCAATCCGATGTTTCCCGGATGGCTCTTTTCACTTTCATTGCTGAAGAAGAAGGCGTCTGTCTCATTCATTGTTCTTTTGTTATCTTTGGCATAGCTGACAACATATACGACATTTCCCCAGCCAGCATCGGGGATGCTCAGCATTTCTTCTACCAGCCGGACACCTCTCATCCACTGTAACACTGCATTCCTCTAGAGCATCCCACATGCTCTCGGAAACTGGACTGTAACTGTGGATGGTAGCACTGTCCCATAGTCTTCTGATGGTATTTCAGGAGGTTCTTCATTCGCACCTTTGGTTACCTGAGTGTCTTCTGACATCTCTCGTATTTCCACTAGGCCGCTGCTATGATGCTCAACAGGGAACCCGAAGCACACAGGGATTCAGGGGCAGACCAACTACCGCTTGGTTCCCACAAATGGTCACCTTGGAACTCTTTATGGAAGAGGAGAAAACACCCACCACCACCATTTCATAACCCTGCACCGAATGTGGAGACAACAATCACCCACCCCCAAAAGGAAACTCTAGCAGGGTACATGTATCAAACCTAAGGTGTTGGTTATGTACTTTGGATCAATAAGGGAGGTTATACTTTTGACTGGTAAGTGTACATCTAAATCCCTCAGAGAGGATATTCTCTGAGGTCACCCCAACCTAAATTGTTGGCCCATGGGGAGATGTGTTGTCCCTATTGACTGTATTGATGTTGTCTCTGTAGGCCAGTGAATTAAAGCTCCATAGGGTCTTATCCTGTTCTTGCCTCTTCACGGGAAGGTCCATTTCACTGATTGAAAGAGACACCAAGGGAGTAGTGTTGCCACTATTAAATCTGACGTTTCATGAATGAGTCTTTTCACTTTCATGGCTGAAGAAGCAGCATCTCTTATGATGAGGGTTTGGGTTTGGATTACCCTGATGATTAGGATAAGGGTTAGGTCATGCTTGCACCCCCCGTTTTGGCAAGGGAGGAAGGTCACACCTGACCCCCGCCACCCTCCTTGTGGAAGGGTGTTCAGGCATGCAGCCTGCCTCCCCTCCATAAGGGAGTAGTGATGCCACTACTTAATGTGTTGTTTTATGAATGGCTCTTTTCACTTTCACAGCTAAAGAAGCAGGCATTTCTTAAGGTAAGTGTTATGGTTAGGATTGCCGTTCATGGTTAGTGTAAGGGATAGGCCATGCCTGCACCCTCCCTTGGAGTGGGAGGGCATTCACACATGAGCCACGCCCCCCTCATCTCGGCAGGGTGTTCACCAATAGGAACCAGTTCCCTTCAGCGGGGGGGATGTTGATGTATGCGCCTGCACCCATCTCGTGTGCGAGGGTGTTCATAGGTGGACACCACAACCCTTGGCGAGGGAGGGCATTTGTCCATGCACCATGCCCTCCTTGGCTCAGGAGGTGTTCACGCATGAGCACAGTGCCCCCTTGGCTTGGGAAGGTGTTCAGGTAAGTGCATGAACCTGCCCCCCAGCCTGGGAGGGGGTTCACGCATGTGCCCTCCCCCCTCAGGTGCTGGAGGGGGTCACTTGTGCACAGCACCACTAGTCAGCAAGGGAGTAGTGATGCTACTATTAAATCTGACGTTTCATGGACGGCTGTTTTCACTTTCACAGCTGAAGGAGCATGCATCTCTTAAGGTCAGAGGTAGGGTTAGCATTACAGTTAGGGGTTAACATAAGGGCTAGGTCATGCTTGCTCTCCCCCCTCAGCATGGGAAGACTTCACGCATTACCCCACTATCCTGAGCAAGGGAGAGTGTTCACCCTTTCACCCCAACCCCTGAGAGTGGTAAAATATTGAAGCACGTCCTCCACTCCACTTCTGCTGGGGAGGGCTTTCACACATGCGTAGATCCCCCCTTCGGGACAGATTGTTCACATATGTGCATGACCACCTGTCGGGTCGGGAGGGTGTTCACTCATGGGCACACCCCACCTCTGCATGGGAGATGGTTCATGCGTGTGTCTTGCTCACCTCAGCAGGGAGGGTTTTTACGCATGTGCACAGCCCCACCTTGGTGTGGGAGGAGGTCACCCATGCAGATTGCCACTTTTCAATGAGGGAATAGTGATGCCATTATTAAATGTGACGTTTCATGAATGGTTATTTTCAATTTCACAGCTGAAGTAGCAGACAACTCTTAAGGTAAGTGTTCGGGTTAGCATTACCATTAACGGTTAGGGTAAGGGTTAGGTCATGCTTCCACACCCACCCCCCCATCTCTAGTGTGTATGCACGCAATAGCACCTCCCCTCAGTGTGGGAGAATATTCGTGCGTGTGTCCCGCCCCCTTCAGCGTGGGAGGGTGTTCACACATATGCCCCATCCTCTTCAGCTTGGAAGTGCGTTCACGCATTCTCACATTTGCACCACCCGTCCCAAGTTGAGGGAGGGTGTTTCCACATGTGCCCTGTCTCCCTCGGCATGGGAGGTGGTTCACACATGCTCCTCATCCCCTCAGTAATGGAGGGTGTCACCCATGAACAGTGCCACCCCTCGGAGAGGGAGTACTGTTGCCACTATTAAATGTCACCTTTCATCAATGATTCTTTTCACTTTCACAGCTGAAGAAGTATGCATCACTTAAGGTAAGGGTTAGGGTTAGCATTACATTTAGGCTTTAGGGTAAGGTTTAGGTCATGCTTGCTCCGCCTCTCTGCGAGAGGTGTTTCACTAATACTCCCTGCCCCCCCTTGGCACAGATGGGCACAGCCCTCTGTCCGTGTAGAATGGTGTTCTCACGCACAACCCTCCTTGGCGATGGAGGGCTTTTGTTCACGCACCCTGCCCCATTAGTGCGGGAGTTTGTTCTCACGTGTGTAAGGCCCCCCTCGTGGAGGAATGGTGTTCACCCATGTGCACCATCCCCCCACTTTGGCACACATGCACAAAACTCCTGCTCCAAGAGGTAGGGCGTTTCCACATGAGCACAATCCCCATCAGTGAGGGAGGGCATGCATGCATGCTCCTTGCCCACTACCGCAGGAGGCTGTACAGGCATGCGCACAGCCCCCCCTACTGGTGTATGTTCACGCATGCACACAGCCACCCTCAATGAGGGAAGGCATTTGCACATGCGCCCCCCTCCCCTGGGCAAGGAAGGGTGTTCAGGCATGCACAGAACCACCACCTCAGCCAGGGAGGTCGTTGGTGCATGCACCCTGCCCCACTTAGCACAGGAGGTGGTTCAGGCTTTCGCCTGGCCCCTGTCAGCATGTGAGTCGGTCACCCATGCTCAGCGCCACCCCTCAGGGAGGAAGTACTGATGTCACTATTGAATGTGATGTTTCATGAATGGTTCTTTTCACTTTCACAGCTGAAGAAACGCAGCCAGGGAGGGCGTTGACATATGCTCCCCGCTCCCCTCGCCAGGATGGTGTTCACGCATGTGCAAAGCCCCCCCTCCTTGCCAAAGGGGGTTCAGGCATGCCCATAACCCCCGCTCTGTGAGGCAGACCATTTGTACAGGCACACAACCCTCCCTCAGCAAGGGACAATGTTCATGCTTGGCCCCACTCACCTCAGTGGGAAGGGTGTTCACACATGCACATAACCCCCCTCAGCATTGGAGGGCATTCAAACATATGCCCCCCCCCACTTGACACCAGAGGTGGTTCAGGATTCTGCCTTGCCCCTGGTTGGTGTGTGAGATGGTCACCCATGCACAGTGCCACCTTTTAGGGAGAGAGTAATGATGTCACTATTAAATGTGATATTTCACGAATGGTTCTTTCACTTTCACAGCTGAAGAAACACACATCTCTTAAGGTAAGTGTTAGGGTTGGCACTGACATAAGGCGTAGGGTAAGGCTAAGGTAGTACTTCCTCCACCCTGGGTATGAGAGGTTTTCAAGCATTAGCGTCCCCCCCCCTTTGGACAGGAGGGGGTTAACACATGCGCCCCTCCACATCAAGGGAGGGGGTCACCATTGCGCCACTGTCTCTGCAATGGAGGGGTGTCACTCATGTTCTTTCCCACACCTTGGCACGGGAGGGGATCATGCATGTGCCCCTTCTGCACCCCTTCTTCGGCGATGTAGCCTTGATGTTTCTTTTAGGCCAGACGTATTTTGCACTGCCTCAGCCGCTCAGTGGATTAAGTGTCCCACTTCAGGTCATAGTCTCACAGTTTGTGGTTTCGAACCCTCGCTTCACCTCTATGCTGATGACTCTGAACATGGAGCCTGCTTCAAATACTGTGTCTCACTCTCTGTCTGCCCCTTCCCCACGTGTGTTCTGTCTCTGTCTGTCTGTCTGTCTGTCTCTCTCTCTCAAAAAACAGTGAAGCTAAAAACATTTTAAAGCAGCTCCATCAGTCTACTTGTCTTCTTGCTCTATTCCCGCCTCTTCATGGGAAGGTCCATTTCACCGATTGGAAGAGACAGTAAAACCCTCGTGTGGTCATTCAAATGAGTCACTATTTAGGAAACAAGTGATTATGCTACTTTTCCACGGTCAGGATACCATGGCCATTTCATGAATGTCCCTAGGCAGGCGGGGCCTCTAAAACTAGAAATGCTAGAGGTGATTTTACTGGTAAGCAGGTGGGGTTTGTGTTCACTGAGTTACTTTTACTTCCTTTCATCTTTCCTTGATTGCCTATCTGTGTTGGGTCAACAATTGGTTTGGTATTGACTTTACAGTTAGGTTATTTTTATCTCGTGGTTAACTATCCATGGTTATCCGCTCTGATAGAGCTTAAGCAAGTACAAATATTTCTTGTTGCACATACTAGCATTATTGTTTCCTGTGTACCTGCAGCTGTTTCTCCCGGCCCACGGGGAGCAATCACTTCCCATCCAGCACCACCTGCTTTGTCTTCCTATGCCTAGCAGTGCACGTGCCGGTGCCTGCAGAACTTCCCTTGTTTCTCTGTCAGCTGAGTCTGAATGGGCTTCCTCTCCCACTCATCCCTACTTCTCATCTCTTTAATGGATGACACACATCGCTGAAGGTCACAGTGAAGTCTCAAACTTCAGTATGTGGATTACGTGGCACCATTTTACAGTCTCACTTGATTACCCCCTTTCTTTAAAAATTACTTCCCTCCTCCTCCCACCGTCTGGGCCGCTGCTCACCAGTGTCTCTGTTGGTAGGTCCTCATCTTCTTCCTGCCCCCCATCTGCTTTCCATCCGCCCTTACTCTGGGGTGATCTCAGCCAGCCTCAGGCTTCTATATGCCAGCATCTGGGGCCTCTAAGTCTTTATGCGCTGCCCACAGCTGTTCATGTCTCCAGACACCTGACTCCAGCTGTGCACCACACAGGTGCTACCCTCCCCAGACTCTGCTACCTCCTTGTAGGCCTCTCTTATTCCCCTCCCCTTTTGTACTGGGCTGCTGCCACACTGGCCCCTCCCTGTTCCCTGAGCTTGTCAGGCACATACTCCTGCATCAGGTCTTTGCACTCACTTTGCCTCGCTCTGTCGGGGATATACTTCCACGTGTCAACAAGACATACTCCCTCATTTCCGTCATAACCTTGCTCTGACATCACCTGCTCAGTGGAGTCTCTGCTAGCTCTCTATGTAAAACTGAAAACTGTTCCTTCTCCGACCTGAACACCCGATATCCCTTCCCTGCATTCTTTATCTTCCTGGCCCTTGGCACCATCTGTTTTTCTTTCTTGCTTGCTGGATGTCGCCTCCTGCAGTCCCTGCCAGATTGTTGGCTCCATGGGGCCCAAAGACCAAACTCTCTTTGTTTAGGGCTGGTTCCTTAGGGCCCTCGAACAGTGCCTAACTCCTTCAAAGGCTCACACACCATTTGCTGAGCAAATAAATATTAGGATTTCGTATTATTCTGCTGGGCCCGCCATCACAATGTACCACAGACTGGGTGGCTTAAGCAACAGAAATTGATTTATTTATTTTCTCACACTTCAGATCAAGGTGTGGCCAGGGTGGGTGTCCTCTCCCCATGACTGGTGGATGTCCTCCTTCCCACTGTCTTCACGTGGTCTTCCTTCTGTGTGTGTAGTTGCCCGCTCTCTTCCTATAGGACACCGGTTATCAGACTAGTGTCCCTCCCCGCAAATGAGCTCATTCGACCTCCACTTTACCTTTCAAGATCTGGTATCCAAGTACAGTCCCATGGGTAGTTAGGACTTCAATGTATGGATTTTTGGGGCAAATCCATTCCATAACAGGTTTCTGTCTGTTGTACCTAGTCACTACCTACACGGGTTTTTTTTTTCTCTATGCCCTTGTGCCCATTATTTGCTCACACAGTGCTAATCCCAGTTTGCCCTTAGCCCAAGTTATAACTCTGTTTATTTATTTGTATAGGCTTGCATCTTTCCCTTTATCAAATGGAAAACTGTTGCCAAAGCAGTTATTTTCTGTTTTATAGGAAAACTAAACTTTTATGTCCTTATGGCATTTATGTTATATACTATTCACTTTTGTTTAATGCTATTTGTGTGTGTGTGTGTGTGTGTGTGTGTGTGTGTGTGTGTGTGTGTTTGCAACTAAGCGAAATGTGCAATATATGGTCATTTACATAGATTCACTAATTTAGGCAAAGTCAGCCATAAACAAATGCAATACATTATGTCCAAAGTAGTCAAGCAGATTTTGCATCATGAGTAAAAGTTGCTTTATCTTAAATGAATTTGCTTTTCTCTTTTATTTTTAACAAGCCAAGTCAAAGGTGAATATATTCTTTCTGCTCACCTTGAGGCAGGGCAAGAGCAGATTTGTGTCAGAGCGCACTGTCCGTATTTATGAGAAACTAGGGAAATTAAGAAAGCCACTTAGGTACAAATCTTAGTGGGGACTCATGACTGGCAGCTTTTCAACAATATTCTGTTGGGATGTCTTTTATTTACTGGGTTAATTTTTTTTTTAATTTTTAGTTAATTTATTTTTTAAATTTACATCCAAGTTAGCATAATGTGGAACAATGATCTCAGTAGTAGATTACTTAAAGTCCCTTATCCATTTAGCACATCAGCCCTCCCACAGTCCCTCCAGTAACCCTGTTTATTCTCCACATTTAAGAGGTTTTTTTTTTATGTTTTTGTCCCCCTCCATGTTTTTATATTATTTTGCTTCCCATCCCTTGTATTCATCTGTTTTGTATCTTAAAGTCCTCATATGAGTGAGGTCCTATAATATTTGTCTTTCTCTGACTAAATTCCCGTAACATAATAGCCTCTAGTTCCATCCATGCAGGTTAAATGGCAACATTTTATTTTTTTGGATTGCTAAGCAATACCCTATTGTGTGTGTGTGTGTCTGTTTGTGTACACCACATCTTCTTTATCCATTCATCCATCAATGAACATTTGGGTTTTTTCTAAACTTTAGCTGTTGTTGATGGTGCTTCTATAACTTTGGGGTTCACTTTTCCCTTCAAAATAGCACATCTGTATCATTTGGATAAATACCTAGTAGTGCAACTGCTGGGTTGTAGGGTAGTTCTCTTTTTCATTTTGTGAGGAGCCTACCTACTGGTTTCCAGAGTGACTGTGCCAGTTTGCATTCCCGCCAGCAGTGCAAGAGTTCCTCTTTCTCCGCTTCCTCACCAACATCTGTTGTTGCCTGAGTTGTTAGTGTTAGCCATTCTCACGGGGTGAGGTGTTATCTCATTGTGTTTATGATTTGTACTTCCATGATGATCAGTGATGTTGAGCATTTTTTCATGTTTCATTTGGCCATCTGAATGTCATCCTTGGAAAGTGTTTGCTCATGTCTTTGCTCATTTCTTCACTGGATGACTTGTTTTTTGGGTATTGAGTTCGACATGTTCTTCATAGATTTTGTATACTAATCCTTTATCTCATATGTCGTTTGCAAATATCTTCTCCCATTCTGTTGGTTGCCTTTTAGTTTTGCTGATTGTTTCCTTCACTGTGCAGAAGCTTTTTATTTTGATGAGGTCCTAATCGTTCATTTTTGCTTTTGTTCCCCTTGCCTCTGGAGACTTGTTGACTAAGAAGTTGTGGAAGCAAACATCAAAGAGGTTTCTGCCAGCTTTCTCCTCGAGGGTTTTGATGGCTTCCTATGTTACATTTAGGTCTTTCATCCATTTTGAGTGTCTTTCATCCATTTTGAGTGTGAGAAAGTGGTCCAGACTCATTCTTCTGTATGTCGCTGTCCAGTTTTCCCAGCACTCTTTCTGAGGAGACTGTATTTATTCCATTGGATATTCTATCCTTTTTGTCAAAGATTAGTTGGCCATAGGTTTCTGGGTCCATTTCTGTGTGCGTATTCTCTTCCACTCATCTGAGTGTCTGTTCTTGTGCCAAGAGCATACTGTCTTGGTGATTACTGCTTTGAATACAGCTTGAAGTCCAGGATTGTGATGCCTCCTACTTTGGTTTTCGTTTTCAAGATAGCCTTGGCTATTCGGGGTCTTTTCTGGTTCCATACAAATTGTAGGATTCTTTGTTGTAGCTCTGTGAAGAATGATGGTATTATTTTGGTAAGTATTCTGTTAACTAGGTAGATTGTTCTGGGTACTATTGACATTTTAACAATATTTGTTCTTCCTATCCAGAAGCATGCAATATCTGTCTTTTCTGTGTGTTTGCCATCTGCAATTTCTTTCGTAAGCTTTCTGTAGTTTTCAGTGTATAGATTTTTCACCTATTTGGTTAGATATTGCTAGGTATTGTATGGGATTTGGTGCAATTTTAAATGGGATCGATTCCCCGATCCCTCTTTCTCTTGCTTCATTGTTGGTGCATAGGAATGCAACTGATTTCTGTGCATTGATTTTGTATCCTGCCACTTTGCTGAATTCCTGTATTATTTCTAGCAGTTTTTTGTTGACTATTGTGGGTTTTCCACATAGCGTTTCATGCCATCTATGAAGAGTGAAAGGTTGAGCTCCTCCTGGACGATTTGGATGCCTTTTATTTCTTTGTGTTGTTTGATTGCTGAGGCTAATACTTCCAATATTATGTTGAATACCAGTGGCGAGAGTGGACATCCTTGTCTTGTTCCTGACCTTAGGAGGAAAGCTCTCAGTGTTGCCCCTTTGAGGATGATATTAGCGTCGGGTCTTTCTTTCATATATGCCTTTTATGATCTCGAGGTGTGATCCTTCTATCCCTACGTTCTTGAGGGATTTTATCAAGAAAGGATGCTGTATTTTGTCAAATGCTTTCTCTGCATCTATTGAGAGGATCATGTGGTTCTTGTCCTTTCTTTTATCGATGTGATAAGTCACATTGATTGTTTTATGGATATTGAACCCGATTTGCATTCCAGGTATAAATCCCACTTGGTCGTGGTGAGTAACATTTAAATGTATTGTTGGATCTGGTTGGTTCATATCTTGTGGAAGATTTTTGTATCCATGTTCATCATGAAAATTTGTGTATACTTCTCCTTTTTAGTGGGTCTTTTTCTGGTTTTGGAATCAAGGTAATGCTGGGTTCAGAGAAAATGTTTGGAAGTTTTCCTTCCATTTCTTTTTTTGGGACAGCTTCAAGAGCATAGGTGTTAACTCTTCCTTAAATGTTTGGTAGACTTCCCCTGGAAAGCCATCTGGCCCTAGGCTCTTTTTCTTGGGAAATTTTTGATTAGTAATTCAATGTCTTTACTGATTATGGGTCTGTTCAAATTTTCTATTTCTTCCTGTTTCAGTTTTGTTAGTTTATATATTTCTAGGAATTTGTCTGTTTCTTCCAGATTGTCCATTTTATTGGCATATATTTGCTGATAATATTCTCTTATTTTTTGTATTTCTGCTGTGTTGGTTGTGACCTCTCCTCTTTCTTTTGTGATTTTATTTCTTTGGGTCCTTTCCTTTTTCTTTTTGATCCAACTGGCTAGTGATTTATCAATGTTATTAATTATTTCAAAGAACAAGCTTCTGGTTTCATTGATCTGTTCTACTGTTTTGTGTGTGGGTGGAGGGGGGTTATTTGTTGTTGTTTTTTTTCTGTGTGTGTTTTTGTTTTTGTTTTCAGTTTCGATAGCATTGATTTTTGCTGTAATCTTTATCATTTCTTGTCTTCTGCTGGTTTTGGTTTTATTTGTTGTTCTTTTTCCAGCTCTTTAAGGTATAAAGTTGGGCTGTGTATCTGAGACCTTCGTACCTCTTTTGGAAGGCCTGGATTGCTATAAACTTCCTCTTATGACTACCTTTGCTGAATCCCAGAGGTTTAGGGGTGTGGTGTTATCCGTTTCGTTGGCTTCCATGTACTTTTTTTTTTTTTTCAACATTTTTAATTTATTTTTGGGACAGAGAGAGACAGAGCATGAACGGGGGAGGGGCAGAGAGAGAGGGAGACACAGAATCGGAAACAGGCTCCAGGCTCCGAGCCATCAGCCCGGAGCCTGACGCGGGGCTCGAACTCACGGACCGCGAGATCGTGACCTGGCTGAAGTCGGACGCTTAACCGACTGCGCCACCCAGGCGACCCGGCTTCCATGTACCTTTTAATTTTCTCTTTAACTTCTTGGTTCACCCATTCTTTCCTTTTTTTTAATTTTATTTTTTATGTTTTAAAATGTACATCCAAATTAGTTAGCATATAGTGCAACACTGATTTCATGAGTATATTCCTTATGCCCCTTACCCATTTAGCCAAACCCCCTCCCACATCCCATCCAGTAACACTCTGTCCTACATAGTTATGAGTCCATTCTGTTTTGTCCCACTCACTGTTTTTATTTTATTTTTGTTTCCCTTCCCTTATGTTCATATGTTTTGTCTCTTAAAGTCCTCATGTGAGTGAAGTCATGTGATTTTTGTCTTTCTCTAATTTCACTTAACATAATACCCTACAGTTCTAACCACGTAGTTGCAAATGGCAAGATTTCAGTCTTTTTGATATGTGTATATATATATATATACATACTTTGGTACTTTTGGTGGTTTTTTATTCTTTTTTATTTTATCTTTTCTCTCATATATATATATATATATACATATATATATATATGATTTATATATAATGTGTATATATATATGATTTATATATATATATAAATCATATGTATAACTGATATATATATATATCACTTATATTTATCACTATATATATATATATATATATATATATATATATATATCATACACATATAAGTGATATATATATCACTTATATTTATCACTCTTCCATTGGTGGACATTTGGGCTCTTTCCATACTTTGGCTATTGTTGATAATGCTGCTATAATCATGGGGGTGGTGCATGTGTCCCTTCAAAACAGCACACCTGTATCCCTTCGATAAATGCCTAGCAGTGCAATTGTCGGGTTGTAGGATAATGCTGTTTTTAGTTTTTTGAGGAACCTCCATACTGTTTACAGAGTGGCTGCACCAGCTTGTATTCCACCATTCATTCTTTAGTAGTATGTTCTTTAGTCTCCAAGTGTTTGTTATCTTTCCAAATTTTTTCTTGTGGATGATTTTGAGTTTTATAGCATTGTGGTCTGATAATATGCACGGTATGATCTCGAACTTTTTGTACTTGTTGAGGGCTGATTGGTTTTCCAGTATGATATCTATTCTGCAGACGTTCCATGTGTCCTGGAGAAGAATGTACATTCTGCTGCTTTAGGATGAAATGTTCTGAATATAACTGTTAAGTCCATCTGGTCCAGTGTCTCACTCAAATCCATTGTTTGTTTGTTTGTTGATTTTCTGTTTAAATGATCTTTCTGTTGTCATAATGGGGTGTTGAAGTCCCATACTATTATGGTTTTATTATCTATGAGCTTCTTTATACTTATGATTAATTGATTTATATCTTTGGGTGTTTCACATTGGGAGCATAAATGTTTACAATTGTTAAGTCTTCTTGGTGGATAGACCCCCTCAATATGATACAACACACTTATTCATCTCTTGTTACAGTCTTTATTTTGACATCTAGATTGTCTGATATGAGTAAGGCTACTCCGTCTTTCTTTGGCGATCATTAGTATGATAGATGGTTCTGCAGCCCCTCACTTTCAATCTGAAGGTGTCTTTAGGTCTAATATGGGTCTCTTGTAAACAGCATATAGATGGATCTTGTTTTTTTCCCCACCCTGTTACCTTGTGTCTTTCGATTGGAGCATCTATGCCATTGACGTTTAGAGTGAGTACTCACAGATATGAGATTATTGCCATTATGTGTCTTGTAGCGTTGGATTTTGTGGTGGTGTTTTTTTGTGCTATCCAGTCTTTGGTACTTTTGGTGGTTTTTTTATTCTTTTTAGTTTATCTTTTCTCCCCTCAGGGAGCCCCCCTGAAAATTCCTTGAGGAATTGCTTAGTGGTCACAAACTCCTTTAAGCTTTATTTGTCTGGGAAACTTTTAATCTGTCCTTCTATTTGGAACGACAGACTTGCTGGATAAGGAATTCTTGGCTGCATAGTTTTCTGATTCAGCACATTGAGTATATCTTGCCACTCCTTTCTGGCCTGCCAAGCCTCTGTGTGTAGGTCTGCTGCAAACCTGATCTTTGTTGTCTTCCCTTGTTGGTTAAGGACTTTTTTCCCTGGCTGCATTCATGATTCTTTCCTTGCCTGAGTATTTTGTGAATTTGAATATGATATTCCTTTTACTGGTGGATTTTTGTGGAATCTTATGAGAGTCCTCTGTGCTTCCTGGACTTTAATGTCTGTGCCTTTTCCTAGGTAAAATATATATATATATATATATATATATATATATATATATATATATATATATATCCGCTATGATTTGCTGACTTAACACTTCTATCCCTTTGTCTCTCTCTTCATCTTCTGGGAGCCCTCTGATTCTGATGTTGTCCTTTTTAATGAGACAGGCTTAGGTGTAGGTTGAGGGTTATGGTTAGGGTCAAGGTTAGGGTTAGACTTAGGACCCAGGATGCTCCAGGCACTGAAACCCCAACAGTGCACTTGTCTCCACGAAGGGCTGAGTGGAGTACACAAGGGAGGGTACCAGTCAGGATTAGTGTTTGGGTTCCAAGACCAGACAACTCTATGGGACGTTCTTCAGGTAGGCCTAAGAAATACTCTCTTGTAGGCACACTCGCGCTTTGGAAATCACATGGTGATGTTTCAGGTTCCATGCCAAGTGTTTCTGCACCTATTTTCGAACCCGTGTGCGTGTTGTAGTCAGACTTTGGAATTGGGTCCCATGGGGAGAGAGCCATAGCTATGGTTAGGATTCGGACCAGGGACATCGACAGGGCTGAGACGACACCAGTATCATGAATTCCATGGAGGACTGAGGTGACGGCACATGCACAGCTGTGGGCCTGCTGTCGAGTTAGTGTGATAGATAGGGTTAGGAGCAGGTTGAGGGCTAGGGTTAAGATTACGGTTAGGGTTAGGGTATGTCCCAGGAGACTCCAGGCACTGACCCCACATCAGAGCAACTGTCTCCCCGAAGGGCCGAGTGGAGTACACAAGGGAGGATGCAGGTCAGGATTAGTCTTTGAGTTCCAAGTCCAGACAAATGTATGGGCCACCCTTCAAGGAGGCCGCAGGAATTCTCTTGGGCAGCTGCAGCCAGGCCTTTGAAAGGACATGGTGATGTTCCAGGTTTTTTGCCGAGTGATTCTGTACCGCTTCATGCACCCAGACTCGAGGTGTTTTCAGACTTTGGTATTGGGTCCCCATGGGGGGAGACCTTAGCTAAATTTAGGGTTCGATTGAGTGACATCACCAGTGCCGAAGCGAATCCAGTCTTGTGATCTCCATGGAGGGTTGAAGTGAGGGCCCATGTGAAGGTGCAGGTCATGAGTAGGCTTTGAATTGAGATAGGGTTAGGGTTTGTTGAGAGTTCTGGCTAGTGTTAGGGTTAGGGTAAGTTTCCAGGGGGATCCAAGCGCTGACCCCACAGCAGTGCAGTTGTCTCCCTGAAGGGCTGAGTGAGGGTACAGTGGATCGTGCTCATCAGGATTAATTTTTGGGTTCAACGTAAAGACAACTGTATGGGCCACTGGTCGGGTAGGCCTCAGGAATTCTCAGGGCAGCTACAGTGGGGCTTGGAAACAACATAGTGATGTTCCAGGTTCTATGCCAGGTGATCCTGCACCGCTTCAGGACCCCAAGTGTTGGGGTTGTCAGACTTTGGTATTGGGTACCCATGGGGAGAGAGCCTTAGCTAGGGTTAGGGTTTGATCCAGGGACATCGCCAGTGTTGATGAGACCAGTCTCGTGACCTACCTCGAGGGCTGAAGTGGGGGCCCATGTGACGGTGCGCTTCAAGTGTAGGGTTAGAGTTCGAGATAGGGTTTGGGTTCGCCTGAGGGTTCTGGTTAGGGTTTCTGTTAGGTTTAGGTCTCAGGAGCCTCTAGACACTGACCCCAAGGCAGTGAAGATGTTTCCCCGAAGGGCTGAGTTGAAGACACAAGGGAGGGTGCTGGTCAACATTAGGCTTTGGGTTCCAAGGCCAGAAAAATGTATTGGCCACCCTACAGGTAGGCCTCAGGAATCCTCTCATGCAGCTGCAGTCGCGCTTTGCAAATGACATGGTAAATTTCCATGTTCCATGCCGAGTATTTCTGCACTGATTGTTTATCTCATGTGCGTGCTGTTGTCAGACTTGAAATTTATTCCACATGGGGAGAGAGCCTTAGCTAGGGTTAGGGGTCGGTCCTGGGAAGTCACCAGAGATGAAGCTACTCCAGTTTCGTGATCTTCCTAGAGGGCTGAGTGAGGGCCCATGCGAAGTTTCAGGTGAAGTACAGGGTTAGAGTTAGAGATAGGGTTAAGTGTAGGTTGAGGGATATGGTTTGGGTTTCGGTTTCAGTTAGGGTTAGGTCCCAGGAGGCTCCAAGCACTGATTCCACAACAGTGCTGTTGTCTACCAGTGGTGTCCCCAGGGAGGGGTCAGTCAGGTTAGTCTTTGGGTTCCAATTCCAGACAAATGTATGGGAGACACTTCGGATAGGCCTCAGGAATCCTCTCGTGCAGCTGCAGTCGTGCTTTGGAAATGACGTGGTGATGTTCTACATTCCGTGTAGAGTATTTCTACACTGATCTCGAAACCGTGTGTTTGCTGTTGTCAGTTTTGGAATTGGTTCCCACGGGGTTAGCGCCTTAACCAGGGTTAGGGTTAGGTCCAGGGAAGTCGGCAGGGCCGAAGCGACTCCAGGTTCGTGATCTCCCTCGTGGGCTGAATTGAGGGCCCAGCAATGATGCGGGTCAAGTGTAGGGTTAGAGTTCAAGATAAGATTAGGTTTCGGTTGAGGGTTCTGTTTAAGATTACGTTTAGGGTTAGGGTTAGAATTAGGTCCCAGGAATCTCCAGGCAATGAAAGCACAGCAGTGCAGTTGTCTACCCACTGGGCTGAGTGTACAAGGGAGGGTGCTAATCAGGATTATTCATTTGGTTCCAAGGCCTGACAACTCTATGGGTCACTGGTGTAGTAGGCGTCGGGAATCCTGTCAGGCAGCTATAGCCAGGCCTTCGAAAGCACATGGGGACCTTCCAGGTTCTGTCCTGAGTGATCCCGCACCACTTCTGGAGCCCAGGCATGTGGTGTTGTCAGACTTTGGTATTGGGTCCACATGGGGAGAGAGCCATAGCTATGGTTAAGGTTCTGTCCCTGGACGTCGCCAGGTCTGAAGCGACTCTGGTCTCGTGATGTCCCTCCAGGGATGAAGTGAGAGCCCATGCGACGGTGATGGTCAAGTGGAGCATTAGTGTTTGAGATAGGATTAGGTTTCGGTTGAGGGTTCTGGTTAGGCTGAGGTTTAGGGTAGTGTTAGGACCCAGGATGCTCCAGTCGCTGAACCCACAGCAGTGCAGTTGTCTTCCCGAAGTAATAAGGTGAGGGCACATGGTAGGGTGCTGGTCAGGATTAGTCTTGGGCTTCCAAGACCACACAACTCTTTGGGCCACTGGTCAGTGAGGCCTCTGGAATCCTCTCGGGATGCCGCAGCCGGGTCTTTGAAAGGACGTGGTGTTGTTCCAGGTTCTATGCCGAGTGATCCTGCACCGCTTCTGGACCCCAGGTGCATGGTGTTGTCACACTTGGTTTTGGGTCCCCATGGGGAGAGAGGCTTAGCTAGGGTTAGCTAGGGTTAGGGTTTGGTCCAGTGACATCGCCAGGGCTGAAGCAACTCCAGTCTTGTGATCTCCCTCGAGGGCTGAAGTGAGGGCCCATGCGACGGTGCGGGTCAAGTGTAGGGTTAGGGTTACAGATAGGGTTAGGTGTATTGTGAGGGTTATGTTTAGGGTTAGGGTTAGGTCCCAGGAGTCTCTAGACACCCCACAGCAGAGCAGTGTCTCCCCAAAAGTCTGAGTGGAGTACACAATGGAAGGTGCCTGTCAGGATTAGTTTTTTGGTTCCAAGGCCAGACAATTATATGGGCCACCCTTCGGTTAGGCCTAAGAAGTCCTCTAGTGCATCTGTCATAGCTCTTTGGAAATGACGTTGTGATGTTACACGTTCCATGGCGAGTATTTCTCCACCGATTCTTGAACGTGTGCGTGTTGTTGTCAGACTTTGGAATTGGGTCCCCATGGGAAGCAAGCCTTACCTAGGGTTAGGGTTCGGTCCAGGGACATTGCCAGGGCCAAAGTGACACCAGTGTTGTGAATCCATGGAGGGTGACATGAGGGCACATTCATGGCTGTGGGTCTGGTATAGAGTTAGTGTGATAGATCGGGTCAGGTGTAGGGTGGGTTATGGTTAGGGTTATGGTTAGGGTCAGGGTTATGTCCCAGGAGCCTCCAGGTACTGAACCCACAGCAGAGGAGTTGTCTCCCTGAAGGTTTCAGTGGAGTACACAAGGTAGGGTGCCAGTCAGGATTAGTCTTTGGGTTCCATGGCCAGTCAAATGTATGGCCCACCCTTCTGGTGGGGCTCAGGAATCCTCTCGTACAGCTGTCTCCCCGAAGGGCTGAGTGGAGTACACAAGAGAGGTTTCCAGTAAGGATTTGTCTTGGGTACAAAGTCCAGACAAGTGTATGGAATGCTCTTCTTGTAGTACTCATAAATCCTCTGTTGTAGCTGCAGTCGTGCTTCAGATATGACATGGTGATGTTCCATGTTATGTGGAGTATTTCTGCACCGATTCTGGAACCCATGTACGTGCTGTTATCAGACTTTGGAATTGGGTCTCCATGGGGAGAGAGCCTTAGCTAGGGTTAGGGTTCAGTACAGGGACGTCAGGGCCGAAACGATACCATTCTCGTGAATTCCATGGAGGGCTGAAATGTGGGCACATGGGCGGGTGTGGGTCTGGTTTAGAGTTAGTGTGAGAGTTCGTGTTAGGTTTAGGTGTAGCGTTAGGGTTACGTTTCTGTTTATGGTTGAGATTAGTTCCCAGGAGGTTCTAGACCCTGAACCTACAGCAGTGCAGTTGTTTCCCGGAATGGCTGACTGGAGTGCAGAAGGAAGGGTGCCGGTCAGCATTAGTCTTTGCGTTCCACGGCCCCACACCTATATCCGCACTCTTCGGTAGGAATCCTCCTGTGCATCTGAAGCCCTGCTTTGGAAATGACATGGTGATGTTCCACGCTTCACACATAATTATCCTGCACCGCTTCTCAAGCAATTGTGCCTGCTCTTGTCAGACTGTGGAAATTTGGTCTCCATATGCAGAAAGCCTTAGCTACAGTTAGGGTTTTGGCCAGGGAAATCTCCAGGGCTGAAGTGACACAAGTTCTGTGATCTCCCTGAATCGATGATATGAGGGCACACGCATGGTGCGAGTCAGGTGTAGGGTGAGTGTTAAAGATGAGGTGAGGTTTAGGTTCACGTGTATACTGTGGGTCACTGTTAAGATTAGGGCTTGGTCACAGGAGGCTCCTGGCACTATACCCCCAGTAGGGCCATTGTCACCCCACAAGGCTGAGTAGAGGGGTCTAAGGAGGTTCCCAGTCAGGCTGAGTTTTGGGTGCCAGTGCCACTCCTCGGTTACACCTCAAGAAGTCCCCTGTGGAGCTCCTTCTGGTCTTTGGAAATGACATTGTGATATTCCAGGTTCCATGCTGAGTAATCCTCCTCCGCTTCTGGGCCCCAAGTCCGTCATGTCCTCAGACTTGGGAATTGGGTCCCCATTAGGAGAAAGCTCTTGCCAAGGTTAAGGTTCGTTCCATGGATGTTGCCAGGGCCAAAGCGACACCAGTGCCATGATCACCCTGAGGGCTGAATGAGGGTCCATGCACGGGTGCGGGTCATGTGTAGGGTTAGGTTTAGAGTTGGGTTGAGGTTTAGTTTGAGCGGTATGTGAGTGTCACAGTTAAGGTTAGGGTTAGGTCCCAGGAAGCTCCAAGCGCTGAACCTCCGCTGGGTAGTGGTCTCCCCAGAGGATTTTGTGTGGGCCTCATCAGAACGGGCTGTTCAGACTTAGTCTTTGTGTTCCAGGAGCAGCCTCGTGTGTGTGCCATCTTCAGTTGGGCCTCATCAGCCCCCTTGTGCTGCTCCATGCGGGCATTGGAAATTTCATGATGATGTTCGATGTTCCATTTCGAGTAATTCTGTACCGCTTTGGGCCATTTGTTTGTGGTGTCCTCAGAGATAGGAATTGGGTCCCCATCTAGAAAGATTCTTAACTAGGGTTAATGTTCTGACCAGGACTTCACCAGTGTGTATGTGACACCATTCCTGTGTGTCGTGTGCGTTGGGTTAGGGTTTGGGATTGGGTTTGGTGTTAGGTGTTAGGGTTATGGTTAGGGTTGTTGTTAGGGGTTACTGTTAGGGGTTAGAGTTAGGTTTATGCATTAGGGTTATGTTTAGGGTTATGGTTAGTGTTTAGTGTTATGGTTAAGTGTTAGGTTTAGGCATTAGGTTTGGGCTTGGGTTAGGCTTAGGTTTAGGGTTATGGTTTGGGTTTGAGAGTTAGGGTAATGGTTAGATGGTGTGGTTAGGGTAAGTTGATAGCATTAGTGTTAGGGTTTGCGTTAGGTTTAGGGATAAAGTGAGGTCTAGGTCTAGGACTTGGGTTCGGGTTATGGGTGTGGAGATTCGATTAGCGGTTAGCGTTAGGGTTAGTGTTCGAGTTTTATGGTTAGGGTTAGGGTTAGTGTTAGGTGTTATAATTTTAGGGTTAACGGGTAAAGTAGAGCATTAGGGTTATGGTTTTAGGGTTAGAGTTATATGGTTAGGGTTAGAGGTTTAGGCACAAGGTCACAGTTAGTTCAGGGATTGTTTACTTTCTCAGTTCGGTAGAGTTAGGTTTGGGTTTAGGTGTAGGGATAGGGACAGGGTTTAGTATTAGGGTTATGGTTAGGGTTAGCTGTTATGTTTAGGTGTTGGGATTTGGGTTAGTGTTAGGGTTAGGTCAAGAACAAGAATTAAGTTATGTTTGCACTCCCACTTGGAACGGGGAGATGTTTATGCGTAGACATCGACCTGGATCTGGGAGGGAGTGTGTTCAATCTTTTCGCCCCTGTCTCTCTGCACCGGAGGTTTTTTTGCCTTGCCCCATTCTTGCTTGGCTCTGGACTGTTTCACATCGCCACCCTGCCTCTCTACGTATGATAGGATTTCACGTACTGCCTCATCCGTTTTTGATGCATCGGGTGCATAGTTTTAATCTCTATATCATTTGTTTCTTTTTTGATTTTAATTATTTTCTTCATTCTGTCCTTTGTGAGTTTTGTTTGTTGTCCTTTGTCTGGTTTTTATTTTATAAAGTTATGGAGTTTACTTCAGTGTTTTTTTTTGTTGTTTCTTTTTGCCTGAAGCAGACTTGTATTGTTATAAACTTCCCTGTTAGAACCAGTTTTCCTGCTTTACAGAAGTTTGGATTCTTCTGTTTTCATTTTCATTTGTTTCCATGTTTTTTTTTATTTTCTCTTTGATTTGTTGGTTGAGCCATTGTTTGCTTAGTGGCATGTTAACTTCCATGATTGTGTGCCTTTTCCAGAGTTTTTTTTCTTGTTGTAGAGTTCTAGTTTCATAGCTTTGTGGTCTGAAAAGACACATGGTATGGTGTCAATCGGTTTGATTTTGTTTTGGCTTGTTTTATGACCTAATATCGAGTGTGGGGAATGTTATGTGCACGTGAAAAGAATGTGTATTGTGCTGTTTTAGGATGGAATGTCTAAAATATGTCGGTTAAGTCCATCTGGTCTACTCTATCATTCAAAATCTCTACTTCTTTGCTGATTTTCTGATGGAAATATCTCTCCATTGATGTAATTGGGGTGTTAAAGTGCCCTACTATTATTGGATGACTATCAATTCTTTAGTTTTGGACTGTTTTGTGTATTTGGATGCTCTCAGGTTGAGCGCACATATGTTTACAATTGTTCTATCTTTTTTTTTTCCATTTTTTTTAATTTATTTTTTATTTTTTAATATATGAAATTTACTGTCAAATTGGTTTCCATACAACACCCAGTGCTCATCCCAAAAGGTGCCCTCCTCAATACCCATCACCCACCCTGCCCTCCCTCCCAACCCCCATCAACCCTCAGTTTGTTCTCAGTTTTTAACAGTCTCTTATGCTTTGGCTCTCTCCCACTCTAACCTCTTTTTTTTCCCTCTTCCCCTCCCCCATGGGTTTCTGTTAAGTTTCTCAGGATCCACATAAGAGTGAAACCATATGGTATCTGTCTTTCTCTGTATGGCTTATTTCACTTAGCATAACACTCTCCAGTTCCATCCGTGTTGCTACAAAGGGCCATATTTCATTCTTTCTCATTGCCATGTAGTACTCCATTGTGTATAGAAACCACCGTTTCTTTATCCATTCATCAGTTGATGGACATTTAGGCTCTTTCCATAATTTGGCTATTGTTGAGAGTGCTGCTATAAACATTGGGGTACAAGTGCCCCTATGCATCAGTACTCCTGTATCCCTTGGGTAAATTCCTAGCAGTGCTATTGCTGGGTCATAGGGTAGGCCTATTTTTAATTTTTTGAGGAACCTCCACACTGTTTTCCAGAGCGGCTGCACCAATTTGCATTCCCACCAAGCGTGCAAGAAGGTTCCCGTTTCTCCACATTCTCGCCAGCATCTATAGTCTCCTGATTTGTTCATTTTGGCCACTCTGACTGGCGTCAGGTGATATCTGAATGTGTATTTCCCTGATGAGGAGCGACATTGAGCATCTTTTCATGTGCCTGTTGGCCATCTGGATGTCTTCTTTAGAAAAGTGTCTATTCATGTTTTCTGCCCATTTTTTAACTGGATTACTTGTTTTTCGGGTGTGGAGTTTGGTGAGCTCTTTATAGATTTTGGATACTAGCCCTGTGTCCGATATGTCATTTGCAAATATCTTTTCCCATTCCATTGGATGCCTTTTAGTTTTGTTGGTTGTTTCCTTTGCTGTGGAGAAGCTTTTTATCTTCATAAGGTCCCAGTAGTTCATTTTGCTTTTAATTCCCTTGCCTTTGGGGATGTGTCAAGTAAGAAATTGTTACGGCTGAGGTCAGAGAGGTCTTTTCCTGCTTTCTCCTCTAGGGTTTAGATGGTTTCCTGTCTCACATTCAGATCCTTTATCCATTTTGAGTTTATTTTTGTGAATGGTGTGAGAAAGTGGTCTAGTTTCAATCTTCTGCATGTTGCTGTCCAGTTCTCCCAGCACCATTTGTTAAGGAGACTGTCTTTTTTCCATTGGATAATCTTTCCTGCTTTGTCAAAGATTAGTTGGCCATACGTTTACAATAGCATCCAAAACAATAAAATTTATTGGAATAAATTTAGCCAAGGAGGTGAAAGATCTCTACAGATAACTACAAAACCTGTGTGCAGAAATGGAAGAAATTCAATTTGCATGGAAGAAACAGAACACACAAGTCAGTGAAAAGCCACCCCATGTCCATCTGGAGGAGGAATTAATACAGATACAGCGTCCATACTACTCAAAGCCCTCTAGAGATTCAGTGCTATCTCTATCAAGACTCCGATGCAATTTTTATGCAATTAGAAACACATACCCTCAAATGTATTTGGAACCACAAAAAGACCCTAAGTAGCCAATGCAAGAAAGGACAAAATAGGAGGCATCACACTTCTCGATTTCAAGCTTCATTCTAACACAAAGAAGTCAGTTATGTTACTGGCATAAGCACACACATAAGACAATGGAATGGAAATTGAGAGCCCAATCTAAACCCGTGCGTGCACAGTCAACTAGTATTTGACAAGGGAGTCAAAAATACACAGTGGAGAAGAATAGTCTCTTGAATAACTGGTGCTGGGAAAATTGGATATTCACATGTACAAGAATAAAGGTTAGCACTGTATGTTACACCACTCCCTAAAGAGTGAAAGGAAGAAACATAGATGTGGTTAGAGAGAAACAGTGACAAAGAGGAAGTACAAAGAGGAAGGTAGACACCTGCTCGAGGTATGTGGATGGCATTCGATGCGTCAGGGGAGAGGGGATGTATGAGATGGCTCTGCGTGCTGGGGCAGAAAGGGATTGTATCGTGGGCATCAGAGTTCCATGACCCCAAGACTCCAACATCCCTGGGTCCAAGCTCTGCAGAAGCCATTGGAATTGAACAGAAGAGTATCCCTTATTTCTTCTGGAATTGTGAGGCTCAGCCTCATGTTCTGTCATGGAGAGGGATGTCTTGAGGGAGATTGTGCTGCTCTTTGGCAGGTATATCCAAGTCTGCCTTGTGGGGAGGTGTCCTGGGGCCATCTCTCTCACTGCCCCAGGCCCTGTTGGATATCCCCTCTCCCCCACCAGCTGGCCTTCCTCAAGTTCTGAACCCAGGCATCAGGCATCATGTTGTCCCCAGGTCCTGAAGTCTGTACCTGGCAGAGGTGGACTGCTGATATTGATTTTTAAAAATTGACAATAAGGTCCATATCCTCCCTCTGGGACTAGCGGTGTGCATCCCAATCGTGGGTTGCTATCCTCCTGTCCACAACTAATCTGAGGATTCCAGAAGGTAGGTGAACACTTTAAAACACTCTAGTCTTCTCTTAAATCAAATTCAAAGACACTTTCTTGTCCCAGATTTTTTTAATGCTGAAGAGATGGCAATTAGTAATTGAAGGCATAACGGTCCTATAGGATATTTACCTATATGACTGGTGGACATTATTTCATCCATCCATGTCCCTAAAGCACATTTCTTTGGAAATATTATCCAAGGATACATACTGTAAATTCACAACTGATTCATAGCTCCCTGTAAGTTTCATTCTGACCTTGTCACATATGTGTCATCAAAGATATTGTTAGTGACTTTTCAGATAAGCTCTTCACATCAAGATGGTGATGTGAGAAAATCTGGTATAAATGGAATTTCACAAATTCCAAATTAGGAATTATTTTTCATTTTTAATGTTTCTTTTTTCTTTTTTTGAGAGAGCCCGAGCTGGGGAGGGGGGAGAGAGTGGGAGATACTGAAACTAAGGCAGGCTCGAGGCTCTGAGCTCTCAGGACAGAGCCTGACGCAGGGCTCAAACTCATGGACTGCAAGATCACGACTTGCATCAAAGTCGGACGCTTAACCGACTAAGCCACCCAAACGCCCCAGGAATTATAGTTGATTGGCAAAGAAGGAGAAATTAAAAATAGTGCAAAGGATGTCTATTTTTAATTGAAATATTGTTCACACATTAGTTGTATGAGTTTTAGGCATACATTGTAGTCATTTCATATGTCTATAAATTATATTGTACTTAAGCACAAGTGTAGCTATCCTGTGAAAGCATGCAACAGTATTATTACAGGATTGACTCCATTGCATTGGCTGTCCCTTGTATCCCTAGGACTCATTCATTCCATAGCTGATGCCGGTATCTCTCTCAAAGGTGTTCATTCTTTATCTAACCTAAGTATTTTGGTGGTAAACACAATTACCACTTGCTCAGCAAGTGTAAATTGGCGGTCTATTTTTCTGTGAACATTGCTTAAAACACTACAAATGATGTCATTACGTTAATAAATTCGGTTTCATTCTTCACTCACAAGAAAGGAGAAGGAAAAGATTTCTTTGTGTCCCAGGCCCTGTCATTAAAACCTTTCCCAATGTGGAGAACAGGTTTAGTTGCCCAGGCACCTTCAGTGTCTCAGCTGAGTGACCAGGGCCTTCCACATTGCAAAAATGCCCATGATGGCCAACAGAGAGAGCTCGAGCACCGCAGACCCGGAGAGGCGGGTTTCTCTGCCCAGGCAGTGACGGCCAGCAGAGGGCGCAACATCGGCTTTTCTGACCCAGAGCACCTCAGAGCAGGAAGGGCGTTGATTGCTCCCAGAGTACTCAGGGCCTCTGCCGCTGCCTCAGTACAGAGAGCAGAGCTGCATTTCCAGCAGGTTGTGCCACCCGCCCCAGGGGAGATCTTAGGAGATTTGTAGCAACTTGGCATCTCCTGAGTCGCCAGAGAGAATTTGCCTTATTGTACTGAGTGCTGAGGAGTGGGCGCTGGGTGGCTTCCCTGGGCAAGCTGGTTGCTGAGCTGCACAGGCCCTTGCATTTTCTGGGCTGTTCCCGAGTTTCATTCCTCCCCTTCCCGGACAGTATTTGAACAAGACATATTTCACTAAAGGTCTCGTGGATTGCGGAGTCCCACGACATCACCTCATCGATGCAGTCGATGGTTTGTTCCAGATTCAGGCTTGTTTCCGGGAAGAAACCCTGACAGAAATTCAGAAGAATGGGAGCTGCATTCCGTTAGGACATGAATACATGAAATGCTCGTCTTGGGAACTCCTAGAAGGATGAGCTGGGACCCACTTTCCGAGTCCTGCTAGAACCAGTGACCGAGGTAAGGGCACAAACTGTCCCCCACATCATACATGCCTTTTAAAAAGTTTCATGGTTATTTTTCCAACCTAATTAAGTGATTGCAAACTACAGAAAACCTGGTAGGTACCTGTCATTAACGTACGTTATCTTTAATTTAAATTGCAGTGAGTAAAGTTACAGTGTAGTATTAGTTTCAGGTGTAAAATATAGAGCAACCCTTCCACACGTCATCCGGTGCTCATCCCAGGTGTACTTCTTAATCCCCAGCAGCTGTTTCACCCATTCCCCACCTTGCTCTGGAAGCCCTGTTTGTTTCCTAGTTAAGAGTCTGTTTGTCACTGTCTCCTCCCCGCCCCCCCCCCCCGCGCTTTGTTTTGTTTTATTTCCATGTGTTAGTGAAATCATCTGGTATTTGTCTTTGTCTGAAAGGCTTATTTCACTCAGGGTAACATTCTCTTGCTCCATCCAGCTCACGGCAAATGGCAAGATTTCATGTTTTTACGGCCTAGTAATATTACATTCCATATACCACATCTCAATTTATTCATCAATTCATGGATACTTGGATAGTTTCTGTAATTTGGCTGTTGTAGGAAATGCTGCTGTAAACATCATGGTGCATGTATCCCTTTGAAGATTTTGTATTCTTTGTGGAAATACCTTGTAGTGAAATTGCTGGATCGTAAGGTACTTCCTTTTCCAGTTTTTTTTTTTGAGAAATCTCCATAATGTTTTCCATACTGGCTGCACCAGTTTGCATTCTTACCCACAGTGCAAGAGCGTTATTCTTTCCCCACATCCTTGGCAACACCTGCTGTTTCATCCTTCATTGATTTTCGTCATTGTGACAGATGTGATGTGTTATCTCATTGTACTTTTGAATTGTATTTCCCTGAAGATCAGTATTGTTGAGTATTTTTTCATGTGTCTCTTGGCCATGTATATGTCTTCCTTCGGGAAATGTCCATTTTTGTCTTCTGCCCATTTTTAATCAGATTTCTCATTTTTTGGGTGCTGTATAACTGTATATATTTTGGGCACTAACCCTTTATCTGATGTCGTTTGCAAATATCATTCTGTAGGTGTTTTAGTTTTGTTGATTATTTCCTAGGTGACGGAAGGTTTTAATTTTTATGAAGTCTCATTATTTTTGCTTGTGTTTCCCTTACCTCTAGAGATATATCTACAAAGACGTTTGTACAGGCAATGTCAAATAAGATACTACCCGTGTTATCCTCTGGGATTTTTATGGTTTCGGGTTTCACATATAGGTCTTTATCCATGTTGGATTTATTTTTGTGTATGTTGTAAGAAAGTGGTCCATTGTTGTTTTTGTTGTGTTTTGCAGGATGCTGTCCAGTTTTTCCAAAACCATATGTTGAGGAGCCCTTTTTTAAGTTTATTTACTTATTTTTGATAGAGAGAGAGAGCATGAAGAAGAGGGGCAGAGAGAAATGGAGACAGAGAATCCCACGCATGCTCTGCACTGCCCTGAGATCATAACCTGAGCTGAATTCACAATCACACGCTTTGTTGACTGAGCCACCCCTGTGCCCAAGACTATCTTTTTTTCCATTGGATGTTCTTTCCTGCTTTGTTGAGAATTAATTGACCATATAGGTGTGAGTTCATTTCTGCATTTCTATTCTATTGATCTATGCCTCTGTGTGGTGTTGTTGTGGTTGTTTTGCCAGTTCCATACTGTTTTGATCAGTATAGCTTTGTAATAGAACCTAAAGTCTGGAATTGTGATGTCTCCAGCTTTGCTTTTCTTCTTCAAGTTTGTTTTGGCTGTATGGAGACTTTTGTTATTCCATACAAATTTTGAGATTATTTGTTCTTGTTCTGTCACAAATGTTTTTGTTAGTGTGATAGGGATTTCATTATATGTGTAGATTGTTTTGAGGAGTGTAGACATTTTAACAGTATTTTGTGCTTCCCATCCATGAACATGAAATGTATGTCCATTTCTTTGTGTCTTCTTCCATTTATTTCATCAATGTTTCATAGACTTTAGAGTACAGGTCTTTCAACTCTTTGGTTAGGTTTATTCCTGGTTTCTTGTGGCATTTGTGAGCCTGTCAATGGGATTGATCCCTTACTTTCTCTCTGTGTTAATTCATGATTTTTGTTAGAAATGCAATACATTTATGTAGCTTGATTTCTGTACATTGTGACTTGTGGAATTCATATATCAATTCTAGCAAGTTTTAAGGGAATCTTTCATGTTTTTTATAGAACACATCATGTCAGTTCCAAATAGCGAAAGTGCTACATCTTCCTTGCCGATTTGGATGGCTCTTATTTCTTTTTGTTGTCTGAGTGCTGTGGTTAGGGTTTCCCGTACTATGTGGAATAACAGTGGTGAGAGGGGTCATCCCTGTTTTGTCCCTGACCTTGGAGGAAAAATTTTCAATTTTTCCCCATTGAGGTGAGATGAGCTGTGGGTTTTTCCTAGATGACCTTTATTATGTGCAGGTAGGTTGAGTCTCAATGTACTTTGCTGAGGGGTTTTATCATGAATGCATGTGACATTTTGTCAAATAGTTTTCCTGCATCTGTTGAAAGCATCGTATTGTTCTTATCCTTTCTTCTATTACTGTGGTGCATCATGTTGATTGATCTGTGAATGTGGAACCACCCTTGCAGCCCAGGAATATATCCCACTTGATTATGGTAAATGATTCTATTAATGTATTGGTGACTTTAATTTGAAGGTATTTTTTTTATTTTTTTTTCAACGTTTTTTATTTATTTTTGGGACAGAGAGAGACAGAGCATGAACGGGCGAAGGGCAGAGAGAGAGGGAGACACAGAATCGGAAACAGGCTCCAGGCTCCGAGCCATCAGCCCAGAGCCTGACGCGGGGCTCAAACTCACGGACCGCGAGATCGTGACCTGGCTGAAGTCGGACGCTTAACCGACTGCGCCACCCAGGCGCCCCAATTTGAAGGTATTTTAATAAGAATTTCTGCATACATAGTCATCAGGCTATCGGGCTGCAGTTTTATTTAAAAAAATTTTTAACATTTTTTAAATGTTTATTTCTTTCCTTTGAGTACATAAAAGTGAGGGAGGGGCTCAGAGATAGGGAGAGAGAGAATCCTGGCCATGCCCTACACTGTCATGGCAGGGTCCAACATGGGACTCAAACCCACACACCGCAAGATAATGTCCTAATCCGAAATTAAGAGTTGAACAGTAAACAGCCCGAGTCACACAGGCGCCCCACCAGTTTTCAGTTTTAGTGGAGGCTTTATCTGGTTTTGGTATCAGGGTAATGATGGCCTCTTAAGATGAAATTATAAGTTTTCCTTCTTTTTTATTTTTCGTAATAATTCGAGGAGAATACATATTACCTCTTTCTTAAATGGATGGTAGAATTCATCACTTAAACCATATGGCCCAGAACTCTTGTGTTGGGGGGAGATTTTTTTATTACTGATTTGATTTCTTTCTGTTTTCAGATTTTATGTATCTTCCTGTTTCAGTTTTGGTAGTTTGTGTGTTTATAGGAATTTGTCCATTTTTCTCAGAGTTTCCAATTTGTTGCATATAGTTGTTCATAATATTAACTTCTAACTGTATTTTTGTGGTGTGGACTGTTATTTCTCCTTTCTTATTTGTGATTTTATTTATTTGAGTCCTTTCTCTCTTCTTACTCAAAAGTCTGCCTAGAAGTTTTCATGTTGATTACTGTTTTCAAAGAACCAGCCCCTGGTTTCATTGATTTTGACTAGTGTCTTTTTGGTTTGAATATCCCTTATTTCCCTGTGAATCTCTATTACTTCCTTCCTTCTGCTGTTCTTCTTCTGATATGTGACCTAGAATATGATCAATTCTGGAGAATGTCCCATGTGCGCTTGAAAAGAATATGTACTCTGCCATTTTAGTATGGAGTGTTCTAAATATATCTGTTAAACCCATCAGGTCCAGTGTGTCATTCAAAGCCATTGTTTCCTTGTTGATTTTCTGTTTACAGCTTCTGTCCATTGATGTGAGTGATGTGCTAAAGTCCTCTACTATCGTTATATTATAAAAAATGAGTTCCTTTATGGTGGTTGTTAAATATTTTATATACTTAGCGATCGCATGTTGGGTGCATCAAAATTTACAATCATTGGATCTTCTTGTTTCATTGTCTCCTTTAGTATGAGATAGCGTCCGTCTTCATCTCTTGTTATGGCTTTATTTATTTATTTATTTATTTACTTATTCATTTATTTATTTATTTATTTTAATTTAAGTCATAGTTGACATACAGTGCATTCTCGGATTCGGGAGCAGAATTTGGTGATTCATCCCTTACATACAATACCCAGTGCTCATCACAACAAGTGCTCTCCTTAATACTCATCTGACATCTAGCCCAGCGCTGACCCATTTCCCTCCATCAACCTTCGTTTTTTTTCTCTAACATTAAGAGACTCATGTGGTTTGTTACCACTCTTCTCGTTTCCTTCCCCCTTCCCATGTTTTCATCTGTTTTGTTTCTTCAATTCCACATGAGTGAAATCCTATATTTGTCTTTCTCTGATTGACATATTTCACTTAGCATAATACATTCTAGCTCCATCCACATCATTGCAAATGGCAAGATTTCATTCTTCTTGAAGTTGAGTTATATTTCTTTGTATATACATATGTTTGTATATATGAACGTACACATATGTACATATATATATATATGCGTATACACACACACACACACACACACACACACACAAACCACTTCTTTATACCTTCATCAGTTGATGGATACTTGGGCTTTCTCTGTAGTTTGGCTACTGTTGATAATGCTGCTATAAATACTGGGTTCATGAAATGTCACTATTAGGTATTTACCCAAAGTGTACCAAAATAGAGTCTCGGTTTTAAAGGTTATTTTGCCTGATATAAGTATTGCTACTGGCTTTCTTTTGACATTATTGGCATAATAAATGTTTCTTTATTCCCTCACTTTAAATCTGAAGGTGGCTTAAGTCCAAATAAATCTTTGTAGACAGCATCTAGATAGGTGTTGTTTTTGTTTGTTTGTTTGTTTTGTCCATTCTGACGCCCTATCCAATGTCTTATGATTGGAGCATTTAGTCCATGTACATTTAGAGTGGTTATCAATAGGTATATATTTAGTGCCATTCTTCTAGTTGTTTTGCCATTGTTTCTTGGTGTTTTCTCTGATCCTTTCTTGTCTGTAACACTTTTAGTCCTAGATTTCCACTCAAAGAGCCCGATTTAAATATTCTTTTCTTTTGACTGGTAGTACATTTCTTTACTTCTTTTTAATATCTCTCTCTTTTTTAATTTAAGCTCAAGTCAGTTACTTTATAGTGGAATACTGTTTCAGCAGTAGAATTTAGTGATCCATCAAGTACAAAATATACCCAATACTCATCCCAAGTGCGCCCGTAATGCCCATCACCCATTTAGCCCATACCCGTATTCAATAACCCTCCTGGAACCCTGAGTTTCTTCTCTGTATTTAAGAGTCTCTTATCGTTTGACTCCCTCTCTGTTTGTATCTTATTTTTGCTTTCCTTTCACTACGTTCATCAGTTGTATTAAATTCCACAGATGAGAGAAATCATATGATGTGTGTCTTTCTCTGACATATTTTGCTTAGCATAATCAAGTCAGGTTCCACCCATGTTGTTTCAAAGAGCAAGATTTCATTCTTTTTGATCGCCGAGTAATATTCCATTGTATGAATATACCACATCTTCTTTATCCATTCATCTGTCAATGGTCATTTGGGCTCTTTGCATAGTTTAGCTATTGTTGATAATGTTGCTATAAACATTGCAGTGCATGTGCCACTTCGACTCAGCGTTAGTGTATCCTTTGGATAAACACGTGGTAGTGCAATTGCTGGGGCCTGGTGTAGTTCTATTTTTAGTTTTTCTGACAAATCTCCATACTATTTCCAGAGTGGCTACACCACTTTGCATTTCCACCAGCATTTCAAAAGCGTTCCCTTTCTCTGCATCCTTGCCAAATCTGTCTTTTTCGGAGATGTTAATTTTAGCCATTCTGATAGGTGTGAGGGGATATCTCATTGTGGTTTCGATTTGTATTTCAGTGATGACGAGTGAGATTGAGCATCTTTTCATGTGTGACCAATCTGAATGTCATCTTTCTTAAAGTGTCTCTTCACGTCTTTTGCCCATTTCTTCACCGGATTATTTGGTTTTTGGGTGTTGAGTGTGATGATTTTTTATAGATTTTGGATACTAATCCTTTATCTGATATGTCACCTGCAAATATCTTCTCCCATTTCATTCAGTGGCCTTTCAGTTTTGCTGATTGTGTCCTCTGCTGTGCAGATGCTTTTTATCTTGAGGTCCCAAGAGTTCATTTTGGTTTTTATTGCCCTTGCTTTGGAGACATGACAAGCAAGAAGTTGTTGTGGCCAGTATCAAGGAGGTAGATTGCCTGTTTTCTCCTCTAGGATTTTGATGGTCCCTTTCTTACATTTATATCTTTCATCCATTTTGAGGTGTGTGTGTGTGTGGGGGGGGTTTAAGAACATAGTCCAGGTCCAATCTTCTCACTGTCCAGTTTTCCCAGTACCATTTGCTGAAGAGACTTTTGTTTTTCCATTGGATACTCTTTCCAGTGTTATCAAAGATTACTCGGCCATATGTTTGTGGGTCCATTTATGGGTTCCCTATTCCATTCCATTGATGTCTGTATCCGTTTTTGTGCCCGTACCACACTGTCTTGATGATTGCGGTTTTCTAATACACCATAAAGTCCAGATTTTATCGTCTCCAGCTTTGTTTTCTTTTTCAACATGACTTTGGCGATCTGGGGTCTTTTCTGGCTCCCTACAAATTTTAGGGTTGTTTGTTCTAGTTCTGTGAGAAATGCTGTTGTTATTTTGATAGGGATTGCATTGAATGTGTCGATTGCTTTGGGTGGTATTGACATTTTAATAATATTTGTTCTTCTCATCCATGAGCATGGAATGTTTTTCCATTTCTTTGTGTTTCTTCGATTTCTTTCATAGATGTTGTATAGTTTGTTCCTTTATTTTTTTAATGTTTATTTTTGAGAGAGAGAGAGAAAGTGAGAGCACATGAGCAGGGGAGGGGCAGAAAGAGAGAGAGAGAGGGAGACACAGACTCTGAAGCAGGCTCCAGACTCCGAGCGGTCAGCACAGTGCCCATCACAGGACTCAGACCCACAAATGAGGGATCATGTCCTGAACCGAAGTTGGCACTTAACCGACTGAGCCACCCAGGTGCCCCTCTATTGTTTAAGTGTACTGATCTTTTACCTCTTTGGTTATGTTTACCCCTGGGTATTTGATGGTTTTCAGTGCAGTTGTAAAGTACATCAATCCTTGATTTCTCTCTGCTGACTCATTATTGGTGTATAGAAATGCAGTCAACTTCTGTATATTGATTTTATATCCTGAGACTTTCCTGAATTCCAGTATCAGTCCTAACAGTTTTTCCATGGAGTCTTTTGGATTTCCTTGGAAAGTATCATGTCTGTGAAGAGGGAAAGTTTGACCCTCCTTGCCAATTTGGACGCCTTGTATTTCTTTTTGTTGTCTGCTTGCTGAGGTTAGGACTTCCAACAGTTTGTGGAATAACAGTGGTGAGAGTGGACATCCCAGTCGTGTTCCTGACCTTAGGGGGAAAGCTCTCAGTTTTTCCTCAATGAAGATGATATTAGCTGTGGGACTTTTGTATCTGGACATACTGATATTCAGACAAGATCTTTCTATCCTTCCTTTCATGAGTACTTTTTTTTTCATCAAGAAAGGAAGCTGCATTGTGTCAAATGCTCTTTCTGCATCTATTGAGAGGATCATATGGTTGTTATCCTTTCTTTTATCAATGTGATGTATCACATCAGTTGATTTGCAGATATTGAATTCGTGGTGCATCCCAGGAATAAATCCAATTCATTGTGGTGAATAATTATTTGTATGTATTGTTGGATCCGGTTCACTCCTTTTTGTTGAGAATTTTTGCATCCAGGTTCATCAGGGAAATTGGTCTGTAGTTTTCTTTTCTGGTGGGGTCTTTGTCCAGTTTGGACTCAAGGCCAAGCTGGCCTCATAGAATGAGTTTGGAAGTGTTCCTTCCATTTCTCTGGCCATGACCTTATCTTTTTCTTTCATTTGGGATGCATTCCTCCTGTCTTGGCATTTTGGCTGAGTATTTGCCTTCTCTGTGTTACAAAAGCTCATTATGTTAGCTGCCTGTGAGATGAATGGCTTTATGAAAAGGAGGTCATCTAGTGTCCAGGGCCTGACCATCAGGGAGTGTCCGTGGTGTGTGTTGCATACACTGTTTTGTGTTCTGGCTGCACTGTCCTTCAGGCCAGTTGTATGGACAATGTATGGTCCTTGGCCAGAATGTGCTGAGTTTTATCTAGGTCAGCGCCGATCTGCTTCTTACGTGACACTTGAAATGACTGCCACTCGAAGTGAAGCTCTGCAGAACTGTCTGGTCAAGAGAGGTGATGTGGTCATGGGCTTCCGCTGGTCTCCTGGGGGAAGGGGACACCTCCATTGGGACTGAAGCAAGCCTGATTGACCTAGAAGGCCAGTCTCACCAGAGCACAGGAATGTGGGGTTGATGTAAGCATGTTAGGCAGCCAGTGTGGGGATGACATTGTTTCCAGCAGATGGCTCTGTGTTTATGCTGTGGGGAAGAGGAGGAAAATGGTCCCACACACCTCCTCTGTCCTAGCTCCTTTGTCCCCTTGTTGTGAACACTGCCTCTCAGGGATGCTCTCCATGATGAGTGTATAATCGCCCCACTGCGTGCACCAGGCGATGTACAGGTCACTGTTTCCATACCATCTGCCTGTAAGTAGTTTGCTGCCTTCTCTCAAGGATTAGGCCAGTGCCCTCAGGGCTGTATCCCAGCCAAGCCTGCTAACCTTTGAACCTCCACATTCTCGGGGTCTGGATCGCTTGCCTAAGTGTCCGAGTCTTGATCCTGGCTCAGATCATGACCTCGTGGTCATGGCCTTCTCTCTCTCCCTCTATTCCTGCCCCTCCCTTGCATGTGCTCGCTCTCTCTTTCTCTCTCTCTCTCTCTCTCTCTCTCTCTCAAAATAAATAAACTTAAAACAAATTTAGTGGCATGGAATACCTTATTTAGGCGAGATTTCCTCCCTGAGGGAATGGCGGGGGTCTGTCAGTTAAATTTCCAGCAATGACTAGGAATTTCATTGCTGACTGGTTAAAGGTTACATTCCTACAGGAATGAATTTAGGGATAGTGACATGAGGCCTTAACGTAAGTAACTCCATGATGGTCCTGTGAGTTTTCTTTACATTCCAAACCCATATTTTTGCACATCAATTTTTTTTATTAAAAACATAACCCTAAATAATATTTTAGCCATCTACTGCCAGCCCGATGATCATATCCTGCAAAACTGTGACCATCTCCTAATCATAGATGAAGATCAACTCTGTGGCTCTAAGATTTTTGTGACTCTAAATTACATTGATGTATGTTACTTAGATCTTTGTGAGTCTAGGTTACTGCTGGCCTCCTGAAATCTTTGACCCAGGGACACCCAGCCAGGTTTCTGAGCCATCACTTAGGCACAGAAGCACCCTTTCCAAGTCACCTCTTCCTAAAGTGTGTCTTTCCCTCTGGTACTTCTGGGTCTTACCCTTTTGCAGATCACATGCTGTGATGGACATCCCCTCATGAAAACCTGTCAAAGTGGGTGAGAAAAACCTGCTTGCCTGTGACTGCCACTTCATGGTCACATCTTTTCCTTCTGAAACCCCTTGAACACCCTATCATTCTTCCAGACTTTGAACATCTCTTTGATTTGGAAATATTTCATTCTCTTGTATTCCTGCTAAAAATATGCGTGAAAATATTAAAGCACGGATTCTTTACAATAAGTGAGCCAGTCACAATGATCCATCTGGCCGTGTGTACGTATGTTTTCTTTTTTGGACACTCTTCAGACATGATGTGAAGTACATCCTGTAAAATCTGAGTATCATTCATTATCTAGGATAACCGCCTTTATGGAAAGCCATTGAATGACATGTTCATTCAAGATCCGAAAAACACTTAATTGACATACCACATAATACAGTGGTGTCTACATACGTTATTATCTTAAAATATGTAAAGTGGATGTTTCTATGAAGCGTATATCATGCATTCAGTTTTCTGTACCATGAATGCTATTATTTAAATTACACAATAGTAAGAACAACAAGACTAGGTACATGGCCATCACTAGTAACTAATACTAGAACTAGTCATATAATATTAGGTGTTGAAAACATAAAACCATGATTACTAATAGTACTTTCAATCGTGGTGGGCTTCTATTCTAGTTACCAGAAAAATTGGGAAGATATTATTGAGTCTCCACATACATCAGAGTGTTTTCTGACTATTGATGTCCTCTAAGTCGATACATGATCACAATCAATATCCCAAAGAGATATGGTAGTATTAACTAACTTTATATTTGTATTCAGATTGCTTCAGTTTTAACCTCTTCTGTCCCAGACTCATCCCAGCTGGCACATTACAGTCATCCTGTCTCCTTCGGCTCCACTTGGCCATGACAATTTTTAGATTTTTCCATATTTTTCATGATCTGCAAAGTTTTGAGGGTACGTTTGTAGAATGTATTTTGTAGAATGATCTTTGGTTGGGATATGTCTAACGTTTGTTCAAATGCTTAGGCTGACTACTGTGTTTTGGAGCAGAAGATCCAGAGGCATAGTTCCATCCATAATGATCACTTCACATAAAGGTTGTTTACTCTGAAGATTTGGGTCTTTTGTGGTTCTGTACAAATTTTAGGACTGTTCTAGTTCTATGAAAAATGTTGTTGCTATTTTGATGGCGATTGCATTAATTGTGTCAGTTGCTTTGGGAAGTATAGACATTTCCATGAAATTTGTACTTCCGATCCATGAGTATGGAATATCCTTCCACTTTTTTGTGTCATCTTGTATTTCTTTCATCACTTTTTTATAATTTTCAGAGTATAGGTCTCTCACCACCTTGGATAGATTTATTCATAGATACCTTATTATTTGGTGTACAACTGTAAATGGGACTGTTTTCTTAATTTCTCTCTCTACTGATTCGTTATTGTCTAGAAATGCAACAGATTTCTGTACAATGATTTTGTATCCGGTGACATTGCTGTATTCATTTATCACTTCTAGCAGTTATTGGGTGGACTCTTTGGGGTTTTCTATATATAGTGTCATGTAATCGGCAAAGTGTGAAAGATTCACTTCTTCCAGATTTGGATTAGTTTTTCTTTTCTTTTCTTTTCTTTTGTCTTTTCTTTTCTTTTTTTTTTTCTTTTCTTTTCTTTTACTTTAATTTACGTTGTTTTGTTTCATTTCGTTTTGTTTAGTTTCATTTCATTTGATTTATCTGCTGGCTGTAGCTTGGACTTCCAGTGCTATGTTTATTAAAAGTGGTAAGAGTAAACATCCTTGTGTTTTCCCTGACCTTATAGGAAAAGCTCTCAGATTTTCTCCATTAAGGTTGATTATAGCTTCATGGTTTTCATAGAAAACATTTATTGCATTGATGTATGTTCCCTGTAAACCTACTTTAGGGGGTTATAATCATGAATGGATGTTGTAGTATGTCAAATGCTTTTTCTTCATGTATTGAAATGACCGTATGGTTCTTTTCTTTTAACGTTTATTAATTTTGAGAGAGACAGAGTGTGAGCAGGGAAGGGGCAGAAAGAGAGTGGGAGACATAGATTTCGATGGAGGCTCTTGGCTCTGAGCTTTCAGCACAGAGTCTGATGTGGGACTTGAACTCCCGAATCATGGGGTCATGACCTGAGCTGATGTCAGACTGCTAAAGGATTGAGCCACCCAGGTGCCCCGGTCATATGGTTCTTATCCTTTCTCCTGTTGATATATTGTATCACATTGATTTGCAAATACTGAACCACCCTTGCAGCTTGGGAATAAATCCCACTTAATTGTGGGATATATTTACAGTTGTTATATCTCCTTTTGGACTGTACCCTTTACTGTTATATAACGTCCTCCTCTGTCTCTTGTTATGTACTTTGTTTTAAGTGTATTTTTTCTGATACAAGTATTGCTACTCTAATTTTTTTTTTCATCCGTTCTTACACACTATGTCTCTAGATTGGAGCATTCATTCCATTTACCTTCAAAGAAATGATTGCTATGTATGTATGTATGTATGTATTGCCATTATATTACCTGTTTTCTTGTGGTTTCTAATGATTTTCTCCGATCCTTTCTTGTCTGTCTTTCATGTTTTGCTTATTTTCTTTAGTGAAGTATTTTAATTTATTTATCTTTTTTCTTAGCATATTTGTGACTGGTTTTTGATATATGGTTACTGCTGGGTTATTTACATAACCTCTTCTGCGTTTAGCAGTTTGTACTAAGCTGATGGTCATTTACCTTGGAACCCATTATGTTCTTCTCCCTAGGTTTTTGGTAGATGTTATTATATTTCAAATCCATATCTCTGAGTTCCTTAACTATTTTTTACAAAAATATTCATGTTTTACTTGATTTGTGTCTTTTACCTCTATAGTGTCACTTTTGGTCTCTCCTTTCCACTCAAAGAGTCCCTCTTCATATTTCTTGCAGGACTGATTTAGTGGTACAAACACCTTTAGTTTTTGTTTGGGAAAGTCTGTGTCTCCTTCCATTCTGAATGATAGACTTGCTGGATAGAGTATTCTTGGCTGCTGATTTTTCCATTCAGCACTTTGAATATGTGATGTCACTTGCTTCTCGCTTGCCAAGTATCTGTTCAGAAATCTGGTAGCTAGCCTTCTAAGTGAGGTCTCTTTGTGTTGCTGCATTTAAGAGTTTTTCTTTATTGTCACTGTAATTTGCAAGTTTGCTTACAATATGTCTGGATGTTGGCCTGATTTTGTTCGTTTCGATGTGAATTCTCTAGCCTCCCGCATGGGGATGTTTGTTTCCTCCCCCAATTAGGGCATTTTTCAGCTATTGTTTCCACAAATAAATTTTCTGCCGCCTTTTCTCTTTCTTCTGAGACTCCTACAATATCAATATTGTTATCTTTGCTGTAGTCACTGAGGTCCCTTAGTCTCATCTCACGTTGCAGAATTCAGTTCTCTCTCTTTGGTTCAATGTGATTAATTTCCATTACTCAGTCTTCGAGGACACTGTTTTGCTCCTCTGCTTCTTCCATCCCTTTGTTAGTTCCAGCAAGCATGTCTCTCCTTTATCGTGTCCTCAATGTCTACTGTACTATTTCTTATCTCTAGTCAGTCTCACTCTTCTACTCATTTCACAACTCTAATGAGTACCCTTATGATCATTGCTTTCAAATCTGTATCAGGTATGTTACCTACTTCTCTTTGGCTTAGATCTCTGGCTGTGACTTTGACTAGGTCTTTCATTGTGGATAAACATCTCTGTGTGTCCATTTTGTCTGTCTCTCTGTCTCTATTTGTCTGTGTTAAGAAAGTCAGCTGTACCTTCTGCTCTTGAAACTAATAACGTGATGAAGAAGAGGTCCTGGAGAACTCAGCAGTGCACATCTCCGTTTATAGGACCTGGACCTTCAGGAGGCTATCGTATAGGTACTGTTCACAGCCTGCTGCTGTGTCTGGGTTACTTTTCCTGTCAGTGCAGGTGTCTGCACTGACTGCGTGCTGTTTTGGGCTGTGCTTTGTCTCAGTGGTGTTAGTGGGACCCAGGCAGGCCAGCTGTGGGGTGGTATGTCCGCTGGATAACTTGGGCACAGGGCAGGAGTGTTAGCAAAATTTCACAGGGCTACAAGTCCTATGCCAGATTTCCCGATGTCCTTTGGTGCCTGGGGGCTGTGGCCCAGCGGTGGAAGCTAGGGGCTTGAGGATATGCACAGAGCATGTCTGTGCCTGGGGACATGTGGCTTAGTGAGACAGATGAGGGTACCTGGATATGTACAGCTGGGTGAGGTGCAGATGCGCACAGCATGTTGTGGCAGCTATGCATGCAGCTTGTCAGACAGGGTGCCCTTGTGGTTTGAAAAATGTTTGCCCTGAGACCAGCAGGCTTGGTTTGGTGCGTCCCCTAGTGAACCCTTGGGCCTGGTGCGCTGCTAATGGGTTAGTTAGCAAGTGTCTGTGCAGCCTCACCCTCTTGTGGGTGCTTCTATGCTTATTCTGGGAGGCTGGGGGAGAAGAGTGGTGCCTGTGAGCTCCTTCATTGTTGGAGAAGTCCTCCAACACACTCCAGAATCAGCATGAATACATCTGTCTCCTGTTTCCTCGGCATTGTGTAAAATGCCATGTTTACATTGCCTCTCTACACATGCAGGGATATGGCTATCACTCATCCTCCTGGATCTCCAAGTGCTGGGTCAGCTGACCTCCAAACCTCCTGTATCTGAACACAAAGGCATTCAGCCCCTCTAAGTTTTAATGCCCAATGTTATGGAGATTAGTCTTCCCTGTATGACCTCCCTGGTGTGAGGGCTCACTTTTTCTGCCCCTTCTGCAGGCAGACAGCCTCCACCTTTCTGACATTCCTAACCTTTCTGATGCAGCTTCTCTCTACTTCGGTGTGGAGTTTGTTCTGCCAGTCTTTGGGTCGCTCTTTGGTTCATGGACTTGAATGTGGATGTTATGCAGTTGAAAATATGGGACAGGGTGAGCTCAGGGTCCTCTTACTTTGCTATTATTAATTTTTTAAATGTCTTATTATTTTGGATTTTTGAGACATGGGAAGACAAACTCATATCACACATGCACTTCAGGATTGGAAAGGAACTTTCCCACATTTGCTTCTATTATTTTATGTTTTGAAACTCTCTTTAATGAGATATGATTACATATAACGAACCTCAAGTTAAAGGGTATACTTTGATGAGATTGAGGGTACAGGACCATGGGTACAGCACCATGAAATCATATGGTTTCTCCCTAAACCTTCCATCATGATCCCTTTGTGTCTAATGCTAATGATGCTTTTGAAGTAAGGACTACTTTTTTTCCCACGTTTTCACATATTGCCCAGGTGTCTGAAAGCTGGCATTGGGGTATCTCCTTTTCCGATAGTCTATATTCCCATAAGTTTTGAAGTCGGTTTACCTTTTGACTTTTACTTCTATTGTATCTCTCTGTATGTTCACATGCTCTCGTTGCAATACTTTAATGATGAGGTCTTCATCATCGCTTTAATTTTCACTAAATGGTATGAGCTGCATTTCCACTTATGACAGAAGGCACAGGCTTCCTGTGATATGTATTCAAAAGCAAGGCAGGTATCCTGAGCACTTGAGCTGAGAATGTCACCCTGTCTTTTTGCCAGCCCTCTTCCCTTCCCTGCGAGACATGAATCTCCTTTTGTTCACACAGAAATGTGGGTGAAGTCAGTAGAAAACGTTGCCTTCTCTCCTCTTCCCTTTATATCTCAAAATCCTTGCCACTATCTTCTGCCTTTCCCTTTCTCTGACTCATTCTCTCAGGCCCACTGTTCCACTCCAGCCATGATCAGGGTGTCCTCCAGCTGCTGGCCTCTGCCCTGTCCATCCCTCAGTGAGAAATCTGGAGTAGGATTATGCATTTCACAGGACTGATCAAGAAATATGTGATCCTCAGAGCCCTCCTGCATAAGGTTGCTGTCGTGGAGACATGGCATCCTGGGTGAGGATCTGACGCCATGTGTGGCCCCCTCACTCATCTCCCACAGTCACTGCTGGTCCCTGATCCTTACCCACCGTTAGAAATCAGCCATATGCTAGGGTCAGGTACCTGTCTATCTGACCCCAAGCACCAGGAGTCAGTGAATATTTCTAAAATAAATGAGCACAAGCACCCCATGCATCTAGATATAGGAAGTTACCATCACCCCAGAAAACTCTCTCGGGCTCCTCTGCAAAAAGGGCGATCTTGCTACTATCCTCCATCACTGCAATTTCTGCTAGTTTGTTACCTGTGTGTATAGGAACCGCACTGTGTGCATTCGATGGGGGGTGAGAGTAGGTCCTCCTAGAAGCAAACACTGAAACAGAGACAGAACAGTAAAAGTACTATTAAGGGATACTAAGAAAAACAAAGTGGAGAGCGCAGGGTGAGCAGAGAAAGCATGCGGGCAGATCTGACACATTTTTAAGATATATAATCACCATACTCTGTCACCTCACAGAGTCCTCTTCAAATTTCAAAATAGTTGTCGTATAAGACAGTGAGATTTACGAGATTTGGGGTTATTTCCCTATGGTCTTATGTTTTCCTATATGCATTCCCTCTTTGGTACTTAATCTGTGGCCTCAGATGAACACTTTAGTGTGTGGATGCATCTGCAAGTCTATATGTAATGGAATATGATTGTCTTCAGATCTCAGATGTAGAACTCTGATATACACATTCTCATAATTATCTTTTTCTTTCTTTGCCTGGTAAGGCCTGAATCTTAATAGAATAAGTGTGCCGTTGTCTTCTTTAAAGTGGCGATCCCCAATCCCTGGGCTGAGGCATTAACCGTCTTAGTTTAATGAACTTCTGTGACCATCTTTTTTTGATGATCATTTGTGTGGAGATATCTTAATTGAAACTGTGAGAAGGGTGAGTGGACATTTCCCAGACATTTTGCAGATGCATTCTGTATTCAATGTCTTCTTTTCATTATGTCCTTAGAAACAAATATTACCCCTCTTTCACAGATAACCCATCTCAGGCTCTGTGTAGGTCCCACTGAGAATTGGTGTTCTGGCTGAGATAACAGGAACACAGGGAAACCCTCGGGATATTGTGAAAGAAGTTTAAGGAGATAGATGCAAAGCCGTAGTCAGGTTATGTCAGGGGTCCAGCAGGGGTGGCATCTGGGCATCCCTGAATTGTAGGTTTACCCAGGCTAAAGGCCAATGCAGGCACTCAGCTGATCTAGATCCTGTCTTCACTTTTAGTCTCACTGAAGGATATGAACTTAGGCAGACAAGCATTTCCTTAAGACCAAGTTAAATTTCCTATATATCCAGGGCATTTTTTCACCCATAAATATCCAGAACCTTCAGACAACGCAGGGAGACAACAACCTTTTTAGATGATCACCTGGGTGCACTTTGACAAATATGACATTTTGTAGAGGAACCTTGCATTGTGCACTGAGAGTGATCCCACATAGTAGCTCCGTGTGGAACTCATGCTCCCTGCTCAGGCTGTGGTCAGGAATGGCCTGCAACTGCATCTCACTGAACCCAGTACCCTCCCCTCTGCACTTCCTCAAACTCTGCTTACTGTCCTCTAATTTCTCAATTTTCTATTCCTGTGTGATTCAAGTTTCTCCCACTCCTTCACTGGTGCTTCCATTATGGTGACCGCAAGGTCTGTGTCATATAATGCATGTGCCCCATTTCACACAGGACACCTAAGGCACCTACACTTAGTGGTGCATCTCATTCTTTACAGAACTCAAAACATTGTGTCTGTAAAATATGCACCACTACGCCCGATACATCTGTCTTTGTGTAAAAATCCTCTTTTTTTTTTGACAGGAGAAACCTATAGCTGACCTCATTACGGGGAAATGATACAGTCCATTGAACATATGTCCTGAGAAACTTGAGATATGTTACAAAGTCCTCAGGCAGTTTTGCAGTTGAATTTCCAAGCCCTAACAACCATCTCCACATTTTCCCACAAAGTGTTTCACGAAGTAGATGAATATGCTTTAGAAATCCCTAACCACTTCAGTTTATCTACCCAAATAGAGGAGGCAGAGGATGGGGGGGTAGTTCATAGCCCATGACTGGTGATGAAGGACTTTCCATGGGGTTAGGGTTAGGGGTTAGGGTTAGCGGTTCGGGGTTAGGGTGAGGATTAGGATTAGATGGTTAGATTTAAATGTTAGGATTAGGGTGAAGGTTAGGTTTAGGGTTTAGGGGCTAGGGTTGGGGTGATGGTTAGTGTTAGGGTAGGGCTTAGGTGTTAGTGTTAGTATCAGCATTAGCTTCAGGGTTAGGGTCAAGGTCAGGGTAGTGTCAGGGTCAGGGGTTAGGGGTTAGGATTTAGGTTTTATTGTTTAGAGTTTAGGTTTTAGGTTTTGGGTTAGGTTTTAGGTTTTCGTGGTTATGTGTTAGTGGTTAGGTTTTAGGGTTATGGTCAGGGTCAGTGTTTGGTTTAGGGTTAGTGTTTAGGATTTATGGTTTACGGATTAGGGTTAGAGTTTAGTGTTCAGGTCTAGGGTTTAAGTTTATGGTTACAGTTAGGATTTGGATTAGGATTTGGGGTTTAGGGTTCAGCGTTTCGGTGTAGGGTTTAGAGTTAGTATCATTGTTGCGGTTCGGGTTAGGGTAGGTCAGTGCCATGGTTTGTGTTAGGGATAGGATTTAGGGCTATGATTCAGGTTAGGGTTTGTGTTTGGGTCAGGGTTAGGAATAGTAGTTAGGATTAGGTCCTAGCACATTGCAGGGACTGAACCCACAGCATTGCAGTTGTCTCCCCAAAGGGCTGAGTAGAGGTTCCAAGGTCAGTTTCCTGTCACGATTAGTCTTTTGGTTCCAATCCAGACAACTGTATGGGAGAATGTTCTAGCAGGCCTCAGGAATATTCTCAGGCAGCTGCAGCCAGCTTTTGCAAATGACATGGTGATGTTCCAGGTTCTAAGCCAAGTGATCCTGCACCACTCCTGTACCTAGGGCGTGGTTTTGTCATACTTTGTTATTGGGTCTGCATGGGTAGAGAGCCTTAACTAGGGTTATGGTTTGTTACACGGACGCCGCCAGGGCGTAAGCGACTCTAGTTTCGTGATCTCCCTCTAGGGCTGAATTGCGGACCCATGCGACGTTGCTTCTCAACTGTAGGGTTAGGGTTGAGATAGTGTTAGGATTCGGTTGAGGGTTCTGTTAGGTTTAGGCATAGGTTTAGGGTTATGTTCCAGGAGATCTAGTCGCTGATACCAGAGCAGTGCAGTTGTTTCCCTGAAAGTCTAATTTGAAGGAACAATGGAGGGTGCCGATTAGGATTAGTCTTTGAGTCCCAAGGCTAGACAACTGTATGGGCCAACAGTCAGGTAGGCCTCTGGAAATCTCTCTGGAGCTCCAACCGGTCCTTCAAAAGGACATAGTATATTATGTGTCCTATGCGGAGTGATGCTGCACCGCTTGTGTTCCCCAGGCATGTGGTGTTGTCATACGTTGTTATTGGGTCTAATAGCGAGAGAGCCTTATCTAGGGTTAGGGTTGGGACCAGTGACGTTTCCAGCTCCAAGTGAAACCAGTCTTGTCATCTCCCTCGAGGTCTGAAGTGAGGGCCAATATGACGATGCAGAGCTATTGTAGGGTTTGGGCTCGAGTTAGGTTCGGTTTCAGTTGAGGTTTCTGATTAGGGTTAGAAGTAGGGTTCGGGGTTTGTTCCCAGGAGGTTCAAGGCGCTAAACACATAGCAGTGCACTTGTCTCCCTGAAGGGCTGAGTTGAGGGCACAAGGGAGGGTGCCGGTCAGGATTTGTCTTTGGGTTCCAAGGCCAGACAATTCCATGGGCCACTGGTCGGTTAGGCCTCAGGAATACTTTCGAGCACCTGAATCCCAGCCTTGGAAATGACATGGTGATGTTCCAGGTTCTATGTGGAGTGATCCTGCACCGCTTCTGGACCCCAGGCACGTGGTGTTGTCAGATTTTGGTATTCGGTCCCCATGGGAAGAGAGCCTTAGCTAGGGTTAGGGTTTGGTCCAGGGACATCACCAGAGCTGAAGCAAGTCCCGTCTCGTGATCTTCCTCGAGGGCTGAATTGAGAGCCTAGGTGATGGTACGGGTCAAGTGTACGGTTAGGGTTCGAGACTAGGTTAGGTTTTGGTTGGCAGTTCTGGTTGGGGTTAGGGTTATGGTTAGGTCCCAAGAGGCTCCAGGCACTGAACCTACAGCAGTGTGGTTGTCTACCCAATGGGCTGAGTTGAGGGCTCAAGGGAGGGTGCTGGTCAGGATTAGTCTTTGGGTTCCTATTCCAGATATCTCTATGGGCCACTTGTTGGGTAGGCGTCAGGATTCCTCTCAGATAGCTGAAGCCGGGTTTTGGAAACGACATGGTGATGATCCAGAGTATATGTTGAGTGATCCTGCACCATTTCTGCACCCCAGGCGCTTGGTGTTGTCAGACTTTGGTATGAGGTCCCCACTGGGAAAGAATCTTAGCTTGTGATAGGTTTCGGTCTAGGGACGTCGCCAAGGCCAAAGCCACTCCAGTCTTGTGATCTCCCTCGAGGGCTGAAGTGAGAGCCCATGTGACGGTGTGCTCAATGTAGGGTTAGTTTTCGAGTTAGGGTTAGGTTTTGCTTGAGAGTTCTGGTTAGCATTAGGTCCCAATAGGCTCCAGGCGCTGAAGCCACAGCAGTGCAATTGACTCCCCGAAGGGCTGAATTGAGTGCACAAGGGAGGGTGCCCTCAGGGTGAGTCTTTGGATTCCAAGGCCAGACAACACTGTGGGCCAGTGTTCGGGTAGGCCTCAGGAATACTCTTGGACAGCTGCCACCGGGCCTTGGAAATGACATGGTGATGTTCCAGATTCTATGCTGAGTGATCCTGCACCGCTTCTGGACCATAGGCGCGTGGTGTTGTCACTTTGGTATTGGGTCCTTATGGGAAGAGAGCCTTAACTAGTGTTAAGGTTCGGTCCAGAGACAACACCAGGGCCAAAGCGACTCCAGTCTCGTGATCTCCCTCAATGGCTGAATTGAGGGTCCATGCAACAGTGTGAGTCATGGGTTTGGGTCGAGATACCATTAGGTTTCTGTTGAGGGTTCTGGTTAGGGTTAGGGTTAGGTCCCAGGATTCTCCCTACACTGAACCCACAGCAGAGCAGTTGTCTCCCTGAAAGGCTGAGTTGAGGGCACAAGGGAGGGTGCCGCTCAGGATTAGTCTTTGGTCCCAGACCATACAATTCTATGGACCACTCATCAGTTAGGACTCAGGAATGCTCTTGTGCACCTGTACTCAGGCCTTGGAAATGACTCGGTGATGTTCCAGTTTCTATGCCGAATGATCCTACATCGCTTTGGCCCCCAAGCACATGCTGTTGCGAGATGTTGGTGGGTCCCCATGGGGAGAGAGCCCTAGCTAGGGTTAGGGTTCAGTCCAGGGATGTCCCCAGATGCAAAGCGACTCAAGTCACGTGATCTCCCTCGAGGGCTGAAGTGAGGGCCCATGTGACAGTGCGGGTCAAGTGTAGCATTAGGTTTCAGTTGAGGGTTCTGGTTAGGAATAGTGTTAGGTCCCAGGAAGCTCCTGGCACTCAGTCCACAGCAGTGCAGTTGTCTCCCCGAAGGGCTGGGTTGAGGGCACATGGGAGGATGCTGGTCATTTTTAGTATTTCCGTTCCAATTACAGACAACTGTATGGACCATTCGTCATGTAGGCCTCAGCAATCCTTTCGGAAAGCTGCAGCCGGGCCTGAGAAACAACATGCTGAGGTTCCAGGTTCTATCCGGAATGATCCTGCACTGCTTCTGGACCCCAGGCGTGTGGTGTTGTCAGACTTTGGTTTTGGATGCCCATGGGTAAGAGCCTTAGCTAGGGTATGGTTCCATCCAGGGTTGTCGCCAGGCTGAAACAACACCACTGTTGTGAATTCAATGGAGGGCTGATGTGTGGCTGTGAGTCTGCTGCAGAGTTAGTGTGCTAGATACAGTTAGGTTTAGGGTGAGGGTTATGTTTCGGTTCACCGTTAGGGTTAGGTCCCAGGTGAGTGAAGGCAGTGACTCTACAGCAAAGCAGTTGTCTTCCTGAAGGCCTGAGTGCAGTACAGAAGGGAGGGTTTTCGTTAGCATTAATCTTTGGGTTCCAAAGCCAGACAAACATATGGCCCACCCTTCGGTTAGGCCTCAGGATTCTTCTCGTGCAGCTGCTGTCGTGCTTTGCATATGACATGGTGATGTTCCATGTTTCATGCCTAGTATTTATGCACCGATTCTCGATCCCATGTATGTGCTGATGTCAGACTTTGTAAATGAGTCCCCATGGGGATAGACACTTAGCTAGGGTCAGGGTTCAGTATAGGGAAGTCGCCAAGTCCGAAGCGACACCAGTGTTTTGAATTCCATGGAGGGCTGAAGTGAGGGCACATACGTGGCTGTGAATCTGGTTTAGAGTTAGTGTGCTAGATAGGGTTAGGTGTAGGGTGAAGGTTGTGTTTAGGGTTATGATTAGGGTTAGGGTTAGGTCTCAGGAGGCTCTAGGCACTGAACCCACAACAGTGGTGTTGTCTCCACGAAGGGGTGAGTGGTGTCCCCAAGGGAGGGTGTCAGTCAGGACTAGTCTTTGGGTTCCAAGGCCAGACAAATGTAAGGGTCACCCTTCAGGTAGGCCTCAGGATTCGTCTCGTGCAGCTGCAGTCACGCTTGAAATGAGATAGTGATGTTCCACATTCCATGTCGAGTATTTGTGTACAGATTCTCGAAACCGTGTGCATACTGTTGTCAGACTTGGAATTGGGTTCTGACGGGGAGAGAGCCTTACCGAGGGTTTGTGTTAGGTCCAGGGAAGTCAGCAGGAGTGAATCGACTCCAGTTTCGTGATCTTCCTCGAGGACTGAATTGAGGGCCCATGCGACAGTTCGGGTCAAGTGTAGGATTTGGGTTAATGTTAGGGTTAGGTGTAGGGTGAAGGTTATGGTTAGGGTTACGTTAGGGCTAGGGTTAGGTCCCAGGAGTCTCTAGGCACTGTCCCCACCGCAGAGCAGTTATCTCCCCGATGGGCTGGGTGGAGTACACAAAGGAAGGTGTCAGTCAGGATTAGTCTTTGGTTTCCAATGCCAAACAAATATTTGTCAAGCTTCATATAGGCCTCAGGAATCCTCTCGTTCAGCTGCAGTTCCGCCTTGAAAATGACATAGTGATGTTCCACGTTCCATGTCAAGTATTTCTGCACTGATACTCGAACCTATGTGCGTGCTCTTGTCAGACTTTGGAATTGGGTCCCCATGGGGACAGAGCCTCAGTTAGGGTTAGGTTTCGGTCCAGGGATGTCACCATGGCAGAAGCCATAGCAGTTTTGTGAATTCCATGGGGGGCTGAAGTGAGGGTACGTGCGTGACTATGGGTCTGGTGTAGCTTATTGAGGTTGATAGGGTTAGGTGTTGGGTAAGGATTATGTTTAGGATTAGGGTTAGTTTTAGGTCCCAGAAGACACCAGACACTGATCCCATAGCAGAGCTGGTGTTAACTCGAAGGGCTGAGTGGAGTACACAAGGGAGGGTGCCGGTCAGGATTAGCCTTTGTCTTCCAAATCCAGAGAAATCTATGTCACCCTTCGTGTAGGACTCAGGAAGCTTCTCGTGCAGCTGCAGTCGCGCTTTGGAAATGACATGGTGATGTTCCACGTTCCATGCCAAGGATTTCTGCACTGATTCTCGAGCCCATTTGTGTACTGTTGTCAGACTTTGGAATTGGGTCCCCGAGCCTTAGCTAGCATTAGGGTTTGGTCCAGGGAAGTTGCCAGTCCTGAAGCAACTCCATTTTCGTGATCTCCCTCGAGGGCTGAATTGAGGGCACATGCGAGGGTGTGGTTCAATGTAGGGTAGGGTTAGGTATAGGGGAAGGTGTAGGGTGAGGGTAATTGTTAGGGGTACAGTTAGGGTTATGGTTTGGAAATAACATGGTGATGACATATATTCCATGCCAAGTATTTCTACACCTGTTTTCGAACCTTGTGTGTGCTATTGTCAGATTTTGGACTTGTTTCCCCATGGGAGAGACACTTATATAGGTTTAGGGTTTGGTCCAGGAATGTCACCAGGGCCAAAGCAACTCCAGTGTTGTGAATTCCATGGAGCTCTGAAGTCAGGGCACATGCGCAGCTGTGGGTCTGGTGTAGACTTAATGAGATAGATAGGGTTCGGTGTAGGGTGATATTTATGGTTAGGGGTACTGTTAGGTTTAAGTTTAGGTCCCACGAGACTCCAGACACTGACCCCAAACAGAGCAGGTGTCAACCTGAAGAGCTGAGTGTAGTACACAAGGGAGGGTGCCCGTCAGTCTTCGTATTTGGGTTCCAAGACCAAACAAATGTATTGGCCACCCTTTGGGTAGGCCTCAGGATTCCTCCCGTGCAGCTGCAGTTGCACTTTGGAAGTGACATGGTGATGTTCCAAGTTCCATGCCAACTATTTCTGGACCAATTCTTGAACCAGTGTGAGAGCTGTTGTCAGACATTGGAATTGGGTCCCAATGCATACAGAGCCAGAGCTAGGGTTAGAGTTCGTTCCAGCGGTGTGGCCATGGCCGAAGAGACTCCAGTGTCATGATCTCGCTGGAGGGCTGAATTGAGTGTCCATGCGAGTGTGCAGGTCAAGTGTAGTGTTTGGGTTAGAGATAGGGTTAGGTGTAGGTTGAAGTTTACGATTAGGGTTATGATTAGGTCCTAACCCAGCAAGCTCCAGGCACTGAATGCACAGCAGAACAATTGTATCCCCGAAGGGCTGAGTGTAGGACACAAGGGAGGGTGCCTGTCAGGATTAGTCTTTGGGTTCCAAGGCCAGGCATATGTATGGGCCACCCTTCGGGTAGGCCTCAGGAATCCTCTTGTGCAACTGCAGTCGTGCTTTTGAAATGACATGGCTATGTTCCATGTTCCATGCTGAGTATTTTTGCACCGATTCTCGAATCCTTGTGGGTGCTGTTGTCAGATTTTAGAATTGGGTCCCCATGGGGAGAAAGCCTTAGCTAGGGTTAGGGTTCAGTCCAAGGAAGTCGACAGGGCTGAAGCGACTCCAGTCTAATGATCTCCCTCGAGGGCTGTGTTGAGGGCCCTAGAGCAGGTGGGGGTCAAGTATAGGGTTCAATTAGAGATAGGGTTAGGTGTAAGTTGAGGGTTATGTTTAGGGTTATGGGTAGGGTTAGTTTTAGGTCCCAGGAGGCTCCAGGCACTGAACCCACAACAGTGCAGTTGTCTCCCCGAAGGGCTGAGTGGAGTACATAAGGGAGCCTGCCGGTCAGTATCAGTTCATTAGATCCAAGACCAGAGAGATGTTTGGGCCACCCTTGGAATAGTCCTCAGGAATCCTGTCGTGCAGCTGCAATCACATCATGCAAAAGAAATGGTGGATGTTCCATATTCAATTCCGGGTATTGTTGCACCGATTCTCGAACCCGTGTGCGTGCTGTTGTCAGACTTTGGAATTGGGTCTCCATGGGGATAGACACTTAGCTAGGGTAAGTGTTCGGTACAGGGAAGTTGGTAAGGCTGAAGCGACACCAATGTTGTTAATTCCATGGAGGTCTGAAATGAGGGCACATGTGCGGCTGTGGATCCGGTTTACTTTTCATGTGCTAGATAGGGTTAAGTGTAGGGTGAAGGTTATGGTTAGGGTTATGTTTACGGTTAGTGTTAGGTCCCAGGAGGCTCTCCATCCATGTAGTTTCAAATGGCAAGATTTTATTCTTTTTATGGCTAAGTAATATTCCAGGGTGTGTGTATGTATGTATGTATGTGTATACACACACACACGCACACACGCACATATACATACCGTGTGTGTGTGTGTATGTACGTCTGTATCCATTCATCCATCGATGGACATTTGGGCTTTTTCCATACTTTGGCTATTGTTGATAGTGGTGCTATAATCATGGGGGTGCATGTGTCCCTTCAAAACAGCACACCTGTGTCCCTTAGATAAATGCCTAGTATTGCAATTGCTGTGTCGTAGGATAGTTCTCTTTTTAGGTTTTTGAGGAGCCTCCGTACTGTTTTCCAGAGTGGCTGCAGCAGCTTGCATTCCACTATTCATTGTTCAGTAGGATGTTCTTTATTCTACAAGTATTTGTTATCTTTCCAAATTTTTTCTGGTGGTTGATTTCGAGTTTCATAGCATTGGGGTCTGAAACTGTGCACGGTTTGATCTCTATCTTTTTGTACTTGTTGAGTACAAGTAAACATAAAATTATTTATGTTTACTTATTTTAGAGAGAGAGACAGAGCATGAGCAGGGGAGGGGCGGAGAGAGAGGGAGACAAAGAATCCGAAGCAGGCCTCAGGCTCTGAGCTGTCAGCACAGAGTCCGACACAGGGCTCAAACTCACAAACCATGAGATGACGACCTGAGCTGAAGTCAGATGCTTAACTGAATGAGCCTCCCAGGCACCCACTTTAATGAAATTTTAAATGACACCATTCAAAGTGCACTTGCTACCTTGCAAACTCAGAGAGAGAGAAAGAAATGTGAAGAATCAGGAAGTGGTTAAGAGTTGGCTGCTGAGTTTTACCGTAATTTGGCTTTGGAGGGTTTTTGTTCATTGGGTGAAGTGAGCACAGCATATTTCCCTGCCATTTACCACAGTAGATAATGGGCCTCTGGGAGCCAAAACTCTTTCTGACCAATGAGTTGGAATTTTAGTAGGACCGCCAAGATGAGATTTGCTATTTCAAGGACTAGGAGTTATCTTTTATTTTCACAACTAGGTAATTATCACATCCTTCAACTTTGCCCTCCAAGATATGTAGAAAATACCCAAATATAGTTGAGAGAGAAAGGGTGATAGCCAAAGTGTATAATCCTTTCCCTTTAAAAAATATGTTTAAATTATGCTTTATGATTTTTTTTTAATTTTAGTGAGGGGCATGCAAGTGGGGGAGAGGGGCAGAGGGAAAGAGAGACAATCTTAAGCAGGATTCACACTTAGTGTGGAGCCCAACACAGGTCTGGGTCACATGATCCTACAATCATGACCTGACCAAAATCAAGAATCTGATGCTCAACTGACTGAGCCACCCAGGTGCTCAATAGTCTCTTTCTCTCTCAATGCTGAATAGTAAATTTTCAACGTGAATGGGGATAAACATGCATACATACATACATACATACATACATACATATGTATACCACTAAGAAAGCCATGAGTTGTTAGACATGAACTATTTTCCATCATCTTTGTCTTCTAGTTATATTCATGCCTCAAGGTGTTTTTTGATTGCAATGCACGATCTTGCTGTGTGAGGTACAAATTGTTGTGTGATCAGTTTTCCGTGAAAGTCTTTCCTCATATCTGTCTTAACCACAAGATGCAAATGTCGAATTCAAGGATGTAGAGCTAAGAGCCTTCAGGTCCAATAACTGTCAACTAGAAGTTATATTTTCTGTTGGGGAGAAATCCCCATATGATGGCAATGACTTTGCATTGGTAAGGGAAAGAATACTTTCATGCCTTCGTGGTTCTTGCCTTTTTTCTGTCTCACCAAAATCAAGACTCAGGTCATGTGCACGTTTATCAAGAAAACACCTTTTTTTTTTCCAGAAAATAAAAACGCCCTGGAAGACAAGTGTGATGCATTGAGGTCTTTGAAAGCCACAAAGGAAGCAAAAGTCAAAAGCTGAAGGAGAAAGCACATAACCTGGAAGAATTCTATGAACAAAGAAAAGTGCCTACAAAAAAGTAACATGGGGGCGCTTGGGTGGCTCAGTCGGTTGAACGTCCAAATTCGGCTCAGGTCATGATCTCACGGTCCATGAGTTCAAGCCCCATGTCGGGCTCTGTGTTGACAGTTCAGAGCCTGGAGCTTGCTTTGGATTCTATATCTTCCTCTGGCCCTACCCAACTCGCACTCTGTCTCTATCAAAAAATGAATAAACGTTAAAAAATTTTTAGAAAAGTAAGATGTTCATGTGAGAACTGTCACAAGGACCGGATTGTATGGGAGAACATGGCAGCCAGTAGAGATAATTGTATTTCTTTTGGAACTGGGTCCAGAGTATTTTTGCCCAATGCATTCAGTAGTATTGGACCTTCCCTTCCTACCTTGCTTTCTGTAATGTAACCTGCATTTTCCTTTCTGTCCTAAGTGCTTGCCACACATTGTGTCATGTTTTGGGGGTGGAAGAGGGAAGGTACCATCATTAATAACTTTAATACCTGGATCCACTCTGGATCCACCTACACTGTCCTACAGGTTTCAATCGCCTCACACTGTTTTGTCACCCAGCAATTAGGTCATTTTTCTTCAGGACCAGACATGGGTCAAAAATGTGTGGGGAAAAAAATGAATTATCTTGCTGCAGAAACAATGGAAGTTGCTTTCTGGAAAGTGGGTATGGGTACCAGCAGTACTGGATCCCTGCATCCCTTCTGCCAGTGAGATTGCTCACTGCAGACCCAATCCCTAAGAAAGTCAAATTGTTTCCTGTCCCCTGATTTTTTAAGTGTAACTCTTCTGAGTCTTGGCCAAAGCCCGCAGCTTCACTAGGGCTCATCTTTGCTGGCCGCCCGTGAACTACACTTGTTTACTTCTAAGTCTGTGCCCATAAAGTTGTTCAGCTTCTTTGCCATTCAAATGTATGCCCCCCACCTCAATGATGAGTCCTAGGGAGTTTGGGTCCAACTGCCAGGCTGGCTTTGTCCTGGGCTTCCTTCTTCTCCATCTTGGTCTTGTGTGTCTTTGTGGGGTTGTCAGACACTTGGTGCATTCGGTAACATGTTTCCTCCTTTGTACAGTATTTCCTTTTGTTCTCAGGAGGAGATGCGGGACTTTAAAGTCCCTCACTCGTTTTGGAAAATGAAGTCTTCTCTTCCCTGGAGACTCACCTTATATTTGTCCTTCCCACAGCTGGGGTTGGGGCTTGCTCTGTCTCACTGGCATCTTGGTTTTGTTAACTCGTAAGCACTTTCTGTGAGTGGGTGCAGCACCCTGACCACCTGTCTATCTTCAACCCCTTACAACAGAGCCACTCCATTACAACCACTCCAGCAAGCATTTGCCGAAGGACTGCCTGAGAGGCCAGAAGGAACTGCATGTGCCTTTCTCTGTCTAGTGCTTTTGTGTCATTTTCTAAGAGATTTTCAATTTTGCATGTGATTCTTGAGTACATCAAGTGTCAAGTTGAAACCATCTCAATCAACACCACAAAGAAAATAGTCTGAGGGTAACACAGCAACCCAGCCTTGCCAAGCATTGCCTTTTGCTGCCTTCATTATCAATGGAATGAGTCTTGTTAAAGTAGATTTGGCTCCATGAAGTTGAGAGTTTTCCACCTGAAATCTCTTTCCTGGAAGTAATCCCAGACTGTGTGACAGTTCATATCATGTTGTACGTCAGGAGATGATGTTGTTCTAAGATTGGCCTTTTGAAGGTGGAGGCACGGGTTGCAGTCCTGAACTCTAGCGATGTCTGGGAGTGAGCTGCAATGTTAGTGAAACCATATTCTGGAAGGTCGTCTTTCAGGTGATTGCCTGTGTCATGGTACAACTTTTGGACTGAGAATCAGGGCTCCCCATGGAGGTGTAAGACTAGTGATGATCCCCTGCTTCATCCTAATGGGTACAGTTGGTCAGATATGGTTTTTCACTCACTGATGAAATGAGTCTTCACCATCTCAAACAAAAGACCAACTCTGGGAAGGCACAAAGTACAATGTTATTTGATGACTTTATGATAAAGGAGAGGAAACGAGAACTAGAAAGACAGTTCCAATAGTAGAGACGCGGCAGCAGACAGAAGTTGAATTTTCTTGAACTTAAATGGGGTGTTCACTTCATTTCTCTGATTGGGTTGTCAGTCTGTGCATTTATGGGAGAAGTGGGGGAAGGGATATTTGCATAGGACTTCAAGAGTGCTGGGAGGTAAAAAGGGAGAACCTCTGGACCTTGTTCCTGACTGTGTATGTATCTTTCCCATCATAGGAAGCTGAAAATGACACTGTGAACTGGTGGCAAAGAAGAATCAGCTGGCAGCTGCAGGTAAAATTTGAAAATAGCTACTTAAGGGGCGCCTGGGTGGCTCAGTCGTTTAAGCGTCCAACTTCAGCTCAGGTCATAATTTCACAGTCCGGGAGTTCGAGCCCCGTGTCAGGCTCTGTGCTGACAGATCAGAGCCTGGAGCCTGTTTCAGATTCTGTTACATCTCTCTCTGTCCCTCCCCCGCTCATGCATGTGCTCACTCTCTCTCTGTCTCAAAAATAAACATTAGGAAAAAAAAGAAAATAGCTACAGAAGAAATAAACAAGTGCAAGTGAGTTCAGCTAGTAATTACCAGCAGCTCATGAAACCGCTGTTCATTTTTTGGTTTTTAATCTTTGTGCAGTGTTTAAAGTCAACATATGCATAGAGTATTAACAGATAAAAAAGGTAAGTTTAGAAAGAATAAAACAATTAAGTTTCTAAACATTTGCAGATCTCAAGTAGTGGCCAGACTGTGTGGAAACTTTGTCCATGCTAACATTCCTCGGAGGTGGTGTCAATTGTCATCATATGTAGGAAAGCAGTGTGTCATACAATGAATCATACCCATCAACGTGGTAGTGCCATTTCATGGCCCTCATCTTTGCAACCCTGGGAAACATGGTGAGGATATAAGTTATAGAAGAATAAATCTTTATGATAAAAGACACTTGTCACATGATGAGTTAGAGAAAGATTGAAAATGGGAAGGAATTCTATGAACTCTGAACCCTACAGGCATGGAATAATGAGTAAGGAAAAGATGTAACAATAGCTTTGATCCTACTGGTCATTGATAATCATGTGCAAAGTGTTTCATGTGTAAGAATAAATTGTATCCTGGGACAAATATGAGGTTGTTGGGAACGTGGACAGCTTATTTAAAATCATACCCAATATCGGGCCTTATTTGACAAGAGCAATTGTAACTCACAGGCAACAAATTGAACAAACACGGGAACAGCTGCAGCAGGCACAGCTCCCCTTTAGATACCAGGTAACCTGAGTTCTGCCTGACATACTGAACCCTTAGCGCCTCACGCGGGTGAGTGTAGTGGCCCTTGGAATCCCTGACCACGGGCTTTTCATTGTTGGCTTTTTCAGCTTGCAGTTCATGAGAAGAATGCTCAGGACAACTAGGTAAGTGTTTTCTTGTTTCCTCCTCTTTCTTTGGTGCATAGTGTGGCACCACCTTCCGACTGAAGGTGGATGTGTTTTTTCTCCCCCAGATCAAGACTCAGATCTGGGACAGGGAGATGGCGGAGCAGGGCAGGGAGGTCGCTTACTTGAAATACAGGTGTGGTCATTTGACTTGCGTTTTTATGGGTGTTTCCAGGGATGACGCCTGCACTGTTTGTTGTCTAGTAGACGACGCGGTGTTGCAACTCTTCTAGAAGTCCATTATTTTTCTGTATCCAAGACTGGACGGGATGGAAGCAAAGAGGCTGCCTGAGGGATACATGAGGCAGAAACCAATCACTGCAAGAACCCTCCACGGAGAGGTAAGGAGCACGTTGTGATGTGCCGCAGTCTAATTTCTGCTGTGCAGCCTGTTCCTGTGTGTGATCATCGTGTGGTCTGGAAAGAATCACAAGCAGTCAGGACGGCAGGTGGTCTGAAGGGGTGACAGAAGGGTGTTCTCCTCTGGTGCCGCAGACAGTGAGGCACTTGTCCCTGTGACTGGTGGAGCTCATGCCCCTCCTCTGACGGTGACCCTCCCACCTCCTCTAACATCCCGGTGTCTGAAGAGCCTGGAAACCTTCTTCCCACCCGGACACAATACGAAGACTTTAGTTTATTTGAGGAGAAGGTCATTTATTCACTAGTTTTAACAGTCTTTCTTTTTGTTTGTTTTGCGAACTGTAGCCCTACATCCCTCATTTCAAGTTCCATAAAGCTTAGCTTAGTCCTCTGATGGTATCAGTGCAACTCTGCAGCTTCACTGCTAACTTCTGACAGTTTTCCTTTTCTCGATAGTGTCAAATTAGTCTTTCCTTATATACTAACTGCTCTCATGTGGAAGGCAGCTTGTAGATAAGCTGGGAGATTGAACAATTTGCCTGAAGCCTGAAGAAATGCACCCTTCTTGAGGACTCATTGAGGATATACACCAAACCAGTATTCTCAATGTTATTCTTTTTTGTTAATTTTATTTATTTTGAGAGACGCATAGACAGAATGCCAAGCAGGCGCCACACTGTCAGTGAGGAACCCAATGCTGGGCTTGAATTCACAAGCTGTGAGATCGTGACCTGAGCCAAAATTAAGAGTTGGATGCTGAATCCAAGCATCCTCAGATTAATTCTTGATCTGTAATGGAATCGTGATTTCCCATGATGTATACTGAGAAAACTGTTTTACTGGTGAATTCTAAATTGCTAGTTTGCCTGGCCTGTCCACAGTTATGTGATTAATTATGAAACAACATGAACTAGGGCACCATGAGGCCTTTATCAAGGTGAGGGGACGGCTCTCCCCCTTATCCTTGGGGACCTGACCATAGGGAAAAGTTTAAGATATTTGAGGAATGAGTTGAGGGATTGCTTTCATTCCGCACAGTCCTCTAAAAGCAGAATAAACCTCTGTCCCTTCTAGGGTCTTTAGTAGATCGAGAAACTGCTGAAACCTTTGTGGGTTACAGTGGCTCTGACGGTACCAAGAATGCATACAAGGACAAGGTAAATGCCAGGGCCATTCTCAGTTGTAACTCTTTTGGGAAACCCTCATCTTTATGTACAGCATGCTCCCCGGCCTTGTCTCATTTTGGGTGTTGTGTGATATGTCTGTTTGTTCTTTCTTTTCCAAATGCACACTCATAACCCAGGAGCCCACAGGCTTCTCAATTTTTAGTCTGTCAGCTTTCTGTGGTAAGTTTAGAAGCCAAAAGCGCTCAGAGACTGAGTACCTTAAGGTTTTTCCATGAGTTTCAGGAAATAATGAGAGGAGGATGACTGCACACCCCAAACAGAGGTCTCCCGGCCTGGGTGATCCCTTCCAGACCTCACCTCTGTGGGAACAGTGTGGCTGCTGTGTCTTCCTTTCTTGATTCTGGTTAGGAGATGAACCTGTTAGAAACGACATCATGACTCCAACTTTTTATTATGTGCCCTGTGCCATTTAGAGTGGTCATAGAGAAAGCCAATGTCATCACCTTTCTGTCTTTGTTGGTAAATGACTTGTCTGGAATCCTCCAGCTATACCTTAGGTAAAAAACAATTTGCACACTGTGTCCTTCAGTTGTGTTTCTATGAGCAGTTTCTGGTTGTGTCCCCAGTCACTGTTAGAGCTGATGTAATCTCATGACACATACCAGTTTCATACCAAAACACTTGCATGAAATCTGTTATGTGAATTTCTCCCTCTTTTTTTCCATTGCACATAACTACTCTGTGTCCTTTAGTATGCTTAAAGTCAGAATTCCCTATGAATTAAGATGAACACATCTGAACTTTGTAGACATTCACCACAAGTAACTCGTTCTTCACAGAAGACTCTCATTCCCCTGCAAGATTCCAGGCATCCTCCACTCCCCAGAGGTCTCCAAGGCCTTTGACAACACTTCAAGAGGGAAGACTCCTTTCTCAGGGAGAGGACCAGAGGAGGCACAGTGAGGGTCCGGCTGCAGAACGTTTTGCCAGGAGTGGCTGTGATTCCATGAGCAGAATATGAGTCGTTTATTCCCAATCATTTTTTTTTGTGTTCTTAATATAGCAAAAGCAGAGCATCTGGAGTCGCCGTAGAGGAGGGATGCAGGGTGAACCTGGACATCGATGGCTGCCTGTCGGGAGAATGCTACTTCATTAATCTGTAGTTACTTCTGTTAACCCTCTAGGACAGGACCCTTGCCATTTTACTTCCGCAGACATGGGCAATGATGTGTGGTGGCAATAGGTTAACCTCTTGCATCTACTACCCCAAGCTGTAGGTGGTATCCAGTGGCAGGGACAGACTTTTCAGGTACTGATGCTACTCTCTTGGGTCCTGGTGGTAGAGAGATGGCAGGTGCTGACACCTTCTTCTCTGGGTTACAGCTGCTTTTGGTATTGGTTCTCTTGTCTGGCATATGGATGTAGCTGTCACTTCTGTTCTGCAGGGCAGTCTGGATCCTGGGGACCTCCTCCGTTAACTGGATGATTCTGCATGCCCTACCCTAGACATGCCCCGCCCCCATGGACTATTAGGCACGTCCACCTCCTGAACCTTAGTGGCCCTGAGGCCACCCGGAACCCCTCCACCTGCAACACTTGGTAAGATGATCTAAGCACTAGGATTTGACTCTAAAACACGCTCACCTTATTTTGTTGCTGTTAGGTCTTGGGCCAAGGTGCAGAGGCGGTACCACAGACCATTGTGATGCAAGGGGAATGTGTCTGCTGCCATTACCATATTCCTCAAGTTGCTCAGGATCTCATCTTTGTCCTTTCCCCCACCATGGGTTGGTACAGGCATCTCTTGTGGAAAAGGAATGGGGCCGTATGCAGAAAAGCAGACACAGCGCTTCAGCAGAAATGCCCTGTACACAGTCCACTTGCTGGGATCTGTGAGGCATGAGGCACAATGTAACGTACGTCCATCTAGTTGTGCTCACAGCCATCCATAGTTGTTCTATGAGTGATGAATACATCTGAATCAGGGCTTTTAGGAGTCTTCATCAAGTTATAAGGGATGGTTCTTCAAGTTCTTTTTGGGTATCACCGGAGGCATGTGGGACACCTTGTGCATGTAATTTGGGATCTCACTGGGACAAAGAGTTTAAGTTGACGGAAGTATGAGGGGAGGGTTTTTTGTTTTGTTTTTGACCTCCAAACACTCTACTCAAGTCAGAATAAACCTCCATCCCTTCTAGAGCAGGTCCAGAAGTAGGTGTCACAACCAAGAGTGACATCGACACTGGCTCTGCCAAAACTACCAAGAAGCACAAAATAAATACTGTGGCCATTTTCAGTTCTAAGTCTTTACGGACCGCCACATCTTTCTGTACAGGACACACTCCTGTCATTGTCTCTGGTTTGTGTGGAGTATGGCCTGTCTGCTGTTTTTGTTTTTTTGTTTTTTTTTCCCAAATGCAAAACCTTTATCACCGAGTCTATGAGATTCCCTATTTTCCAGCTGGCATCTCTTTGTGGTAACTTTAGAAGCTAAGCGTGCTTAAGGGTGAGAACCATAGGGCTTTTCCAATGTGTTCCTGGAATAAATCAAGGAGGATGACACCACACTCCACTTGGAAGTCTCCTACCTTGCCTCATTCTTTGTGGATCTCCTCAATGTGGAATCATTGCTCTTGCTGTTTCTTCCTCTCCTGTTTCCTTCTATGGAGGGTTTTAACGTGCTCAGAACAATCTGTGGGTATCCTTACAATTTGAAAATGCAAACTGCCTTCACTCCAACTTATATTTTTGTATGTGTCATTTACAATGGTCTTAGACAAAGTAAATTTCATACCCATCAGCATTTTGGTAAACATGCTGTCCAGAGTCCCTTCAGGTGTGCCCTGGGCACAAATATCTGAACTATAAGAGGTGGCATATTTGCCATAGAAAACATGCACTGAAACTTAAGTTGTGAAGAGAAAAAATCCAAAATTACCTGTGTGTCAAGTCCCCACGGTGTCCTTCACTTGTGTTCACATGAGCACATTCTCTCGTGTCCTGTGTCACAGGTACAGCTAAAACATGGAAACTTACACCAGACATCAAAGTGCATTTGTGTTAATTTTGTCTTTTAGAATTTCAGCTCATTTTTCCAGAGGACACAATTACCCTGCAGAGTGTACTGCACTTAAGCTGAGAAGTACCTCTGAATTCAAATAAATTAGCTGAACCCAACTAACATGTATAGGCTACCTGTTTCTCTAAGAGCATGCTTTCCCAGGTCCTCTACAGGCCCTCACTGTGCCCATGGATAGCACTTCCAGAGAGGAGGAGATCCCATTGTCGGGACAGTAGTTTGGACACAGGCAGGGGCTTAGAGGCAGAACTTTGAGCCACGAGGGCTATGATTCCATGTGTGGACACTGGCTTTGTCATTCCTTCTCATTCTGTAGTTCTTCACATACACAATAAACAGCCTCTGTGGTGGAGGGGATGAAGGGTGGAGTGTGATCCTGGACATAGTTGACTTCCTATCTGGAATATGCTACTTTGTTAATTTAGTATTCAGCCTATAAATCTTCTAGGAAAAGGACGCTTGCTGTTTCTATGTTTCCAGACACGTGGGGACATTAGTTTACCCCAATCACATCCTCTTCCCACCCCAAAGCTGTAAGTGGAACCCAAAGTATGGGTAGAGATTTTGGCACTGATGCTGCCCTCTTGGAACCTGGTGGTGGGGAAGCTAGTAGGATATGAGGACTGCTGCTTTGGGTTTCCGCTTTTTGCTGGTGTTGGTGCTCGGTTCTGTCCTATGAACACACCTCTCATTTCTTTTCCGCAGGCTATTTTGTATGCAAGAGTCCTGGTCCTTTCCCAGGATTGCCTTGCAGGCTGTACCTCATGGACCACCCTTCACCACCAGTCATGGGCTATAGGCCACATCCCCCTCCTCCACCTACTCTCTTTGTTAAGATGACCTCAACTGGATGAGTGGCTGGTAAAGTATATTCATCTTCTTCATGATTGACTTTGTGGCAATGATGTAGAGACGGTTGTGAGTCTTGGCAATCCAACTACAAACTGCCTGAGGACACTGTAGCATATCTCAAGTTTCTCAGGACATACATACAATGGGCAGTGTCATGTCCCTATAATACAGTGAGCTATACGTTTCTCTTGTCAAATGAAAGAGGTTTTTTACACAAAAGCAGACGTATCAGCAGTACTGGGGCGTATGTTGGAGACACAATGTGTTGGGTTCTCTAACTTTTAGAGCATCAGGTGTCCTGCGTGAAAGAGGGACATTCATTAAACGATGCAGACCTTGTGATCACCATGATGGAAACACCAGTGAAGGATCCAGTGCAAAACCGGGGGAGACTTGAATCATACAGGAATAGAAGGGAAGTTGAGCACAATAAGCAGAGTTTGAGGAGGTGCAGAGGGGAGGGTGTTGGGGGTCAGTGAGATGCAGCTGGAGGTCATTCCTGGCCACAGCCTGAGCAGGGAGTGTGAGGTCCATACGGAGCTGCTATGTGGGACCGCTCTCAGTGCACAATGCACTGTTCAGCTCCAAAATGTCAGTGTGTTGCCAAAGTGCACGCAGGTAATCACCTAAAAAGATTCTTGTCTCCCTGGATTTTCCTGAAGGTTGTACATATTTGTGGGGGGAAAAGAGCCCTGGAGATATGGGGAATTTAACTTGTTCTTATGAAAATGCTGTATGCCCAAGTTCATATCCCTCAGTGAGACTAAAAGTGGAGACAGTTTCTAGATCAGCTGAGTCATCCTACAATTCAGGGCTGGCCAGATGCCACCCCTGCTGGACCCCTGTCATCACCCTGACTACAGCTTTGCATCTCCTCAAACTTCTCTCACAATATCCTGAGGCTTTGCCTGTGTTCCTGCTGTCTCAGCCCTAATAACAGTTCTCAGTGGGACCTACACAGAGCCTCAGCTGTGTTATCTGTGAAAACAGGGGTAATATTTGTTTCTAAGAACAAGAGAAAAAGAAGACATTCAGTGTATAAAGCATCTGCAAAATCTCTGGGAACACGCTTCTCACAGTTTCAGTTAAGATATCTCCACACAATGATCCTCCAAAAAAGATGGCCACAGGAGTTCATTAAACTAGGACTGTTAACAACTCAGCCCAGGGAGTGGGAATCGCGGTTTTAAAAAATAAGACAATGTCCCTCGTTTTTCTATTAGAATTCGGGCCCTGCCACACAGTGAAAGAAAAGCTAATTATGAGAATGTGTACATTCAGAGACCTAGATCTGAAGACAATCATTTTCTATTACACATAATCTCACAGATGCCGCCACACACTACAGTGTTCGTCTGAGGCCACAGCCACAGATAAACTACAGAAGACAGAATGCATGTAGGAAAACATAAGATCACAGGGAAATAAACCAAAATCTCTTTGCCTTGTAGGACAACTCTTTTGAAATTTGAAGAGGACTGTGCATGGTGACAGACTATCATGTTTGTATATACATTTTAAGAATGTGTCAGATCTACCTGAATGCTTTCCATGCCCATCCTGTCCCCTCCACTTTGTCCTTCCTACTGTCCCCTAATCCACCTTTCATCGTTATGTCTCTGTGTCAGCGTCTGCTTCTAGGACCATCTACTCTCACTCCCCATTGGTGCACACAGTGGGGTTCCTGTACACACAGGTAACAAAGTACCGGAAATGGTGGAGGGAGTTTTCTGGGGTGATGGGACCTTCCTATATCTAGGTGCTTATGCTCATTTATTTTGGAAATATTCCCTGAGTCCATGATGCCTTCGGGTCAGATAGGTATCTGTCCTTAGGAAATGGCTGAGATCTAATGGTGGAGAAGGATGAGGGACCAGCAGTGACTGTGGTAGAGGAGTGAGGGTCAGACCCATGCCCAGGATGCCAGGTGTTCACAGACAGCACCACGTGTAGGAGGACTCTGAGGAGCAGAGATTTCTTGATCAGACCCATGGACTACATAATCATCCTGCAGTTTCCTCACTGAGCGATGGCCAGAGCAGAAGGACAGCAGCTGGAGGACACCCTGATCATGGCTGGAGTGGAGCAGTGGGCCTGGGGGATTGAGTCAGGGAAAGGGACAGGCAGAAGGCAGCAACAGGGAGTTTGAGAGACAAAGGAAAGAGAAGAGAAGGGACCCTTCTCTGCTGACTTCACCTACATTTCTGTGTGACCAAAATGAGACGCTTGTCTCCCAGGGAAGGGAAGAGGGCTGGCAAAAAGACAGAATGACATACTCAGCTCAAGTGCCCAGGGTATCTGCCTTGCTCTTGAGTACCTAACACAGGAAGCACGTGCTTTCTGTCATGATTGGAACTGCAGCTCGTACCATTTAGTGAAAATCTATCCAATTATGCATCCCTCAGCATTAAAGTACTCCAACAAAATTAAGTGAACAGACTGAAAGATACAACACAGGATAAAGTCCAAAGGTAGAATGACTGCAATACTTTCGGGCATACAGTCTATCAGAAAAGGAGGTAGGTACCCTAGTGCAGGCCTTCAGACACCTGGGCAATATGTGAAAATGTAAAAAAAAAAAAAAAAAAAAAAAAGTCCTTACTCCAAAAGCAACATTAGCTCTAGACACAAAGGGATCATGATTTAAGGTTTAGAGAGAAAGCATGTGACTTCATGGTGCTGTATCCAAGAGATCAATTCTCATCAAATTATACCCTTTAATTTGAGGCTCTTTGTTATATGTAAATTATACCTCATTAAAGAGAGTTTCAAAGCACAAAATACTAGAAGCAAATGTGGGAACGTTCCTTTCAAATCCTGAAGTGCATGGGTGAGATGCGTCTGTCTACCCATGTCTCAAAAATCCAAAATAATAAGACACTTAAAAAATTAATAGCAGACTAAGCAGACCCTGAGCTCACATTGTCCCATGTTTTCAACTGCATAACATCCACATCCAAGTCCATGAACCAGAGAACGATCCAAAGACTGGCAGAACAAACTCCACACCTAAATAGAAGCTGCATCAGAAAGGTGGAGTCTGGCTGCCTGCAGAAGGGGCAGAAAAAGTGAGCCCTCACACCAGGGAAGACTTATCTCCATAACATTGGGCATTAAAACCCAGGGGGGCTGAATTCCCTTGAGTTTAGATCCTGGGCTTTGGAGGTCAGCTGACCCAGCACTGGGTGATCCAGGAGGATGAGTGATAGCCAGGTCCCTGCCTGTGTAGAGAGGCAACGTAAACATGGCATTTCACACAATGCTTAGGCCACAGGGGACACATGTATTCATGCTGATCCTTGATTCTTGACTCAGCTGGCCTGCCTGGGTCCCACTGACACCACTGACAGCAAGCACAGCCCACAACAGGCACGCATTCAGTGCAGACCTCCGCACTGAAAGGAAAAGTAACCCACCACAACAGCAGGGAGTGAGCAATACCCATACGATATCCTCCTGAAGGTCCAGGTTCTATAAACGGAGATGTGCACTGCTGAGGACTCCAGGACCTCTTCTTCATAACGGCATTAATTTCAAGTTCAGAAGGCACAGCTGACTTTCCTAACACAGAGAAATGGAGCCAGAGAGACAGACAAAATGGACACACAGAGATGTTTATCCACAGTGAAAGACCTAGTCAAAGCCACAGCCAGAGATCTAAGCCAAAGACATATAAGTAACATACCTGATACAGAATTTAAAGCAATGATCATAAGGATACTCACTGGAGTTGTGGAATGAGTAGAAGAGTGAGACCCCTGACAGAGGTAAGATATAACATAGTTACACACTGAGGACACAATAAAGGAGAAACATGCTTGCTGGAATGAACAGAGGGATGGAAGAAGCAGCCGAACAAACTAGTGACCTCGAAGACTAAGTGATGGAAATTAATCACACTGAACCAAAGAGAGAGAACAGAATTCTGCAACGTGAGACAAGACTAAGGGAACTCAGTAACTACAGGAAAGATAATAGTATTCATATTGTAGGAGTCCCAGAAGGAAGAGAAAATGGGGAAGAAAATTTATTTGAGGAAACAATAGCTGAAAACTTCCCTAATTGGGGGAGGAAAACAAACATCCACATCCAGGAGACTAGAGAACTCCCATCAAAATCAGGCCAACACACAAACCTATTGTAAGGAAACTTACAAATTAGGGTGAGAGTAAAGAAAAACTCATAAAAGCAGCAAAACAGTCCTTAACTTAGAAGGGAAGACCCATGAGGCTAACTACATATTTCTGAAAAGAAACTTGGCAAGCCAGAGTGACATCACATATTCAAAGTGCTGAATGGAAAAATCAGCAGCCAAGAATACTCTATTCAGCAAGGCTATCTTTCAGGATGAAGGAGACACAGACTTTCACAAAGAAAAACTAAAGGAGTTTGTACCACTAAACCAGTCCTGCAAGAAATATTAAGAGGGATTCTTTGAGTGGAATTGAGAGACCAACAGTGACAGTATAGAGGTAGAAGACAAGTTCAAGTAAAAAATGAACATTTCTGGGAAAAAATCAGTTAAAATACTCAGAGAAATGGATCTGAAATATAATAACATCTGCCAAAAACCTAGGGAGGAGAAAGTAATGGGTTCAAAGGTAAATGACCATCAACTTAATACAAACTGCTAAATGCAGAAGAGGTTATATAAACACCTAAAAGTAGCCATATCCTAAAACCAGCCATAAATATGCTAAGAATAAAGAAATCAAAATGTATCACTAAAGAAAATAAGCAATACATGAAACAAAGGCAAGAAAGGATCAGAGAAAATCATTAGAAACCACAACGAAACAGGCAATAAAATGGCAATACATATATACATAGCAATCAATTTTGAAGGGAAATGGAGTGAATGCTGCAGTCTAGAGAGGTAGGGTCTAAGAATGGATGACAAAACAAAACAGATTCTGATGCCTACAAGTGACCCACTTTACACCTCAAGAATGATAGGATAGCGAAACATCACACAAATGAATGTCAAAAGAAAGCTGGGGTGGCAATATTTGTATCAGAAAAAATACACTCAAAAAAGTACATAACAAGAGACAGAGGAGGACAGTATATAACAGTAAATGGTACAATCCCAAAAGAAGATATAACAACTGTAAATATATCCCACAATTAAATGGGATTTATTCCCAAGCTACAAAGGTGGTTCAATATTCGCAAATCAATCAATATGATACAATACATCAACAGGAGAAAGGATAAGAACCAGATGATCAGGAAATCCGGGTGGCTGATCCTTTAACAGTCTGAAATCAGCTCAGGTCATGACTTCATGATTCCTGAGTTCAAGTCCTGCGTCAGACTCTGTGCTGAAAGCTCAGATCCAAGAGCCTCCTTCGACTTCTATGTCTCCCTCTCTCTCTGCCCCTCCCTGCTCACGCTCTCTCTCAAAATTAGTAAACGTTAAAAGAAAAGCAGCATACAGTCATTTCAATACATGCAGAAAGGAACATTTGACAAAGTACAACATCCGTTCATGCATGTAACCCCCTAAAGTAGGTTTACAGGAAACATACATTAACATCATAAAGGTTATCTATGAAAACCCTGCAGTTATAATCAAGCTTAATGGGGAAAATCTGAGAGCTTTTCCTGTAAGGTCAGGAAGAAGACAAGGATGTTTACTCATACCACTTTTAGTAAACAAATTACTGGAAGTCCTAGCCACAGCCAGCAGACAAACAAAATGAAACTATTTGCAGATTACATGACACTATATATAGAAAACCCGAAAGAGTCCACCCAATAACTGCTAGAACTGATAAATGAATTCAGCAATGTCACAGGATGCAAAATCATTGTACAGAAATCGGTTGCATTTGTAGACCATACAGAAGCAGTAGAAAGAGACATTAAGAAAACAGTCCCATTTACAGTCATACAACAAAAACAAGGTATCTATAAATCTAACCAAAGTGGTGAGCGACCTATACTCAGAAAAGTATAAAACAGTGATGAAAGAAATTCAAGATGACACAAAGAGATGGAAGGACATTCCATACCCACGGATCAGAAGTACAAATATAGTGAAAATGTCTATGCTTCCCAAAGCAATTGACAGAATTAGTGCAATTTCCATCAAATTACCGACAGCAGTTTTCACAGAACGACAATAGTCCTAAAATTTGTATGGAACCAAAAAAGACCCCAATCTTCAGAATAAACAATCTTTATGTGAAGTGATAATTATGGATGGCACTATGCCTCTGGATCTTCTGCTCCAAAACACAATAACTCTGGCTTAAGCATTTCAACAAACGTTAGACATATCCCAACCAAGGATCATTCTACAAAATACATTCTACAAACGTACCCTCAAAACTTTGCACCTTATGAAAAATATGGAAAAATCTAAAAATTGTCATGGCCAAGTGGAGCCTAAGGAGACAGGATGACTGTAATGTGCCAGCTGGGATGAGTCTGGGCTAGGAGAGGTTAAAACCGAAGCAATCTGAATAGAAATATAAACTTTACTTCATACTACCATATCTCTTTGATACATTGATTGTGATCATGTACCAACCATTATGACATCAATAGTGAGAAACAGTCTGATGTATGTGGATACTCAGTATTATGCTCCCAATTTTTTTTGGTAACTAGAAACCCATCATGAAAGAATAGATTATTAGTAATCATGGTTTTTCTACACATAAGATTACATAACCAGTTCCAGTATTAGTTACTAGTGATGTACATGTACCTATTCTTGTTCTTACTATTGTTTAATTTAAATAATAGCATTCATGGTACAGAAAACTGAATGCATGATAAACACTTCATAGAAACATCTACTTTACATATTTTAAGATAGTAACGTATGTATATACCACTCTATTATGTGGTATGTAAATGTTTTTCTGATCTTGAACGAGCATGTCATTGAATGGCTTTCCATAAAGGTGGTTATGCTAGATAATGAATGATACTCAGATTTTACAGGATGTACGTCACATCATGCCTGAACATTGTCAAAAATAAAAACATACACGCGGCCAGATGAAGCATTGTGACTGGCTCACTTATTGTAAAGAACCCTTGCTTTACTATTTTCACGTATATTTTTAGCAGGAATACAAGAGAATCAAGTATTTCCAAATCGAAGAGATATTCAAAGACTGGAAGAACGATAGGGAGTTCAAAGGGTTTCAGAAGGATAAGATGTGACCATGAAGGGGGAGTCACAGGCAAGCAGCTTTCTCTGGTCCACACTGACATGTTTGCATGAGGATATGTGACTTGCCAAAGGGTAAGTCCCAGAAGTACAAGAGGGAAAGACAACGCTTTAGGGCGGGGTGACTTGGAAAGGGTGCTTCTGTGCCTAAGTGATGGGTCAGCAACCTGGCTGGGGGTCCCTGCGTCAAAGACTTCAAAAGGTCAGCAGTAACCTATACTCACAAAGATCTTAGTAACATAGATCAAAGTAACTTAGAGCCACAAAGATCTTAGAACCACAGAGTCGATCTTCACCTATGATTAGGAGATGGTCACAGTTTCACAGGATATGATCTTTGGGCCGGCAGTAGATGCCTAAAATATTATTTAGGGCTATACATTTAAGGAAAAAAATGTATGTGTAAAAATTTGGGTTTGGAATGTTAAGAAAAATCACAGGCCCATCATGGAGTTACTTAACGTTAAGGCCACATGTCACTAAACCTAATTTCATTCCTGTAGGAATGTAACCTTTAACCAGTCAGCAAAGAATTTCCTAGTCAGTGCTGGAAATTTAACTGATAGATCCCTGCCATTCCCCTCAGAGAGGCAGTCTTGCCTAAATAAGGTATTCCATGCCACTATTTTTTTTTAAGTTTATTCAAGTTAGAGACAGGGAGCACATGCAAAAGAGGGGCAAGACAACAGGGAAAGACAGAATCCCACAACCAAGAGGCCATGATCTGAGCCAGGATCAAGAGTCAGACACTTAACCAAGCCATCCAGGCACCCTGAGAATGTGGAGTTTCAAAGGTTAGCAGTCTTGGCTGGGATACAGCCATGAGGGCACTGGCCTACTCCTGAAGAGAAAGCGCAAACAACTTGCAGGCAGATGGCATTGAAACAGTGATCTGTACAACACCTGGTGCACACACTGGGGGAGATTATACACTCATCGTGGAGAGCATCCCTGTGAAGCAGTGTTCACAATGAGGGGACAAAGAGCTAGGACAGAGGAGCTTCGTGGCGCCATTACCCTGCTCTGCACACCCCCCCCCCCCAGCAAGAAAATCACAGAGCCATCTGCTGGAATCAAGGCAATCCCCACACTGGGTGCCTAAGCTGCTTACGACAACCCCAACTTCCTGTGTTCTGCTGAGACTGGCCTTCAAGGTCATTCAATCTTGCTTCAGTCCCAATGGAGCTGGCCCCTTCCCCAGAAGACCAGGGGAAGCCCATGACCATATCACCTCTCTTGACCAGACAGTTATGCAGTGCTTCACTTCTAGTGGCAATCATTTCAAGTCTCACTTAACAAGCAGATCGGAGCAGACCTAGATAAGTCTCACAACATTCTGGCCAAGGACCATACATTGCTCATACAACTGGCTTGAAGGATAGTGCAGCCAGAACACAAAACAGTGCGTGCAACACACACCACAGACACTCCGTGATGTGCCAGGCCCTGGACACTAGATGATCTCCTCTTCATAAAGCCATTCATCCCAGAGGCAGGTAACATAATGAGCTTTGGTAACAGAGAAGGTAAATACTCAACCAAAATGCCAAGATAAGAGGAATGCATCCCAAATGAAAGAACAAGATAAGGTCACGGCCAGAGACATGGAAGGAACATTTCCAAACTCATTCTATGAGGCCGGCATGGCCTTGAGTCCAAACTGGACAAAGACCCCACCAGAAAGGAAAACTACAGACCAATTTCCCTGATGAACCTGGATGCGAAAATTCTCAACAAAAAGTAGCAAACTGGATCCAACAATACATAAAAAGGATTATTCAGGACAATGAGGTGGATTTTATTCCTGGAATGCACGTTAGATTCAATATCTGCAAATCAACTGATGTGATACATCACATTGATAAAAGAAAGGATAACAACCACATGATCCTCTCAATAGATGCAGAATAAACGTTTGACAAAATGCAGCAGCATCCTTTCTTGGTGAAAAAAAAAAAAACCTCATGAAAGGAGGGATAGAAGTATCATTCCTCAACATGAGAATATCCAGATATGAAAGTCCCACAGCTAATACCATCTTCAGTGGTGAAAAACTGAGCTTTCCCCCTAAGGTCAGGAACACGACGGGGATGTCCACTCTCAGCACTGTTATTCACCATACTGTTGGAAGTCTTAGCCTCAGCAATTAGACATCAAAAAGAATACAAGTTGTCCAAGTTGGCTAGGTGGAATCAATCTTTCCCTGCTCACAGACACGATACTCTCCGTGGAAAATCTGAATGACTCCACCAAAAAACTTCTTGGATTGATACAGGAATTCAGGAAAGTATCAGAATATACAATCAATATGCAGATGTTGATTGCATTTCTATACACCAGTAATGAATCAACAGAGAAATCAAGGAATTGATGTCATTTACAACTGCACTGAAAACCATAAAATACCCAGGGATAAACCCAACCAAAGAGGGAAAAGATCAGTACAGTTAAAACAATAGAGGGTCTCCTGGGTGGCTCAGTCGGTTAAGTGCCGTCTTCGGTTCTGGGCATGATCCTGCATTTGTGGGATTGAGTCCCTTGACGGGCTCTGTGCTGACAGCTCAGAGTCTGGAGCCTGCCTCAGAGTCTGTGTCTCCCTCTCTCTCTCTCTTCCCTCTCCCCCCCCCCCCACCGCTCATGCGCTCTCACCTGCTCGCTCACTCTCTAAAATATAACTAAACATTAAAAAATTAAAAGAACAAACCATACAGCGTCTATAAAAGAAGTTGAAGAAGACACAAAGAAATGAAAAAAAAATCCCATGTACATGGATTAGAAGAACAAATATTGTTAAAATGTCAATACTATCCAAAGCAATCGACAAATTCAATGTAATTCCTATCAAAATAACACCAGCATTTTTCACAGAGCTAGAGACAACAATCCTAAAATTGTATGGAACCAGAAAAGATCCCAAAGAGCCAAAGTAATGTTGAAAAAGAAAAACAAAGATGGAGACATTACAACTCTGGACTTTATGGTGCATTAGAAAGCCGCAGTCATCAAGACAGTATGGTACGGGCACAAGAACAGACACATAGATCAAAGGACCAGAATATGGAACCCAGAAATGGAGCCTCAAACATATGGCTGAATAATCTTTCACAAAGCAGGAAAGAATATCCAAAGGAAAAAGAAGAGTCTCTTCAGCAAATGGTACTGGGAAACCTGGACAGTGACAAGTATGAACCTGGACTATGTTCTTAAACTTCCTCTCTCTCTCTCTCTCTCTCTCTCTCTCTCTCTCTCACACACACACACACACACACACACACACACACACCTCAAAATGGATGAAACATCTAAATGTAAGACAGGAAACCATCCAAATCCTAGAGGAGAAGACAGGCAACCTACCTCTTTGATCCTGACCGCAACAACTTCTTGCTTGTCATTTCTCCAGAAGCAAGGGTAATAAAACCAAAATAAACTATTGGGACCTCAAGATAAAAAGCTTCTGCACAGCAGAGGAAACAATCAGGAAAACTAAAAGGAAACTTAATGGAATGGGAGAAGATATTTACAGGTGACATATCAGATAAAGGGTTAGTATCCAAAATCTATCAAGAACTTATCACACTCAACACCCAAAAACCAAATAATCCAGAGAAGAAATGGGCAAAAGACATGAAGAGACACTTTAACAGGACATCCAGATTGGTCACATGTGAAAAGATGCTCAACCTCATTCCTCATAAGTGAAATACACCTCAAAACCACAATGAGATATCCCCTCACGCCGATCAGAATAGCTAAAATTAACATCTCAGGAAAAGACAGATGTTGGCAAGGATGCAAAGGGAAAGCTTTTGCAATGCTGGTGGGAATGCAAAATGGTGTAGCCACTCTGGAAAATAGTATGGAGATTCGCTACAAAAACCAAAACTAGAACTGCACTAGGACCCAGCAATTGCACTACTAGGTTTTTACACAAAGGATACATTAATGCTGACTCCAAGTGGCACATGCACTCTAATGTTTATAGCAGCATTATCAACAATAGCTACATTATGCAAAGAGGCCAAATGACCATTGACAGATGAATGGATAAAGAAGATGTATATTCATACAATGGAATATTACACGGTGATCAAAAGGAGTGAAATCTTGCTATTTTCAACAACGTTTAGTGAACTGGACTTTATTATGATAAGCAAAATATGTCAGAGAAAGACACACATATTAAATTCCACAGATGAGAGAATTCATAACACTGAAGAACGTAGTGAAAGGAAAGCAAAAATAAGATACAAACAGAGATGGAGTCAAACGATAAGACACCGTTAAATAGAGGGAAGAAGCTCAGGGTTCCTGGAGGGTTACTGAATAGGGGTATGGGCTAAATGGGTGATGGGCATTAGAGACAGCACTTAGGATGAGTACTGGATATATTTTGTAATTGACGGATCACTAAATTCTAATCCTGAAACTGTATTCCACTATAAGGTAACTAACTTGGGCTTAAATTTTAAAACAGAAAAAAATATTAAAAATAAGTAAAGAAATATACTACCAGTCAAAAGTAAAGAATATATAAATCGGGCTCTTTTAGTGGAAATGAAAGACCAAAATTGTTACAGACAAGAAAGGATCAGAGAAAAAACATCAAGATACAATGGTAAAACAACTAGTAGGGCAGTAAATATATACCTATCAATAATTACTCTAATGTAAATCGATAAATGCTCCAATCAAAAGACATTGGATAGGGAGACAGAATGGACACAAAAAAAAAGAAAAGAAAAGAAAAAGAAAAGAAAGAAACAAACAAACAAAAAAACCAAGGCCTATCTAGGTGCTGCCTACAAAGCCTTATTTGGACTTAAGTCACCTGCAGATTTAAATTGAGGGAATGAAAAAACATTTATCATGCCAATAATATCAAAAGAAACCCAGTACCAATACTTATATCGGGCAAAAAAACTTTAAAATTGAGACTGTAGTTTGGTACCCTTTAGGTCAATACCTAGTAGAAAATTGCATGCACCCAATATTTATAGCAGCTTTATCAACAGTAGCTAAATTATGGAGAAAGCCCAAGTATCCAACAAATGATGAAGGTATAAAGAAGTTGTGGGGTCTGTGTATGTGTGTGTCTGTGTATTCACGTATATGCGTGTGTGTGTGTGTGTGTACGTGTATATATTCATACATACATACATACATACATACATACGTATATACAATCAAATATGTCTCGGCTTCAAAAGGAATGAAATCCTGTCATTTGCAACGATGTGGATGGATCTAGAATGTGTTATGCTAAGTGAAATATGTCAATCAGAGAAAGACAACTATATCATTTCACTCATGTGTAATTGAAGAAACAAAACAGATGAAAACATGGGAAGGGAGCAGGAAAAGAGAAGAGTGGTAACAAGCCACATGTGTCTCTTAATGATAGAGAAAAAAAAGTGAAGATTCATGGAGGGAGATGGGTCAGCTCTGGGCTAGATGGGGGACCTGTATTAAGAAGAGCACTTGTTGTGATGAGCACTGGGTGTTGTATGTAAGGGATGAATCACTGAATTCTACTCACGAATCCGAGAATGCACTGTATGTCAGCTAAGACTTAAATTTAAAAAATAAATAAAGCTGTAACAAGAGATGAAGACGAACACTATCTCATACTAAAGGGGACAACCAAACAAGAAGATCCAATGATTGTAAATTTTGATGCCCCCAACATGCAACCACCAAGTATATAAAACATTTAACAACAACAATAAAAGAACTCATTTATAATAATATAACGATATTAGAGGACTTTAACACATAACTCACATCGATGGACAGAACCTGTAAACAGAAAACCAACAAGGAAACAATGGCTTTGAATGACACACTGGACCAGATGGGTGTAACAGATATATTCAGAACACTCCATACTAAAATGACAGAGTACACATTCTTTTCAAGTGCACATGGGGCATTCTCCATAATTGATCACATTCTAGGTCACAAATCAGGCCTCAACAGGTACCCAAAGGCAGAGATCAGACCAAGCATTTTTTCTGACCACAAAGCTAAGAAACTTGAAGTTAACCACGTGTGCGCACGCACACACACACACACACACACACACACACACACACTAAGGGGGAAAGGCCACAATTAAAGGGAGGTTAAATAACATGCTACCAAATGAATGGGTCAAACAGGAAATCAATGAGAAAATACACCGAAACTAATGAAAATGAAAATAAACTGGTAAAAGTATTTGGAATGCGGCAGAAGCAGTCTATGATGGAAGTATATAGCAGTACAAGCCTACCATAAAGAGCAAGAAAAATCCCAAACAATCCTAACTTATAACTAAAGGAATGAGAAGAACAGCCGAAGGAAGGAAATAATAGAGATTAAGGCAGAAATAAGGAATATAGAAACCAAAAAGACACTAGAGCAAATCAATGAAACCAGGGGCTGGTTCCTTGAAAACAGTAATCAACATGAAAACCTCCTAGGCATACTTTTCACAAAGAAGAAGGAAAGGACTCAAATAAAATCACAAATAACACAGGAGAAATAACAGTCAACACCACAAAAATACAGTTAGAAGATAATATTATGAAAATCTATATGCAACAAATTGGACACTCTGAGAAAAATGGAACAATTCCTAGAAACACACAAACTACCAAAACTGAAACGGAAAGATACATAAAATCTGAAAACAGAAAGAAATCAAATCAGTAATAAAAAATTTCCCCCCAACACAAGAGTTCAGGGCCAGATGGCTTCACTAATGAATTCCACCATCCATTTAAGGAAGAGATAATATGTATTCTTCTCGAATTATTACAAAAATTAAAAAAAGAAGGAAAACTTACAAATTCATCTTATGAGGCCATCATTACCTTGATACCAAAACCAGTTAAAGCCTCCACTAAAAATGAAAACTGCCGGGGCTCCTGTGTGGCTCGGTGGGTTTGGTGTCCAAATCTTAATTTTGGAGTAGGACATTATCTTGCAGCGCATGGATTCGAGTCCCACGTTGGACCCTGTGCTGACAGTGTGGAGCATGGCCAGGATTCTCCCTCTCCCTGTCTCTCTGTCCCCCCCTCACTTTTATGTACCCTATGTCTCTAAGTAAAGAAATACTTTAAATATGTTTTAAAAAATTTAAATAAAACTACAGACCAATATCCCGATGAATATGTATGCATAAATTCACATCAAGATACCTTCAAATTAAAGTCAATAATACATTAATAGAATCATTTACCATAATCAAGTGGGATATATTCCCGGACTGCAAGGGTGGTTCCACATTCACAGATCAATCAACATGATGCACCACAGTAATAGAAGAAAGGATAAGAACAATATGATGCTTTCAAGACATGCAGGAAAACGATTTGACAAAATGTCACGTCCATTCACGATAAAACCCCCTAGCAAGTATATTGGTACTCAACCTACCTGCACATAATAAAGGCCATCTATGAAAAACCCACAGCTCATCTCATCCTCAATGGGGAAAAATTGAAATTTTTCTTCCAAGGTCAGGGACAAGACGGGGATGATCCCTCTCACCACTGTTATTCCACATAGTACTGTAAGTTATAGCCACAGCAATCAGACAACAAAAAGAAATAAGAAGCATCCAAACTGGCAAGGAAGAAATAGAACTTTCACTATTTGGAAATGACATGATGCTCTCTATAGAAAACATGAAAGATTCCCCTCAAAATTGTTAGAATTGATACATGAATTCAACAAATCAAAATATACAGAAATCAATGTACATAAATCTATTGCATTTCTGTAGACAAATAATGAATTAACAGAAAGAGAAAGTAAGGGGTCAATCCCATTGACAGGTGCACCAAATACCCCAAGATACCTGGAATAAACCTAACCAAAGAGGTGAATGATCTGTACTCTAAAGGCTTTGAAACACTGATGAAAGAAATGGAAGAGGATGCAAAGAAAAGGAAATACATTTCATGTTCACGGATAGGAAGAACAAAATACTGTTAAAAGGTCTACACTCCACAAAACAATCTACACATGTAAGGAAATCCCTATCACACAAACAAAACATTTGTCACAGAACTAGAACAAATAGTCCCAAAATATGTATGGAGTGACAAAGACCCCAAACAGCCAAAAGAAATTGAAGACCAAAACTAAAGCTGGAGACATCACGCTTCTAGACTTTAGGTTATATTACAAAGCTGTACTGAACAGAACAGTATGGTACTGGCAACCAACAACAACAACAAAAACATAGACGCAGAGACCAATAGAATGGAAACCCAGGCATGAACTCATACATATATGGTCAATTAATTCTCAACAAAGCAGGAAAGGATATCCAATGGGTAAAAAAAGATACTCTTGGGACACATGTGTGTCTCCACAGCGTGTGACTGTGGATTCAGCTCCAACCATGATCTCAGGGCAGTGCAGAGCATGCGTGGGATTCTCTCTCTCCATTTCTCTCTGACCCTCTTCTGCATGTTCTCTCTCTCTCTCTCTCTCTCTCTCTCTCTCTCAAAAATAAATACATAAACTTAAAAAAAGTCTCCTCAACATGTGGTTTTGGAAAAACTAGACAGCAACCTGCAAAACAAAACAAAAACACAACCGGACCACTTTCTTACAACATACACAAAAATAAATCCAACATGAATAAAGAACTATGTGTGAAACCTGAAACCATAAAAATCCCAGAGGATACCTAACACAGGCAGTATCTTATTTGACATTGGCTGTACAAACATCTTTGTAGATATATCTCCTGAGGTAAGGGAAACATAAGCAAAAATAATGGGACTTCATAAAAATAAAAAGCTTCTGTCACAAAGGAAATAATCAACAAAACTAAAACACCTACAGAATACTATTTGTAAACGACATCTGATAAAGGTTTACTTTCCAAAATATATAAAGTTATACAGCACCCAAAAAATGAGAAATCCAATTAAAAATGGGCAGATGACACGAATGGACATTTTCCCAAGGTGACATAAACATAGCCAAGAGACACATGAAAAGATGCTCAGCGTTACTCGTCTTCAGGGAAATACAATTCAAAAGTACAAGGAGATAACACGTCACATCTGTGAAAATGACTAAAATCAATGAATGATGAGACAGCAGGTGTTGGCAAGGATGTGGGGAAAGAGGAACCCTCTTGCATTGTGGGAAGGAATGCAAACTGGTGCAGCCACTCTGCAAAACAACATGGAGATTCGTCAAAAAAAAAATGGAAATAGAACTATGTTACGATCCAGCAATTTCACTACGAGGTATTTACAGAAAGATTACAAAAATAATTCTTCAAAGGGATACATGCACCATGAGTTTACAGCAGCATTTTCTACAAAAGCCAAATTACGGAAACTGACCAAGCATCCATCAACTGATGAATAAACTGAGATGTAGTATATGGAATGTAATATTATTTAGCCATAAAAAACATGAAATCTTGTCATTTTCCAAGAGGTGGATGGAGAGAATGTTATGCTGGGTGAAATAAGCCTGTCAGAGAAACACAAATACCAGATGATTTCACTAACACATGGAAATAAAACAAAACAAAGTGGGGGTGGGGAGGAGACAGTGACAAACACTCTTAACTAGAAAACAAACTGAGGGGTTCCACAATGAGGTGGGGGAATGGATGAAACAGCTTCTGGGGATTAGGAAGTGCACCTGGGATGAGCACCAGGTGACGCATGGAAGTTGCTCTACATTGTACACCTGAAACTAATCATACACTGTATGTTTACTAAGTGCAATTTAAAGTAATAGATATCAGAAGGTTAAGACACCTACCTACGGGGTTTTCTGTAGTTTTCAATCACTTCATTAGGTTGGAAAAATAACCATAAATTTTTTAAAAAACATGTATGTTGTGGGGGACAGTTTGTGCCCTTACCTCGGTCACTGGTTCCAGCAGGACTCGGAAAGTGGGTCACAGCTCATTCTTCTAGAAGGTCCTGAGACAAACATTTCGTGTATTCAAGTCCTAATGGAATGCAGCTCCCGTTCTTCTGAATTTCTGTCAGTGTTTCTTCCCGGAAACAAGCCTGAATCTGGAACAAACCATCGACTGTATCTATGAGGTGATGTCGTGGAACCCTGCAATCCACAAGTCCTTTAGTAAAATACGACTTGTTCAAATACTGTCCAGGAAGTTGAGGAATGAAACACGGGAACAACCCAGAAAATGCAAGGGCCTATGCTGTTTTGCAACCATCATGCCCAGGGAAGCCACCCAGCGCCCCCTCCTCAGCACTCAGTACAACAAGGCAGCTTCTCTCTGGCGACTCAGGAGATGCCAAGTTGCTGCAAAGCTCCCAAGGTCTCCCCTGGGGCGGGCGGCCGAACCCGCTGGAAACACAGCTCTGCTCTCTGTCCTGAGACAGTGGTAGAGGCCCTGTGTCCTCTGGGAGCAGCAGCAGCCCTTCCTGCTCTGAAGTGCCCTGGGTCAGAAAAGCTGATGGTGCGCCCTCTGCTGGCCATCACTGCCTAGGCAGAGGAGGCCGCCCCTCCGGGTCTGTGGTGCTTGAGCTCTCTCTGCTGGCTACCATGGGAATTCCTGCAAAGTTGAAGGCCTTGGTCGCTCAGCTGAGGGACTGAAGGTGCTCTGGGCAACTCCGCCTGTTCTCCACAATGGGAAGGGTCTTAGTGACAGGGCCTGGGACACAAAGAAACCTTTTCCTTCTCCTTTTTTTTGAGTGAAGAATGAAACAGAATTTATTAACATAATGACATCATTTGTAATGTTTTAAGCAATGTCCACAGAAAAATAGACGGCCAATTTACACATGCTGAGCAAGTAATTGTGTTTACCACCAGAGTATTTAGGTTAGATAAAGAACTGACACCTTTGAGAGAGAGAGATAACTGCTTCCAGCTATGGAACGAATGAGTCCTAGGGATACAAGAGATAGCCAATTGAATAGAGTTAATCCTGTAATAATACTGTTGCATGCTTTCACAGGATAGCTACACTTGTGCTGAAGGACAACATAATTTATAGACATGGAATGACTACAATGTATGCCTAAAACTAATACAACAAATGTGTGAAGAATATTTCAATGAAAAGTTGACATCCTTTTACATTTAAAAATGAAACTCTAAGAAGAGGGAAAGAAGGAAATTATAATGATAAAAGGTATAATCCAACGAAAGATACAACAATTGTAAACATACATGTGCTCAACCTGAGAGAATCCAATACACAAAACACTGAAAACCTAAAGGAAAGAATTGATACTCATACATACATAGAAGGGCACTTTAACACTGCAAAGACATCAAGGGAGATATCATTCCACCAGAAAATATACATTTGTACATTTTCTAATAACAGCATGCACATGGGTTCCAGAATTGATGAAGAAATACTCGACATGGAACGTGGAATATCACCATGTCATTTCCAAAGCGAGACGGCAGCTGCACGAGAGGATTCCTGAAGCCTACAGTAAGGGTGGCACATACATATGTCTAGCCTTGGAACCCATAGAATAATCTTGACCGGCACACACCCTTGTGACTCCACTCAGCCCTTTGGGGATACACCTGCTCTGCTCTGGGGTAACAACCCGGAGCCTCCAGGGAGCTAACCCTAAACCTAATGGTAACCCTAACCAGAATACTCACCCTACACCTAACCCTATATATCACACTAACTTTACAACAGATCCATGTCGGAACATGTGCCCTCATTTCAGCCTTCCATGGAATTCAAAACACTGATGTTGCTTCGACCCCGGTGACTTTCCTGGACCGAACCATAAACCTCTGACAATATCACGTGGCTGGGGTCCAGAAGCAGTAAAGGGTCACTCGGAATGGAACGTGGAACCTCACCATATCATTTCCCAGGCCCGGCTGCAGCTGCCCGAGAGGATTCCTGAGGCTTAACCTACAGGGGGCCATATATTTGTGTGAAATTGGAAGCCAAAGACTGGTCTTGATTGGCACCCTCCCTGTACCCTCTACTCAGACCTTCGGGGAGACCACTGCACAACTGTGGGTTCAACGCCTGGAGAATCCTGGGACCTAACCCTAAGCCTAATGCAACCCCTAACGGAAAGCTCCACCGAAGTCTAAGTCGACCTCGAACCCTGACCCTATACTTGAGACCCACCGTCACATAGGCCCTCACTTCAGACCTCGAGGGAGATCATGAGTCTCGGGTCGCATCGGTCCTGGTGACGTCCCTGGAACGAAACCTAAACCTACCTAACGCTCTCTCACCATGAGGACCCAATACTACAGTCTGACAACACCATGCAACCGGGGTCCAGAAGCGGTGCAGGCTAACTCGGCATGGAACCTGGAACCTCAACATGCATTTCCCAACCCGGCTACAACAGCCCGAGAGGATTCCTGAGGCCTCCCAGAACATCGCACAGAGAGGTTGTGGCCTTGGAAGCCAAAGAGTGATCCTGACCGTCACCCAACCTTCTGCCCTAAACTCAGAACTCTGTGGAGACAACTGGCTTCTGAGGGTTTGGCACCTGGAGACACCAGGGACCTAATGCTAACCCTAACCCCACTCCAAAAGGGGACCCTCCAACGAAAATAAAGGGGACCTAGAACCCTACCCTACACATGAGCAGTCCCATGTAATGGGCCCTCACTTCAGCCCTCGAAGGAGATCACGAGACCAGAGTAGCTTCAGCCCTGGCGGCGTCCCTGGACCGAATCCAAACACTAGCTAAGGCTCTCTCCCCATAGGGACCCAATTCCAACGTCTGAGAAGACCAGGCGCCTGGGGTCCAGAAGCAGTGCAGGCTGACTCGGCATGGAACCTGGAAGCTCACCATGTCGTTTCCCAGGCCCGGCTGAGGTGGACCGAGAGGATTCCGGAGGCCTCCTGGACCAGGGGCCAATCACATGTGTGGCCTTGGCAGCCAAAGACGGACCCTGACCGGCACCGTATCTTGTGCCCTCAACTCAGCCCTTCGGGGAGACCACTGCCATCCTATGGGTTCAGCAACTGGATCCTGGGACCTAACCCTAACCCTAACCCTACCGCGAACCAGGACCCTCCACTGAAACTTAAGCCTGCCTCGAACCCTAACCCTACAATTGAGCCGACTTCTGGCATGGGTCCTCACTTCAGCCCTTGAGGAAGATGACGAGATCCGAGTCGCATCATCCCAGGCGACGTCCAAGGACCAAACCCTTCCCTTTACTAAGGCTCTCTCCCCATGGGGACCCAATTCCAACGTCAGAGAAGACCAGGCGGCTGGGGGCCAGAAGCGGTGCAGGTGGACTCGGCATGGAACCTGGAAGCTCACCATGTTGTTTCCCAGGACCTGCAACGGCCCAGGAGGCTGCAACGGCCCCAGAGGAATCCTGAGGCCTGCTCGACCAGTGGCCCAATAATGTGTTTGGCCGTGGCAGCCAAAGACGGATCCTGACCGACAGCCTCCCTTGTGCCCTCAACTCAGCCCTTCGGGGAGACCACTGCCCTGCTGTGGGTTGGGCGCCTGGAGACTCCTGGGACCTAACCTTAAACCTAACCGTACCCCAAACCGGGATGCTCCACCACAACCTAAGCCTGCCTCGAACCCTTACCCTGCTATGGAGCCTCCTTCTGGCATGGGCCCTCACTTCAGCCCTCGAGGGAGATCACGAGACTGGAGTCAATTCAACCCTGGCGACGTCCCGGGACCAAACCCTAACCCTAGCTAAGGCACCCTCCCCATGGGGACCCCACGCCAAAGTCTGACAACACCACGCGCCTGGGGTCCAGAAGCGGTGCAGGCTGACTCGGCATGGAAGCTGCAAGCTCACCATGTCGTTTCCAGGCCCGTATGCAGCTGACCGAGAGGATTCCGGAGGCCTCCTCGAACAGGGGCCGATCGACGTCTGTGGCCTTGGCAGCCAAAGACGGATCCTGACCGGCACCGTCCCTTGTGCCCTCAACTCAGCCCTTGGGGGCGACCACTGCCCTGCTGTGGGTTGGGCGCCTGGAGCCTCCTGGGGCCTAACCCTAACCCTAACCTTACCCCGAACCGGGAACCTCCCCCACAACCTAAGCCTGCCTCGAACCCTAACCCTGCACTTGAGCTGCCTTGCTGCATGGGCCCTCACTTCAGCCCTCGAGGGAGATCACGAGACCGGAGTCGCTTCGGCCTTGGCGACGTCCCTGGACCGAACCCTAACCCTAGCTAAGGCTCTCTCCCCAAGAGGACCCAATGCCAACGTCTGACAACCCCACGTGCCTGGGGTCCAGAAGAGGTGCAGGCTGACTCGGCATGGAACCTGGAAGCTCACCATGTCGTTTCCCAGTCCCGGCTGCAGCTGCCGAGAGGATGGCGGAGGCCTCCTCGACCAGGGGCCCAAACACGTGTGTGGCCTTGGCAGCCAAAGACGGATCCTGACCGGCAGCCTCCCTTGTGCCCTCAACTCAGCCCTTGGGGGCGACCACTGCCATGCTGTGGGTTGGGCGCCTGGAGCCTCCTGGGACCTAACCCTAACCCTAACCTTACCCCAAAACGGGAACCTCCACCACAACCTAAGCCTGCCTCGAACCCTAACCCTGCTATGGAGCCGCCTTCTGGCATCGGCCCTCACTTCAGCCCTCGAGGGAGATCACGAGACTGGAGTCGATTCAGCCCTGGCGACGTCCCTGGAGCAAACCCAAACCCTAGCTAAGGCTCCCTCCCCATGGGGACCCCATGCCAAAGTCTGACAACACCACGCGCCTGGGGTCCAGAAGCGGTGCAGGCTGACTCGGCATGGAAGCTGCAAGCTCACCATGTCGTTTCCAGGCCCGTCTGCAGCTGACCAACAGGATTCCGGAGGCCTCCTCCAACAGGAGCCGATCGACGTCTGTGGCCTTGGCAGCCAAAGACGGATCCTGACCGGCACCGTCCCTTGGGTCCTCAACTCAGCCCTTCGGGAAGACCACTGCCGTGCGGCGGGTTCGGCGCCTGGAGCCTCCTGGGAACTAACCCTAACCCTAACCCCACACCGAACGGGGACCCTCCACCGAAACCTAAGCCGGCCTCGACCCCTAACCCTGCACTTGAGCCGCCTTGCTGCATGGGCCCTCACTTCAGCCCTCGAGGGAGATCACGAGACCGGAGTCACTTCGGCCCTGGCGACGTCCCTGGCCCGAACTCTAACCCTAGCTAAGGCTCTCTCCCCAAGAGGACAAAATTCCAGCGTCTGACAACACCACGCGCCTGGGGTCCGGAAGAGGTGCAGGCTGACTCGGTATGGAACCTGGAAGCTCACCATGTCGTTTCCCATGCCCGATTGCAGCTGCCGAGAAGATTGCGGAGGCCTCCTCGACCAGGGGCCCAAACACGTGTGTGGCCTTGGCAGCCAAAGACGGATCCTGACCGGCAGCCTCCCTTGTGCCCTCAACTCAGCCTTTGGGGGCGACCACTGTCCTGTTGTGGGTTGGGCGCCTGAAGCCTCCTGGGACCTAACACTAACCCTAACCGTACCCCGAACCGGGACCCTGGGACACAACCTAAGCCTGCCTCGAACCCTAACCCTGCTATGGAGCCGCCTTCTGGCATGGGCCCTCACTTCAGCCCTCGAGGGAGATCACGAGACTGGAGTCGATTCAGCCCTGGCGACGTCCCTGGACCAAACCCTAACCCTAGCTAAGGCACCCTACCCATGGGGACCCCATGCCAAAGTCTGACAACACCAAGCGCCTGTGGTCCAGAAGCGGTGCAGGCTGACTCGGCATGGAAGCTGCAAGCTCACCATGTCGTTTCCAGGCCCGTCTACAGCTGACCGAGAGGATTCCGGAGGCCTCCTCGAAAAGGGGCCGATCGACGCCTGTGGCCTTGGCAGCCAAAGACGGATCCTGACAAGCAGCCTCCCTTGTGCCCTCAACTCAGCCCTTGGGGACGACCACTGCCCTGCTATGGGTTGGGCGCCTGGAGCCTCCTGGGACCTAACCCTAACACTAACCGTACCCCGAAACGGGTTCCTCCACCACAACCTAAGCCTGCCTCGAACCCTAACCCTGATATGGAGCCGCCTTCTGGCATGGGCCCTCACTTCATCACTCGAGGGAGATCACGAGACTGGAGTCGATTCAGCCCTGGCGACGTCCCTGGACCAAACCCTAACCGTAGCTAAGGCTCCCTCCCCATGGGGACCCCATGCCAAAGTTTGACAACACCACGCGCCTGGGTTCCAGAAGCGGTGCAGGCTGACTCGGCATGGAAGCTGCAAGATCACCATGTCGTTTCCAGGCACGTCTCCAGCTGACCGAGAGGATTCCGGAGGCCTCCTCGAACAGGGGCCGATCGACGTCTGTGGCCTTGGCAGCCAAAGACGGATCCTGACCGGCACCGTCCCTTGTGCCCTCAACTCAGCCCTTGGGGGCGACCACTGCCCTGCTGTGGGTTGGGCGCCTGGAGCCTCCTGGGGCCTAACCCTAACCCTAACCTTACCCCGAACCGGGAACCTCCCCCACAACCTAAGCCTGCCTCGAACCCTAACCCTGCACTTGAGCTGCCTTGCTGCATGGGCCCTCACTTCAGCCCTCGAGGGAGATCACGAGACCGGAGTCGCTTCGGCCTTGGCGACGTCCCTGGACCGAACCCTAACCCTAGCTAAGGCTCTCTCCCCAAGAGGACCCAATGCCAACGTCTGACAACCCCACGTGCCTGGGGTCCAGAAGAGGTGCAGGCTGACTCGGCATGGAACCTGGAAGCTCACCATGTCGTTTCCCAGTCCCGGCTGCAGCTGCCGAGAGGATGGCGGAGGCCTCCTCGACCAGGGGCCCAAACACGTGTGTGGCCTTGGCAGCCAAAGACGGATCCTGACCGGCAGCCTCCCTTGTGCCCTCAACTCAGCCCTTGGGGGCGACCACTGCCATGCTGTGGGTTGGGCGCCTGGAGCCTCCTGGGACCTAACCCTAACCCTAACCTTACCCCAAAACGGGAACCTCCACCACAACCTAAGCCTGCCTCGAACCCTAACCCTGCTATGGAGCCGCCTTCTGGCATCGGCCCTCACTTCAGCCCTCGAGGGAGATCACGAGACTGGAGTCGATTCAGCCCTGGCGACGTCCCTGGAGCAAACCCAAACCCTAGCTAAGGCTCCCTCCCCATGGGGACCCCATGCCAAAGTCTGACAACACCACGCGCCTGGGGTCCAGAAGCGGTGCAGGCTGACTCGGCATGGAAGCTGCAAGCTCACCATGTCGTTTCCAGGCCCGTCTGCAGCTGACCAACAGGATTCCGGAGGCCTCCTCCAACAGGAGCCGATCGACGTCTGTGGCCTTGGCAGCCAAAGACGGATCCTGACCGGCACCGTCCCTTGGGTCCTCAACTCAGCCCTTCGGGAAGACCACTGCCGTGCGGCGGGTTCGGCGCCTGGAGCCTCCTGGGAACTAACCCTAACCCTAACCCCACACCGAACGGGGACCCTCCACCGAAACCTAAGCCGGCCTCGACCCCTAACCCTGCACTTGAGCCGCCTTGCTGCATGGGCCCTCACTTCAGCCCTCGAGGGAGATCACGAGACCAGAGTCGCTTCGGCCCTGGCGACGTCCCTGGACCGAACCCTAACCCTAGCTAAGGCTCTCTCCCCAAGAGGACCCTATGCCAACGTCTGACAACACCACGCGCCTGGGGTCCGGAAGAGGTGCAGGCTGACTCGGCATGGAACCTGGAAGCTCACCATGTCGTTTCCCAGGCCCGGTTGCATCTGCCGAGAGGATTGCGGAGGCCTCCTCGACCAGTGTCCCAAACACCTGTGTGGCCTTGGCAGCCATAGACGGACCCTGAGCGGCATCCTCCCTTGTGCCCTCAACTCAGCCCTTGGGGGCGACCACTGCCCTGCTGTGGGATGGGCGCCTGGGGCCTCCGGGGACCTAACCCTAACCCTAACCGTACCCCGAACCGGGACCCTCCACCACAACCTAAGCCTGCCTCGAACCCTAACCCTGCTATGGAGCCTCCTTCTGGCATGGGCCCTCACTTCAGCCCTCGAGGGAGATCACGAGACTGGAGTCGATTCAGCCCTGGTGACGTCCCTGGAGCAAACCCAAACCCTAGCTAAGGCTCCCTCCCCATGTGGACCCCATGCCAAAGTCTGACAACACCACGCGCCTGGGGTCCAGAAGCGGTGCAGGCTGACTCGGCATGGAAGCTGCAAGCTCACCATGTCGTTTCAAGGCCCGTCTGCAGCTGACCGACAGGATTCCGGAGGCCTCCTTGAACAGGGGCCGATCGACGTCTGTGGCCTTGGCATCCAAAGACGGATCCTGACCGGCACCGTCTCTTGTGCCCTCAACTCAGCCCTTCGGGAAGACCACTGCCCTGCTGTGGGTTCGGCGCCTGGAGCCTCCTGGGACCTAACCCTAACCCTAACCCCACACCGAACGGGGACCCTCCACCGAAAACTAAGCCGGCCTCGACCCCTAACCCTGCACTTGAGCCGCCTTGCTGCATGGGCCCTCACTTCAGCCCTCGAGGGAGATCACGAGACCGGATTCGCTTCGGTCACGGCAACGTCCCTGGCCCGAACCCTAACCCTAGCTAAGGCTCTCTCCCCAAGAGGACCCAATGCCAACGTCTGACAACACCGCCTGCCTGGAGTCCGGAAGAGGGGCAGGCTGACTCGGCATGGAACCTGGAAGCTCACCATGTCATTTCCCAGGCCCGGCTGCAGCTGCCGAGAGGATTGCGGAGGCCTCCTCGAGCAGGGGCCCAAACACGTGTGTGGCCTTGGCAGCCAAAGACGGATCCTGACCGACAGCCTCACTTTGCCCTCAACTCAGCCCTTGGGGGCGACCATTGCCCTGCTGTGTGTTGGGCGCCTGGAGCCTCCTGGGACCTAACCCTAACCATAACCCTACCCCGAACCGGGACACTCCACCACAACCTAAGCCTGCCTCGAAAACTAACCCTTCTATGGAGTGGCCTTCTCGCATGGGCCCTCACTTCAGCCCTCGAGGGAGATCACGAGACTGGAGTCGATTCAGCCCTGGCGACGTCCATGGACCAAACCCTAACCCTAGCTAAGGCTCCCTCCCCATGGGGACCCCATGCCAAAGTCTGACAACACCACGCGCCTGGGGTCCAGAAGCGGTGCAGGCTGACTCGGCATGGAAGCTGCAAGCTCACCATGTCGTTTCCAGGCCCGTCTGCAGCTGACCGACAGGATTCCGGAGGCCCGCTCGAACAGGGGCCGATCGACGTCTCTGGCCTTGGCAGCCAAAGACGGATCCTAACCGGCACCGTCCCTTGTGTCTTCAACTCAGCCCTTCGGGAAGACCACTGCCGTGCTGCGGGTTCGGCGCCTGGAGCCTCCTGGGACCTAACCCTAACCCTAACCCCACACCGAACGGGGACCCTCCACCGAAACCTAAGCCGGCCTCGACCCCTAACCTTGCACTTGAGCCGACTTGCTGCATGGGCCCTCACTTCAGCCCTCGAGGGAGATCACGAGACCGGAGTCGCTTCGGCCCTGGCGACGTCCCTGGACCGAACCCTAACCCTAGCTAAGGCTCTCTCCCCAAGAGGACAAAATTCCAGCGTCTGACAACACCACGCGCCTGGGTTCCGGAAGAGGTGCAGGCTGACTCGGCATGGAACCTGGAAGCTCACCATGTCGTTTCCCAGGCCCGATTGCAGCTGCCGAGACGATTGCGGAGGCCTCCTCGACCAGGGGCCCATACACGTGTGTGGCCTTGGCAGCCAAAGACGGATCCTGACCGGCAGCCTCCCTTGTGCCCTCAACTCAGCCCTTGGGGGCGACCACTGCCATGCTGTGGGTTGGGAGCCTGGAGCCTCCTGGGACCTATCCCTAACACTAACCGTACCCCGAACCGGGACCCTCCACCACAACCTAAGCCAGCCTCGAACCCTAACCCTGCTATGGAGCCGCCTTCTGGCATGGGCCCTCACTTCAGCCCTCGAGGGAGATCACGAGACTGGAGTCGATTCAGCCCTGGCGACGTCCATGGACCAAACCCTAAACCTAGCTAAGGCTCCCTCCCCATGGGGACCCCATGCCAAGGTCTGACAACACCACGCGCCTGGGGTCCAGAAGCAGTGCATGCTGACTCGACATGGAAGCTGCAAGCTCACCATGTCGTTTCCAGGCCCGTCTGCAGCTGACCGAGAGGATTCCGGAGGCCTCCTCGAACAGGGGCCGATCGACGCCTGTGGCCTTGGCAGCCAAAGACGGATCCTGACCGGCACCGTCCCTTGTGCCCTCAACTTAGCCCTTCGGGAAGACTACTGCCCTGCTGTGGGTTCGGCGCCTGGAGCCTCCTGGGACCTAACCCTAACCCTAACCGTACCCCCATCCGGGACCCTCCACCACAACCTTAGCGTGCCTCGGACCGTAACCCTGCTGAGGAGCCGCCTTCTGGCATGGGCCCTCACTTCAGCACTCGAGGGAGATCACGAGACTGGAGTCGATTCAGCCCTGGCGACGTCCCTGGACCAAACCCTAACCCTAGCTAAGGCTCCCTCCCCATGGGGACCCCATGCCAAAGCCTGACAATACCACGCGCCTGGGGTCCAGAAGCAGTGCAGGTTGACTCGGCATGGAAGCTGCAAGATCACCATGTCGTTTCCAGGCCCGTCTGCAGCTGACCGAGAGGATTCCGGAGGCCTCCTCGAACAGGGGCCGATCGACGTCTGTGGCCTTGGCAGCCAAAGACGGAACCTGACCGGCACCGTCCCTTGTGCCCTCAACTTAGCCCTTCGGGGCGACCACTGCCCTGCTGTGGGTTGGGCGCCTGGAGCCTCCTGGGACCTAACCCTAACCCTAACCCCGCATCGAACGGGGACTCTCCACCGAAACCTAAGCCGGCCTCGACCCCTAACCCTGCGCTTGAGCCGCCTTGCTGCATGGGCCCTCACTTCAGCCCTCGAGGGAGATCACGAGACCGGAGTCGCTTCAGCCCTGGCGACGTCCCTGGACCGAACCCTAACCCTAGTTAAGTCTCTCTCCCCAAGAGGACCCTATGCCAACGTCTGACAACACCACACGCCTGGGGTAAGGAAGAGGTGCAGGCTGACTCGGCATGGAACCTGGAAGCTCACCATGTCGTTTCCCAGGCCCGGCTGCAGCTGCCGAGAGGATTGCGGAGGCCTCCTCGACCAGGGGCCCAAACACGTGTGTGGCCTTGGCAGCCAAAAACGGAACCTGACAGGCAGCCTCCCTTGTGCCCTCAACTCAGCCTTTGGGGGCGACCACTACCTTGTTGTGTGTTGGGCGCCTGGAGCCTCCTGGGACCTAACCCTAACCCTAACCGTACCCCCATCCGGGACCCTCCACCACAACCTAAGCATGCCTCGGACCCTAACCCTGCTATGGAGCCGCCTTCTGGCATGGGCCCTCACTTCAGCCCTCGAGGGAGATCACGAGACTAGAGTCGATTCAGCCCTGGCGACATCCCTGGACCAAACCCTACCCTAGCTAAGGCCCCGTCCCCATGGGGACCCCATGCCAAAGTCTGACAAAACCACGCGCCTGGGGTCCAGAAGCGGGGCAGGCTGACTCGGCATGGAAGCTGCAAGCTCACCATGTCGTTTCCAGGCCCGTATGCAGCTGACCGAGAGGATTCTGGAGGCATCCTCGAACAGGGGCCGATCGACGTCTGTGGCCTTGGCAGCCAAAGACGGATCCTGACCGGCACCGTCCCTTGTGCCCTCAACTCAGCCCTTGGGGGCGACCACTGCCCTGCTGTGTATTGGGCGCCTGGAGCCTCCTGGGACCTAACCCTAACCCTAACCCCACACCGAACGGGGACCCTCCACCGAAACCTAAGCCGGCCTCGAACCCTAACCCTGCGCTTGAGCCGCCTTGCTGCATGGGCCCTCACTCCAGCCCTCGAGGGAGATCAAGAGACCGGAGTCGCTTCGGCCATGGCGACGTCCATGGACCGAACCCTAACCATAGCTATGGCTCTCTCCCCAAGAGGACCCTATGCCAACGTCTGACAACACCACGCGCCTGGGTACCGGAAGAGGTGCAGGCTGAGTCGGCATGGAACCTGGAAGCTCACCATGTCGTTTCCCAGGCCCGGCTGCAGCTGCCGAGAGGATTGCGGAGGCCTCCTCGACCAGGGGCCCAAACACGTGTGTGGCCTTGGCAGCCAAAGACGGATCCTGACCGGCAGCCTCCCTTGTGCCCTCAACTCAGCCCTTGGGGGCGACCACTGCCCTGCTGTGGGTTGGGCGCCTAGAGCCTCCTGGGACCTAACCCTAACCCTAACCGTACCCCCATCCGGGACCTTCCACCACAACCTAAGCCTGCCTCGGACCCTAACCCAGCTATGGAGCCGCCTTCTGGCATGGGCCCTCACTTCAGCCTTCGAGGGAGATCACGAGACTGGAGTCGATTCAGGCCTGGCGATGTCCCTGGACCAAACCATAACCCTAGCTAAGGCTCCCTCCCCATGGGGACCCCATGCCAAAGTCTGACAACACCACGCGCCTGGGGTCCAGAAGCGGTGCAGGCTGACTCGGCATGGAAGCTGCAAGCTCACCATGTCGTTTCCAGGCCCGTCTGCACCTGACCGAGAGGATTCCGGAGGCCTCCTCGAACAAGGGTCGATCGACGTCTGTGGCCTTGGCAGCCACAGACGGATCCTGAACGGCACCGTCCCTTGTGCTCTCAACGCAGCCCTTGGGAGCGACCACTGCCCTGCTGTGGGTTGGGCGCCTGGAGCCTCCTGGGACCTAACCCTAACCCTAACCGTACCCCGAACCGGGACCCTCCACCACAACCTAAGCCTACCTCGAACCCTAACCCTGCTATGGAGCCGCTTCTCGCATGGGCCCTGACTTCAGCACTCGAGAGAGTTCACGAGACGAGTCGATTCAGCCCTGGCTACGTCCCTGGACCAAACACTAACCCCAGCTAAGGCTCCCTCCCCATGTGGACCCCATGCCAAAGTCTGACAACACCACGCGCCTGGGGTCCAGAATCAGTGCAGGCTCACTCGGCATGGAAGCTGCAAGATCACCATGTCGTTTCCAGGCCCGTCTGCAGCTGACCGAGAGGATTCCGGAGGCCTCCTCGAACAGGGGCCGATCGACGTCTGTGGCCTTGGCAGCCAAAGACGGATCCTGACCTGCACCGTCCCTTATGCCCTCAACTCAGCCCTTGGGGGCGACCACTGCCCTGCTGTGGATTGGGCGCCTGGAGCCTCCTGGGACCTAACCCTAACCCTAACCCCACACCGAACGGGGACCCTCCACCGAAACCTAAGCCGGCCTCGACCCCTAACCCTGCACTTGAGCCGCCTTGCTGCATGGGCCCTCACTTCCGCCCTCAAGGGAGATCACGACACCGGAGTCCCTTCGGCCCTGGCGACGTCCCTGAACCGAACCCTAACCCTAGCTAAGGCTCTCTCCCCAAGAGGACCCAATGCCAACGCCTGAAAACCCCACGCGCCTGGGGTCCGGAAGAGGTGCAGGCTGACTCGGCATGGAACCTGGAAGCTCACCATGTCGTTTCCCAGGCCCGGCTGCAGCTGCCGAGAGGATTGCGGAGGCCTCCTCGACCAGGGGCCCAAACACGTGTGTGGCCTTGGCAGCCAAAGACGGATCCTGACCGGCAGCCTCCCTTGTACCCTCAACTCATCCCTTGGGGGCGACCACTCCCATACTGTGAGTTGGGCGCCTGGAGACTCCTGGGACCTAACCCTAACCCTAACCGTACGCCGAACCGGGACCCTCCACCACAAACTAAGCCTACCTCGAACCCTAACCCTGCTATGGAGCCGCCTTCTGGCATGGGCCCTCACTTCAGCCCTCGAGGGAGATCACGAGACTGGAGTCGATTCAGCCCTGGCGACATCCCTGGACCAAACCCTAACCCTAGCTAAGGCTCCCTCCCCATGGGGACCCCATGCCAAAGTCTGACAACACCACGCGCCTGGGGTCCAGAAGCGGTGCAGGCTGACTCGGCATGGAAGCTGCAAGGTCACCATGTTGTTTCCAGGCCCCTCTGCAGCTGACCGAGAGGATTCCGGAGGCCTCCTCGAACAGTGGCCCAAACACGGGTGTGGCCTTGGCAGCCAAAGACGGATCCTGACCGGCAGCCTCCCTTGTGCCCTCAACTCATCCCTTGGGGGCGACCACTGCCATGCTGTGGGTTGGGCGCCTGGAGCCTCCTGGGACCTAACCCTAACCCTAACCGTACCCCGAACCAGGAACCTCCACCACAACCTAAGCCTGCCTCGAATCCCAACCCTGCTATGGAGCCGCCTTCTGGCATGGGCCCTCACTTCAGCCCTCGAGGGAGATCACGAGACTGGAGTCGATTCAGCCCTGGCGACGTCCCTGGACCAAACCCCAACCCTAGCTAAGGCTCCCTCCCCATGGGGACCCCATGCCAAAGTCTGACAACACCACGCGCCTGGGGTCCAGAAGCGGTGCAGGCTGACTCGGCATGGAAGCTGCAAGCTCACCATGTCGTTTCCAGGCCCGTCTGCAGCTGACCGAGAGGATTCCGGAGGCCTCCTCGAACAGGGGCTGATCGACGTCTGTGGCCTTGGCAGCCAAAGACGGATTCTGACCGGCAGCCTCCCTTGTGCCCTCAACTCAGCCCTTCGGGAAGACCACTGCCCTGCTGTGGGTTCGGCGCCTGGAGTCTCCTGGGGCCTAACCCTAACCCTAACCCCACACCGAACGGGGACCCTCCACCGAAACCTAAGCCGGCCTCGACCCCTAACCCTGCACTTGAGCCGCCTTGCTGCATGGGCCCTCACTTCCGCCCTCAAGGGAGATCACGACACCGGAGTCCCTTCGGCCCTGGCGACGTCCCTGAACCGAACCCTAACCCTAGCTAAGGCTCTCTCCCCAAGAGGACCCAATGCCAACGCCTGAAAACCCCACGCGCCTGGGGTCCGGAAGAGGTGCAGGCTGACTCGGCATGGAACCTGGAAGCTCACCATGTCGTTTCCCAGGCCCGGCTGCAACTGCCGAGAGGATTGCGGAGGCCTCCTCGACCAGGGGCCCAAACACGTGTGTGGCCTTGGCAGCCAAAGACGGATCCTGACCGGCAGCCTCCCTTGTACCCTCAACTCATCCCTTGGGGGCGACCACTGCCATGCTGTGGGTTGGGCGCCTGGAGCCTCCTGGGACCTAACCCTAACCCTAACCGTACCCCGAACCGGGAACCTCCACCACAACCTAAGCCTGCCTCGAACCCTAACCCTGCTATGGAGCCGCCTTCTGGCATGGGCCCTCACTTCAGCCCTCGAGGGAGATCACGAGACTGGAGACGATTCAGCCTTGGCGACGTCCCTGGACCAAACCCTAACCCTAGCTAAGGCACCCTCCCCATGGGGACCCCATGCCAATGTCTGACAACACCACTCGCCTGGGTTCCAGAAGCGGTGCAGGCTGACTCGGCATGGAAGCTGCAAGCTCACCATGTCGTTTCCCGGGCCCGGCTGCAGCTGCCGAGATGATTGCGGAGGCCTCCACGAACAGAGGCCCAAACACGTGTGTAGCCTTGGCAGGCAAAGACGGATCCTGACCGGCAGCCTCCCTTGTGCCCTCAACTCATCCCTTGGGGGCGACCACTGCCATGCTGTTGTTTGGGCGCCAGGAGCCTCCTGGGACCGAATCCTAACCCTAACCGTACCCCGAACCGGGACCCTCCACCACAACCTAAGCCAGCCTCGAACCCTAACCCTGCTATGGAGCCGCCTTCTGGCATGGGCCCTCACTTCAGCCCTCGAGGGAGATCACGAGACTGGAGTCGATTCAGCCCTGGCGACGTCCTTGGCCCAAACCCTATCCCTAGCTAAGGCTCCATCCCCATGGGGACCCCATGCCAATGTCTGACAACACTACGCGCCTAGGGTCCAGAAGCGGTGCAGGATGACTCGGCATGGAAGCTGCAAGCTGACCATGTCGTTTCCAGGCCCGTCTGCTGCTGACCGAGAGTATTCCGGAGGCCTCCTCGAACAGGGGCCGATCGACGTCTGTGTCCTTGGCAGCCAAAGACGGATCCTGAACGGCACCGTCCCTTGTGCCCTCAACTCAGCCCTTCGGGAAGACCCCTGGCCTGCTGTGGGTTCGGCGCCTGGACCCTCCTGGGACCTAACCCTAACACTAACCCCACACCGAACGGGGACCCTCCACTGAAACCTAAGCCGGCCTCGACCCCTAACCCTGCACTTGAGCCGCCTTGCTGCATGGACCCTCACTTCAGCCCTCGAGGGAGATCACGATACCGGAGTCGCTTCGGCCCTGGCGACGTCCCTGGACCGAACCCTAACCCTAGCTAAGGCTCTCTCCCCAAGAGGACCCTATGCCAACGTCTGACAACACCACGCGCCTCGGGTCCGGAAGAGGTGCAGGTGACTCGGCATGGAACCTGGAAGCTCACCATGTCATTTTCCAGGCCTGGCTACAGCTGCGGAAAGGATTGCGGAGGCCTCCTCGAACAGTGGCCCAAACACGTGTGTGGCCTTGGCAGCCAAAGACGGATCCTGACCGGCAGCCTCCCTTGTGCCCTCAACTCATCCCTTGGGGGCGACCACTGCCATACTGTGGGTTGGGCGCCTGGAGCCTCCTGGGACCTAACCCTAACCCTAACCGTACCCCGAACCGGGAACCTCCACCACAACCTAAGCCTGCCTCGAACCCTAACCCTGCTATGGAGCCGCCTTCTGGCATGGGCCCTCATTTCTGCCCTAAAGGGAGATCACGAGACTGGATTCAATTCAGCCCTGGCGACGTCCCTGGACCAAACCCTAACCCTAGCTAAGGCTCCCTCCCCATGGGGACCCCATGCCAAAGTCTGGCAACACCACACGCCTGGGGTCCAGAAGCGGTGCAGGCTGACTCGGCATGGAAGCAGCAAGCTCACCATGTTGTTTCCAGGCCCGTCTGCAGCTGACCGAGAGGATTCCGGAGGCCTCCTCGAACAGGGACCGATCGACGTCTGTGGCCATGGCAGCCAAAGTCGGATCCTGACCGGCACCGTCCCTTGTGCCCTCAACTCAGCCTTTCGGGAAGACCACTGCCCTGCTGTGGGTTCGGCGCCTGGAGCCTCCTGGGACCTAACCCTAACCCTAACCCCACACCGAACGGGGACCCTCCACTAAAACCTAAGCCGGCCTCGACCCCTAACCCTGCACTTGAGCCGTCTTGCTGCATGGGCCCTCACTTCAGCCCTCGCGGGAGATCACGATACCGGAGTCGCTTCGGCCCTGGCGACGTCCCTGGACCGAACCCTAACCCTAGCTAAGGCTCTCTCCCCAAGAGGACCCTATGCCAACGTCTGACAACACCACGCGCCTCGGGTCTGGAAAAGGTGCAGGCTGACTCGGCATGGAACCTGGAAGCTCACCATGCCGTTTCCCAGGCCCGTCTGCAGCTGACCGAAAGGATTCCGGAGGCCTCCTTCAACAGAGGCCGATCGACGTCTGTGGATTTGGCAGCCAAAGACGGATCCTGACCAGCAGCCTCCCTTGTGCCCTCAACTCAGCCCTTGGGGGCGACCACTGCCATGCTGTGGGTTGGGCGCCTGGAGCCTCCTGGGACCTAACCCTAACCCTAAACGTACCCCGAACCGGGACCCTCCACCACAACCTAAGCCTGCCTCGAACCCTAACCCTGCTATGGAGCCGCCTTGCTGCATGGGCCCTCACTTCAGCCCTCGAGGGAGATCACGAGACTGGAGTCGATTCAGCCCTGGACCAAACCCTAACCCTGGCTAACCCTGGACCAAACCCTAACCCTAGCTAAGGCGACGTCCCTGGACCAAACCCTAACCCTAGCTAAGGCACCCTCCCCATGGGGATCCCATGCAAAAGTCTGACAACACCACGCGCCTGGGGTCCAGAAGCCGTGCAGGCTGACTCGGCATGGAAGCTGCAAGCTCACCATGTCGTTTCCAGGCCCGTCTGCAGCTGACCGAGAGCATTCCGGAGGCCTCCTCGAACAGTGGCCGATCGACGTCTGTGGCCTTGGCAGCCAAATATGGATCCTGCCCGGCAGCCTCCCTTGTGCCCTCAACTCAGCCCTTGTAGGCGACCACTGCCATGCTGTGGGTTGGGCTCCTGGCGCCTCCTGGGACCTAACCCTAACCCTAACCGTACCCCGAACCGGGAACCTCCACCACAACCTAAGCCTGCCTCGATCCCTAACTCTGCTATGGAGCCGCCTTCTGGCATGGGCCCTCACTTCAGCCCTCGAGGGAGATCACGAGACTGGAGACGATTCAGCCCTGGCGACGTCCCTGGACCAAACCCTAACCCTAGCTAAGTCACCCTCCCCATGGGGACCCCATGCCAAAGTCTGACAACAACACGCGCCTGGGGTCCAGAAGCGGTGCAGGCTGACTCGGCATGGAAGCTGCAAGCTCACCATGTCGTTTCCCAGGCCCGGCTGCAGCTTCCGAGATGATTGCGGAGGCCTCCACGAACAGGGGCCCAAACACGTGTGTGGCCTTGGCAGCCAAAGACGGATCCTGACCGGCAGCCTCCCTTGTACCCTCAACTCAGCCCTTGGGGGCGACCACTCCCATACTGTGAGTTGGGCGCCTGGAGACTCCTGGGACCTAACCCTAACCCTAACCGTACGCCGAACCGGGACCCTCCACCACAAACTAAGCCTGCCTCGAACCCTAACCCTGCTATGGAGCCGCCTTCTGGCATGGGCCCTCACTTCAGCCCTCGAGGGAGATCACGAGACTGGAGTCGATTCAGCCCTGGCGACATCCCTGGACCAAACCCTAACCCTAGCTAAGGCTCCCTCCCCATGGGGACCCCATGCCAAAGTCTGACAACACCACGCGCCTGGGGTCCAGAAGCGGTGCAGGCTGACTCGGCATGGAAGCTGCAAGCTCACCATGTCGTTTCCAGGCCCGTCTGCAGCTGACCGAGAGGATTCCGGAGGCCTCCTCGAACAGGGGCTGATCGACGTCTGTGGCCTTGGCAGCCAAAGACGGATTCTGACCGGCAGCCTCCCTTGTGCCCTCAACTCAGACCTTCGGGAAGACCACTGCCCTGGTGTGGGTTCGGCGCCTGGAGTCTCCTGGGGCCTAACCCTAACCCTAACCCCACACCGAACGGGGACCCTCCACCGAAACCTAAGCCGGCCTCGACCCCTAACCCTGCACTTGAGCCGCCTTGCTGCATGGGCCCTCACTTCCGCCCTCGAGGGAGATCACGACACCGGAGTCCCTTCGGCCCTGGCGACGTCCCTGAACCGAACCCTAACCCTAGCTAAGGCACTCTCCCCAAGAGGACCCAATGCCAACGCCTGAAAACCCCACGCGCCTGGGGTCCGGAAGAGGTGCAGGCTGACTCGGCATGGAACCTGGAAGCTCACCATGTCGTTTCCCAGGCCCGGCTGCAGCTGCCGAGAGGATTGCGGAGGCCTCCTCGACCAGGGGCCCAAACACGTGTGTGGCCTTGGCAGCCAAAGACGGATCCTGACCGGCAGCCTCCCTTGTACCCTCAACTCATCCCTTGGGGGCGACCACTGCCATGCTGTGGGTTGGGCGCCTGGAGCCTCCTGGGACCTAACCCTAACCCTAACCGTACCCCGAACCGGGACCCTCCACCACAACCTAGGCCTGCCTCGAACCCTAACCCTGCTATGGAGCCGCCTTGCTGCATGGGCTCTCACTTCAGCCCTCGAGGGAGATCACGAGACTGGAGACGATTCAGCCCTGGCGACGTCCCTGGACCAAACCCCAACCCTAGCTAAGGCTCCCTCCCCATGGGGACCCCATGCCAAAGTCTGACAACACCACGCGTCTGGGGTCCAGAAGCAGTGCAGGGTGACTCGGCATGGAAGCTGCAAGCTCACCATGTTGTTTCCAGGCCCCTCTGCAGCTGACCGAGAGGATTCCGGAGGCCTCCTCGAACAGTGGCCCAAACACGGGTGTGGCCTTGGCAGCCAAAGACGGATCCTGACCGGCAGCCTCCCTTGTGCCCTCAACTCAGCCCTTGGGGGCGACCACTGCCCTGCTGTGGGTTGGGCGCCTGGAGCCTCCTGGGACCTAACCCTAACCCTAACCGTACCACGAACCGGGACCTTCCACCACAACCTAAGCCTGCCTCGAATCCCAACCCTGCTATGGAGCCGCCTTCTGGCATGGGCCCTCACTTCAGCCCTCGAGGGAGATCACGAGACTGGAGTCGATTCAGCCCTGGGGACGTCCCTGGACCAAACCCTAACCCTAGCTAAGGCTCCCTCCCCTTGGGGACCCCATGCCAAAGTCTGACAGCACCACGCGCCTGGAGTCCAGAAGCGGTGCAGGCTGACTCGGCATGGAAGCTGCAAGCTCACCATGTCGTTTCCAGGCCCGTCTGCAGCTGACCGAGAGGATTCCGGAGGCCTCTTCGAACAGTGGCCCAAACACGGGTGTGGCCTTGGCAGCCAAAGACGCATCCTGACCGGCAGTCTCCCTTGTGCCCTCAACTCAGCCCTTGGGGGCGACCACTGCCATGCTGTGGGTTGGGCACCTGGAGCCTCCTGGGCCCGAATCCTAACCCTAACCGTACCCCGAACCGGGACCCTCCACCACAACCTAAGCCAGCCTCGAACCCTAACCCTGCTATGGAGCCGCCTTCTGGCATGGGCCCTCACTTCAGCCCTCGAGGGAGATCACGAGACTGGAGTCGATTCAGCCCTGGCGACGTCCTTGGCCCAAACCCTATCCCTAGCTAAGGCTCCATCCCCATGGGGACCCCATGCCAATGTCTGACAACACTACGCGCCTAGGGTCCAGAAGCGGTGCAGGATGACTCGGCATGGAAGCTGCAAGCTGACCATGTCGTTTCCAGGCCCGTCTGCTGCTGACCGAGAGTATTCCGGAGGCCTCCTCGAACAGGGGCCGATCGACGTCTGTGTCCTTGGCAGCCAAAGACGGATCCTGAACGGCACCGTCCCTTGTGCCCTCAACTCAGCCCTTCGGGAAGACCACTGGCCTGCTGTGGGTTCGGCGCCTGGAGCCTCCTGGGACCTAACCCTAACCCTAACCCCACACCGAACGGGGACCCTCCACTGAAACCTAAGCCGGCCTCGACCCCTAACCCTGCACTTGAGCCGCCTTGCTGCATGGACCCTCACTTCAGCCCTCGAGGGAGATCACGATACCGGAGTCGCTTCGGCCCTGGCGACGTCCCTGGACCGAACCCTAACCCTAGCTAAGGCTCTCTCCCCAAGAGGACCCTATGCCAACGTGTGACAACACCACGCGCCTCGGGTCCGGAAGAGGTGCAGGTGACTCGGCATGGAACCTGGAAGCTCACCATGTCATTTCCGAGGCCTGGCTGCAGCTGCGGAAAGGATTGCGGAGGCCTCCTCGAACAGTGGCCCAAACACGTGTGTGGCCTTGGCAGCCAAAGACGGATCCTGACCGGCAGCCTCCCTTGTGCCCTCAACTCATCCCTTGGGGGCGACCACTGCCATGCTGTGGGTTGGGCGCCTGGAGCCTCCTGGGACCTAACCCTAACCCTAACCGTACCCCGAACCGGGAACCTCCACCACAACCTAAGCCTGCCTCGAATCCCAACCCTGCTATGGAGCCGCCTTCTGGCATGGGCCCTCACTTCAGCCCTCGAGGGAGATCACGAGACTGGAGTCGATTCAGCCCTGGGGACGTCCCTGGACCAAACCCTAACCCTAGCTAAGGCTCCCTCCCCTTGGGGACCCCATGCCAAAGTCAGACAGCACCACGCGCCTGGAGTCCAGAAGCGGTGCAGGCTGACTCGGCATGGAAGCTGCAAGCTCACCATGTCGTTTCCAGGCCCGTCTGCAGCTGACCGAGAGGATTCCGGAGGCCTCTTCGAACAGTGGCCCAAACACGGGTGTGGCCTTGGCAGCCAAAGACGCATCCTGACCGGCAGTCTCCCTTGTGCCCTCAACTCAGCCCTTGGGGGCGACCACTGCCATGCTGTGGGTTGGGCACCTGGAGCCTCCTGGGACCGAATCCTAACCCTAACCGTACCCCGAACCGGGACCCTCCACCACAACCTAAGCCAGCCTCGAACCCTAACCCTGCTATGGAGCCGCCTTCTGGCATGGGCCCTCACTTCAGCCCTCGAGGGAGATCACGAGACTGGAGTCGATTCAGCCCTGGCGACGTCCTTGGCCCAAACCCTATCCCTAGCTAAGGCTCCATCCCCATGGGGACCCCATGCCAATGTCTGACAACACTACGCGCCTAGGGTCCAGAAGCGGTGCAGGATGACTCGGCATGGAAGCTGCAAGCTGACCATGTCGTTTCCAGGCCCGTCTGCTGCTGACCGAGAGTATTCCGGAGGCCTCCTCGAACAGGGGCCGATCGACGTCTGTGTCCTTGGCAGCCAAAGACGGATCCTGAACGGCACCGTCCCTTGTGCCCTCAACTCAGCCCTTCGGGAAGACCCCTGGCCTGCTGTGGGTTCGGCGCCTGGAGCCTCCTGGGACCTAACCCTAACCCTAACCCCACACCGAACTGGGACCCTCCACTGAAACCTAAGCCGGCCTCGACCCCTAATCCTGCACTTGAGCCGCCTTGCTGCATGGACCCTCACTTCAGCCCTCGAGGGAGATCACGATACCGGAGTCGCTTCGGCCCTGGCGACGTCCCTGGACCGAACCCTAACCCTAGCTAAGGCTCTCTCCCCAAGAGGACCCTATGCCAACGTGTGACAACACCACGCGCCTCGGGTCCGGAAGAGGTGCAGGTGACTCGGCATGGAACGTGGAAGCTCACCATGTCATTTCCCAGGCCTGGCTGCAGCTGCGGAAAGGATTTCGGAGGCCTCCTCGAACAGTGGCCCAAACACGTGTGTGGCCTTGGCAGCCAAAGACGGATCCTGACCGGCAGCCTCCCTTGTGCCCTCAACTCATCCCTTGGGGGCGACCACTGCCATACTGTGGGTTGGGCGCCTGGAGCCTCCTGGGACCTAACCCTAACCCTAACCGTACCCCGAACCGGGAACCTCCACCACAACCTAAGCCTGCCTCGAACCCTAACCCTGCTATGGAGCCGCCTTCTGGCATGGGCCCTCATTTCTGCCCTAAAGGGAGATCACGAGACTGGATTCAATTCAGCCCTGGCGACGTCCCTGGACCAAACCCTAACCCTAGCTAAGGCTCCCTCCCCATGGGGACCCCATGCCAAAGTCTGGCAACACCACACGCCTGGGGTCCAGAAGCGGTGCAGGCTGACTCGGCATGGAAGCAGCAAGCTCACCATGTTGTTTCCAGGCCCGTCTGCAGCTGACCGAGAGGATTCCGGAGGCCTCCTCGAACAGGGACCGATCGACGTCTGTGGCCATGGCAGCCAAAGTCGGATCCTGACCGGCACCGTCCCTTGTGCCCTCAACTCAGCCTTTCGGGAAGACCACTGCCCTGCTGTGGGTTCGGCGCCTGGAGCCTCCTGGGACCTAACCCTAACCATAACCCCACACCGAACGGGGACCCTCCACTGAAACCTAAGCCGGCCTCGACACCTAACCCTGCACTTGAGCCGTCTTGCTGCATGGGCCCTCACTTCAGCCCTCGAGGGAGATCACGATACCGGAGTCGCTTCGGCCCTGGCGACGTCCCTGGACCGAACCCTAACCCTAGCTAAGGCTCTCTCCCCAAGAGGACCCTATGCCAACGTCTGACAACACCACGCGCCTCGGGTCTGGAAAAGGTGCAGGCTGACTCGGCATGGAACCTGGAAGCTCACCATGCCGTTTCCCAGGCCCGTCTGCAGCTGACCGAGAGCATTCCGGAGGCCTCCTTCAACAGGGGCCGATCGACGTCTGTGGATTTGGCAGCCAAAGACGGATCCTGACCAGCAGCCTCCCTTGTGCCCTCAACTCAGCCCTTGGGGGCGACCACTGCCATGCTGTGGGTTGGGCGCCTGGAGCCTCCTGGGACCTAACCCTAACCCTAAACGTACCCCGAACCGGGACCCTCCACCACAACCTAAGCCTGCCTCGAACCCTAACCCTGCTATGGAGCCGCCTTGCTGCATGGGCCCTCACTTCAGCCCTCGAGGGAGATCACGAGACTGGAGTCGATTCAGCCCTGGACCAAACCCTAACCCTAACCCTAACCCTGGACCAAACCCTAACCCTAGCTAAGGCGACGTCCCTGGACCAAACCCTAACCCTAGCTAAGGCACCCTCCCCATGGGGATCCCATGCAAAAGTCTGACAACACCACGCGCCTGGGGTCCAGAAGCCGTGCAGGCTGACTCGGCATGGAAGCTGCAAGCTCACCATGTCGTTTCCAGGCCCGTCTGCAGCTGACCGAGAGCATTCCGGAGGCCTCCTCGAACAGTGGCCGATCGACGTCTGTGGCCTTGGCAGCCAAATATGGATCCTGCCCGGCAGCCTCCCTTGTGCCCTCAACTCAGCCCTTGTAGGCGACCACTGCCATGCTGTGGGTTGGGCTCCTGGCGCCTCCTGGGACCTAACCCTAACCCTAACCGTACCCCGAACCGGGAACCTCCACCACAACCTAAGCCTGCCTCGATCCCTAACTCTGCTATGGAGCCGCCTTCTGACATGGGCCCTCACTTCAGCCCTCGAGGGAGATCACGAGACTGGAGACGATTCAGCCCTGGCGACGTCCCTGGACCAAACCCTAACCCTAGCTAAGTCACCCTCCCCATGGGGACCCCATGCCAAAGTCTGACAACAACACGCGCCTGGGGTCCAGAAGCGGTGCAGGCTGACTCGGCATGGAAGCTGCAAGCTCACCATGTCGTTTCCCAGGCCCGGCTGCAGCTTCCGAGATGATTGCGGAGGCCTCCACGAACAGGGGCCCAAACACGTGTGTGGCCTTGGCAGCCAAAGACGGATCCTGACCGGCAGCCTCCCTTGTACCCTCAACTCAGCCCTTGGGGGCGACCACTCCCATACTGTGAGTTGGGCGCCTGGGGACTCCTGGGACCTAACCCTAACCCTAACCGTACGCCGAACCGGGACCCTCCACCACAAACTAAGCCTGCCTCGAACCCTAACCCTGCTATGGAGCCGCCTTCTGGCATGGGCCCTCACTTCAGCCCTCGAGGGAGATCACGAGACTGGAGTCGATTCAGCCCTGGCGACATCCCTGGACCAAACCCTAACCCTAGCTAAGGCTCCCTCCCCATGGGGACCCCATGCCAAAGTCTGACAACACCACGCGCCTGGGGTCCAGAAGCGGTGCAGGCTGACTCGGCATGGAAGCTGCAAGCTCACCATGTCGTTTCCAGGCCCGTCTGCAGCTGACCGAGAGGATTCCGGAGGCCTCCTCGAACAGGGGCTGATCGACGTCTGTGGCCTTGGCAGCCAAAGACGGATTCTGACCGGCAGCCTCCCTTGTGCCCTCAACTCAGCCCTTCGGGAAGACCACTGCCCTGCTGTGGGTTCGGCGCCTGGAGTCTCCTGGGGCCTAACCCTAACCCTAACCCCACACCGAACGGGGACCCTCCACCGAAACCTAAGCCGGCCTCGACCCCTAACCCTGCACTTGAGCCGCCTTGCTGCATGGGCCCTCACTTCCGCCCTCGAGGGAGATCACGACACCGGAGTCCCTTCGGCCCTGGCGACGTCCCTGAACCGAAACCTAACCCTAGCTAAGGCTCTCTCCCCAAGAGGACCCAATGCCAACGCCTGAAAACCCCACGCGCCTGGGGTCCGGAAGAGGTGCAGGCTGACTCGGCATGGAACCTGGAAGCTCACCATGTCGTTTCCCAGGCCCGGCTGCAGCTGCCGAGAGGATTGCGGAGGCCTCCTCGACCAGGGGCCCAAACACGTGTGTGGCCTTGGCAGCCAAAGACGGATCCTGACCGGCAGCCTCCCTTGTACCCTCAACTCATCCCTTGGGGGCGACCACTGCCATGCTGTGGGTTGGGCGCCTGGAGCCTCCTGGGACCTAACCCTAACCCTAACCGTACCCCGAACCGGGAACCTCCACCACAACCTAAGCCTGCCTCGAACCCTAACCCTGCTATGGAGCCGCCTTCTGGCATGGGCCCTCACTTCAGCCCTCGAGGGAGATCACGAGACTGGAGACGATTCAGCCTTGGCGACGTCCCTGGACCAAACCCTAACCCTAGCTAAGGCACCCTCCCCATGGGGACCCCATGCCAATGTCTGACAACACCACTCGCCTGGGTTCCAGAAGCGGTGCAGGCTGACTCGGCATGGAAGCTGCAAGCTCACCATGTCGTTTCCCGGGCCCGGCTGCAGCTGCCGAGATGATTGCGGAGGCCTCCACGAACAGAGGCCCAAACACGTGTGTAGCCTTGGCAGCCAAAGACGGATCCTGACCGGCAGCCTCCCTTGTGCCCTCAACTCATCCCTTGGGGGCGACCACTGCCATGCTGTGGTTTGGGCGCCTGGAGCCTCCTGGGACCTAACCCTAACCCTAACCGTACCCCGAACCGGGACCCTCCACCACAACCTAGGCCTGCCTCGACCCTAACCCTGCTATGGAGCCGCCTTGCTGCATGGGCTCTAACTTCAGCCCTCGAGGGAGATCACGAGACTGGAGTCGATTCAGCCCTGGCGACGTCCCTGGACCAAACCCCAACCCTAGCTAAGGCTCCCTCCCCATGGGCACCCCATGCCAAAGTCTGACAACACCACGCGTCTGGGGTCCAGAAGCAGTGCAGGGTGACTCGGCATGGAAGCTGCAAGCTCACCATGTTGTTTCCAGGCCCCTCTGCAGCTGACCGAGAGGATTCCGGAGGCCTCCTCGAACAGTGGCCCAAACACGGGTGTGGCCTTGGCAGCCAAAGACGGATCCTGACCGGCAGCCTCCCTTGTGCCCTCAACTCAGCCCTTGGGGGCGACCACTGCCCTGCTGTGGGTTGGGCGCCTGGAGCCTCCTGGGACCTAACCCTAACCCTAACCGTACCACGAACCGGGACCTTCCACCACAACCTAAGCCTGCCTCGAATCCCAACCCTGCTATGGAGCCGCCTTCTGGCATGGGCCCTCACTTCAGCCCTCGAGGGAGATCACGAGACTGGAGTCGATTCAGCCCTGGGGACGTCCCTGGACCAAACCCTAACCCTAGCTAAGGCTCCCTCCCCTTGGGGACCCCATGCCAAAGTCTGACAGCACCACGCGCCTGGAGTCCAGAAGCGGTGCAGGCTGACTCGGCATGGAAGCTGCAAGCTCACCATGTCGTTTCCAGGCCCGTCTGCAGCTGACCGAGAGGATTCCGGAGGCCTCTTCGAACAGTGGCCCAAACACGGGTGTGGCCTTGGCAGCCAAAGACGCATCCTGACCGGCAGTCTCCCTTGTGCCCTCAACTCAGCCCTTGGGGGCGACCACTGCCATGCTGTGGGTTGGGCACCTGGAGCCTCCTGGGCCCGAATCCTAACCCTAACCGTACCCCGAACCGGGACCCTCCACCACAACCTAAGCCAGCCTCGAACCCTAACCCTGCTATGGAGCCGCCTTCTGGCATGGGCCCTCACTTCAGCCCTCGAGGGAGATCACGAGACTGGAGTCGATTCAGCCCTGGCGACGTCCTTGGCCCAAACCCTATCCCTAGCTAAGGCTCCATCCCCATGGGGACCCCATGCCAATGTCTGACAACACTACGCGCCTAGGGTCCAGAAGCGGTGCAGGATGACTCGGCATGGAAGCTGCAAGCTGACCATGTCGTTTCCAGGCCCGTCTGCTGCTGACCGAGAGTATTCCGGAGGCCTCCTCGAACAGGGGCCGATCGACGTCTGTGTCCTTGGCAGCCAAAGACGGATCCTGAACGGCACCGTCCCTTGTGCCCTCAACTCAGCCCTTCGGGAAGACCACTGGCCTGCTGTGGGTTCGGCGCCTGGAGCCTCCTGGGACCTAACCCTAACCCTAACCCCACACCGAACGGGGACCCTCCACTGAAACCTAAGCCGGCCTCGACCCCTAACCCTGCACTTGAGCCGCCTTGCTGCATGGACCCTCACTTCAGCCCTCGAGGGAGATCACGATACCGGAGTCGCTTCGGCCCTGGCGACGTCCCTGGACCGAACCCTAACCCTAGCTAAGGCTCTCTCCCCAAGAGGACCCTATGCCAACGTGTGACAACACCACGCGCCTCGGGTCCGGAAGAGGTGCAGGTGACTCGGCATGGAACCTGGAAGCTCACCATGTCATTTCCGAGGCCTGGCTGCAGCTGCGGAAAGGATTGCGGAGGCCTCCTCGAACAGTGGCCCAAACACGTGTGTGGCCTTGGCAGCCAAAGACGGATCCTGACCGGCAGCCTCCCTTGTGCCCTCAACTCATCCCTTGGGGGCGACCACTGCCATGCTGTGGGTTGGGCGCCTGGAGCCTCCTGGGACCTAACCCTAACCCTAACCGTACCCCGAACCGGGAACCTCCACCACAACCTAAGCCTGCCTCGAATCCCAACCCTGCTATGGAGCCGCCTTCTGGCATGGGCCCTCACTTCAGCCCTCGAGGGAGATCACGAGACTGGAGTCGATTCAGCCCTGGGGACGTCCCTGGACCAAACCCTAACCCTAGCTAAGGCTCCCTCCCCTTGGGGACCCCATGCCAAAGTCTGACAGCACCACGCGCCTGGAGTCCAGAAGCGGTGCAGGCTGACTCGGCATGGAAGCTGCAAGCTCACCATGTCGTTTCCAGGCCCGTCTGCAGCTGACCGAGAGGATTCCGGAGGCCTCTTCGAACAGTGGCCCAAACACGGGTGTGGCCTTGGCAGCCAAAGACGCATCCTGACCGGCAGTCTCCCTTGTGCCCTCAACTCAGCCCTTGGGGGCGACCACTGCCATGCTGTGGGTTGGGCACCTGGAGCCTCCTGGGACCGAATCCTAACCCTAACCGTACCCCGAACCGGGACCCTCCACCACAACCTAAGCCAGCCTCGAACCCTAACCCTGCTATGGAGCCGCCTTCTGGCATGGGCCCTCACTTCAGCCCTCGAGGGAGATCACGAGACTGGAGTCGATTCAGCCCTGGCGACGTCCTTGGCCCAAACCCTATCCCTAGCTAAGGCTCCATCCCCATGGGGACCCCATGCCAATGTCTGACAACACTACGCGCCTAGGGTCCAGAAGCGGTGCAGGATGACTCGGCATGGAAGCTGCAAGCTGACCATGTCGTTTCCAGGCCCGTCTGCTGCTGACCGAGAGTATTCCGGAGGCCTCCTCGAACAGGGGCCGATCGACGTCTGTGTCCTTGGCAGCCAAAGACGGATCCTGAACGGCACCGTCCCTTGTGCCCTCAACTCAGCCCTTCGGGAAGACCCCTGGCCTGCTGTGGGTTCGGCGCCTGGAGCCTCCTGGGACCTAACCCTAACCCTAACCCCACACCGAACTGGGACCCTCCACTGAAACCTAAGCCGGCCTCGACCCCTAATCCTGCACTTGAGCCGCCTTGCTGCATGGACCCTCACTTCAGCCCTCGAGGGAGATCACGATACCGGAGTCGCTTCGGCCCTGGCGACGTCCCTGGACCGAACCCTAACCCTAGCTAAGGCTCTCTCCCCAAGAGGACCCTATGCCAACGTGTGACAACACCACGCGCCTCGGGTCCGGAAGAGGTGCAGGTGACTCGGCATGGAACGTGGAAGCTCACCATGTCATTTCCCAGGCCTGGCTGCAGCTGCGGAAAGGATTTCGGAGGCCTCCTCGAACAGTGGCCCAAACACGTGTGTGGCCTTGGCAGCCAAAGACGGATCCTGACCGGCAGCCTCCCTTGTGCCCTCAACTCATCCCTTGGGGGCGACCACTGCCATACTGTGGGTTGGGCGCCTGGAGCCTCCTGGGACCTAACCCTAACCCTAACCGTACCCCGAACCGGGAACCTCCACCACAACCTAAGCCTGCCTCGAACCCTAACCCTGCTATGGAGCCGCCTTCTGGCATGGGCCCTCATTTCTGCCCTAAAGGGAGATCACGAGACTGGATTCAATTCAGCCCTGGCGACGTCCCTGGACCAAACCCTAACCCTAGCTAAGGCTCCCTCCCCATGGGGACCCCATGCCAAAGTCTGGCAACACCACACGCCTGGGGTCCAGAAGCGGTGCAGGCTGACTCGGCATGGAAGCAGCAAGCTCACCATGTTGTTTCCAGGCCCGTCTGCAGCTGACCGAGAGGATTCCGGAGGCCTCCTCGAACAGGGACCGATCGACGTCTGTGGCCATGGCAGCCAAAGTCGGATCCTGACCGGCACCGTCCCTTGTGCCCTCAACTCAGCCTTTCGGGAAGACCACTGCCCTGCTGTGGGTTCGGCGCCTGGAGCCTCCTGGGACCTAACCCTAACCATAACCCCACACCGAACGGGGACCCTCCACTGAAACCTAAGCCGGCCTCGACACCTAACCCTGCACTTGAGCCGTCTTGCTGCATGGGCCCTCACTTCAGCCCTCGAGGGAGATCACGATACCGGAGTCGCTTCGGCCCTGGCGACGTCCCTGGACCGAACCCTAACCCTAGCTAAGGCTCTCTCCCCAAGAGGACCCTATGCCAACGTCTGACAACACCACGCGCCTCGGGTCTGGAAAAGGTGCAGGCTGACTCGGCATGGAACCTGGAAGCTCACCATGCCGTTTCCCAGGCCCGTCTGCAGCTGACCGAGAGGATTCCGGAGGCCTCCTTCAACAGGGGCCGATCGACGTCTGTGGATTTGGCAGCCAAAGACGGATCCTGACCAGCAGCCTCCCTTGTGCCCTCAACTCAGCCCTTGGGGGCGACCACTGCCATGCTGTGGGTTGGGCGCCTGGAGCCTCCTGGGACCTAACCCTAACCCTAAACGTACCCCGAACCGGGACCCTCCACCACAACCTAAGCCTGCCTCGAACCCTAACCCTGCTATGGAGCCGCCTTGCTGCATGGGCCCTCACTTCAGCCCTCGAGGGAGATCACGAGACTGGAGTCGATTCAGCCCTGGACCAAACCCTAACCCTAACCCTAACCCTGGACCAAACCCTAACCCTAGCTAAGGCGACGTCCCTGGACCAAACCCTAACCCTAGCTAAGGCACCCTCCCCATGGGGATCCCATGCAAAAGTCTGACAACACCACGCGCCTGGGGTCCAGAAGCCGTGCAGGCTGACTCGGCATGGAAGCTGCAAGCTCACCATGTCGTTTCCAGGCCCGTCTGCAGCTGACCGAGAGCATTCCGGAGGCCTCCTCGAACAGTGGCCGATCGACGTCTGTGGCCTTGGCAGCCAAATATGGATCCTGCCCGGCAGCCTCCCTTGTGCCCTCAACTCAGCCCTTGTAGGCGACCACTGCCATGCTGTGGGTTGGGCTCCTGGCGCCTCCTGGGACCTAACCCTAACCCTAACCGTACCCCGAACCGGGAACCTCCACCACAACCTAAGCCTGCCTCGATCCCTAACTCTGCTATGGAGCCGCCTTCTGGCATGGGCCCTCACTTCAGCCCTCGAGGGAGATCACGAGACTGGAGACGATTCAGCCCTGGCGACGTCCCTGGACCAAACCCTAACCCTAGCTAAGTCACCCTCCCCATGGGGACCCCATGCCAAAGTCTGACAACAACACGCGCCTGGGGTCCAGAAGCGGTGCAGGCTGACTCGGCATGGAAGCTGCAAGCTCACCATGTCGTTTCCCAGGCCCGGCTGCAGCTTCCGAGATGATTGCGGAGGCCTCCACGAACAGGGGCCCAAACACGTGTGTGGCCTTGGCAGCCAAAGACGGATCCTGACCGGCAGCCTCCCTTGTACCCTCAACTCAGCCCTTGGGGGCGACCACTCCCATACTGTGAGTTGGGCGCCTGGGGACTCCTGGGACCTAACCCTAACCCTAACCGTACGCCGAACCGGGACCCTCCACCACAAACTAAGCCTGCCTCGAACCCTAACCCTGCTATGGAGCCGCCTTCTGGCATGGGCCCTCACTTCAGCCCTCGAGGGAGATCACGAGACTGGAGTCGATTCAGCCCTGGCGACATCCCTGGACCAAACCCTAACCCTAGCTAAGGCTCCCTCCCCATGGGGACCCCATGCCAAAGTCTGACAACACCACGCGCCTGGGGTCCAGAAGCGGTGCAGGCTGACTCGGCATGGAAGCTGCAAGCTCACCATGTCGTTTCCAGGCCCGTCTGCAGCTGACCGAGAGGATTCCGGAGGCCTCCTCGAACAGGGGCTGATCGACGTCTGTGGCCTTGGCAGCCAAAGACGGATTCTGACCGGCAGCCTCCCTTGTGCCCTCAACTCAGCCCTTCGGGAAGACCACTGCCCTGCTGTGGGTTCGGCGCCTGGAGTCTCCTGGGGCCTAACCCTAACCCTAACCCCACACCGAACGGGGACCCTCCACCGAAACCTAAGCCGGCCTCGACCCCTAACCCTGCACTTGAGCCGCCTTGCTGCATGGGCCCTCACTTCCGCCCTCGAGGGAGATCACGACACCGGAGTCCCTTCGGCCCTGGCGACGTCCCTGAACCGAAACCTAACCCTAGCTAAGGCTCTCTCCCCAAGAGGACCCAATGCCAACGCCTGAAAACCCCACGCGCCTGGGGTCCGGAAGAGGTGCAGGCTGACTCGGCATGGAACCTGGAAGCTCACCATGTCGTTTCCCAGGCCCGGCTGCAGCTGCCGAGAGGATTGCGGAGGCCTCCTCGACCAGGGGCCCAAACACGTGTGTGGCCTTGGCAGCCAAAGACGGATCCTGACCGGCAGCCTCCCTTGTACCCTCAACTCATCCCTTGGGGGCGACCACTGCCATGCTGTGGGTTGGGCGCCTGGAGCCTCCTGGGACCTAACCCTAACCCTAACCGTACCCCGAACCGGGAACCTCCACCACAACCTAAGCCTGCCTCGAACCCTAACCCTGCTATGGAGCCGCCTTCTGGCATGGGCCCTCACTTCAGCCCTCGAGGGAGATCACGAGACTGGAGACGATTCAGCCTTGGCGACGTCCCTGGACCAAACCCTAACCCTAGCTAAGGCACCCTCCCCATGGGGACCCCATGCCAATGTCTGACAACACCACTCGCCTGGGTTCCAGAAGCGGTGCAGGCTGACTCGGCATGGAAGCTGCAAGCTCACCATGTCGTTTCCCGGGCCCGGCTGCAGCTGCCGAGATGATTGCGGAGGCCTCCACGAACAGAGGCCCAAACACGTGTGTAGCCTTGGCAGCCAAAGACGGATCCTGACCGGCAGCCTCCCTTGTGCCCTCAACTCATCCCTTGGGGGCGACCACTGCCATGCTGTGGTTTGGGCGCCTGGAGCCTCCTGGGACCTAACCCTAACCCTAACCGTACCCCGAACCGGGACCCTCCACCACAACCTAGGCCTGCCTCGACCCTAACCCTGCTATGGAGCCGCCTTGCTGCATGGGCTCTAACTTCAGCCCTCGAGGGAGATCACGAGACTGGAGTCGATTCAGCCCTGGCGACGTCCCTGGACCAAACCCCAACCCTAGCTAAGGCTCCCTCCCCATGGGCACCCCATGCCAAAGTCTGACAACACCACGCGTCTGGGGTCCAGAAGCAGTGCAGGGTGACTCGGCATGGAAGCTGCAAGCTCACCATGTTGTTTCCAGGCCCCTCTGCAGCTGACCGAGAGGATTCCGGAGGCCTCCTCGAACAGTGGCCCAAACACGGGTGTGGCCTTGGCAGCCAAAGACGGATCCTGACCGGCAGCCTCCCTTGTGCCCTCAACTCAGCCCTTGGGGGCGACCACTGCCCTGCTGTGGGTTGGGCGCCTGGAGCCTCCTGGGACCTAACCCTAACCCTAACCGTACCACGAACTGGGACCTTCCACCACAACCTAAGCCTGCCTCGAATCCCAACCCTGCTATGGAGCCGCCTTCTGGCATGGGCCCTCACTTCAGCCCTCGAGGGAGATCACGAGAGTGGAGTCGATTCAGCCCTGGGGACGTCCCTGGACCAAACCCTAACCCTAGCTAAGGCTCCCTCCCCTTGGGGACCCCATGCCAAAGTCTGACAGCACCACGCGCCTGGAGTCCAGAAGCGGTGCAGGCTGACTCGGCATGGAAGCTGCAAGCTCACCATGTCGTTTCCAGGCCCGTCTGCAGCTGACCGAGAGGATTCCGGAGTCCTCTTCGAACAGTGGCCCAAACACGGGTGTGGCCTTGGCAGCCAAAGACGCATCCTGACCGGCAGTCTCCCTTGTGCCCTCAACTCAGCCCTTGGGGGCGACCACTGCCATGCTGTGGGTTGGGCACCTGGAGCCTCCTGGGACCGAATCCTAACCCTAACCGTACCCCGAACCGGGACCCTCCACCACAACCTAAGCCAGCCTCGAACCCTAACCCTGCTATGGAGCCGCCTTCTGGCATGGGCCCTCACTTCAGCCCTCGAGGGAGATCACGAGACTGGAGTCGATTCAGCCCTGGCGACGTCCTTGGCCCAAACCCTATCCCTAGCTAAGGCTCCATCCCCATGGGGACCCCATGCCAATGTCTGACAACACTACGCGCCTAGGGTCCAGAAGCGGTGCAGGATGACTCGGCATGGAAGCTGCAAGCTGACCATGTCGTTTCCAGGCCCGTCTGCTGCTGACCGAGAGTATTCCGGAGGCCTCCTCGAACAGGGGCCGATCGACGTCTGTGTCCTTGGCAGCCAAAGACGGATCCTGAACGGCACCGTCCCTTGTGCCCTCAACTCAGCCCTTCGGGAAGACCCCTGGCCTGCTGTGGGTTCGGCGCCTGGAGCCTCCTGGGACCTAACCCTAACCCTAACCCCACACCGAACGGGGACCCTCCACTGAAACCTAAGCCGGCCTCGACCCCTAACCCTGCACTTGAGCCGCCTTGCTGCATGGACCCTCACTTCAGCCCTCGAGGTAGATCACGATACCGGAGTCGCTTCGGCCCTGGCGACGTCCCTGGACCGAACCCTAACCCTAGCTAAGGCTCTCTCCCCAAGAGGACCCTATGCCAACGTGTGACAACACCACGCGCCTCGGGTCCGGAAGAGGTGCAGGTGACTCGGCATGGAACCTGGAAGCTCACCATGTCATTTCCCAGGCCTGGCTGCAGCTGCGGAAAGGATTGCGGAGGCCTCCTCGAACAGTGGCCCAAACACGTGTGTGGCCTTGGCAGCCAAAGACGGATCCTGACCGGCAGCCTCCCTTGTGCCCTCAACTCATCCCTTGGGGGCGACCACTGCCATGCTGTGGGTTGGGCGCCTGGAGCCTCCTGGGACCTAACCCTAACCCTAACCGTACCCCGAACCGGGAACCTCCACCACAACCTAAGCCTGCCTCGAATCCCAACCCTGCTATGGAGCCGCCTTCTGGCATGGGCCCTCACTTCAGCCCTCGAGGGAGATCACGAGACTGGAGTCGATTCAGCCCTGGGGACGTCCCTGGACCAAACCCTAACCCTAGCTAAGGCTCCCTCCCCTTGGGGACCCCATGCCAAAGTCAGACAGCACCACGCGCCTGGAGTCCAGAAGCGGTGCAGGCTGACTCGGCATGGAAGCTGCAAGCTCACCATGTCGTTTCCCAGGCCCGGCTGCAGCTGACCGAGAGGATTCCGGAGTCCTCTTCGAACAGTGGCCCAAACACGGGTGTGGCCTTGGCAGCCAAAGACGCATCCTGACCGGCAGTCTCCCTTGTGCCCTCAACTCAGCCCTTGGGGGCGACCACTGCCATGCTGTGGGTTGGGCACCTGGAGCCTCCTGGGACCGAATCCTAACCCTAACCGTACCCCGAACCGGGACCCTCCACCACAACCTAAGCCAGCCTCGAACCCTAACCCTGCTATGGAGCCGCCTTCTGGCATGGGCCCTCACTTCAGCCCTCGAGGGAGATCACGAGACTGGAGTCGATTCAGCCCTGGCGACGTCCTTGGCCCAAACCCTATCCCTAGCTAAGGCTCCATCCCCATGGGGACCCCATGCCAATGTCTGACAACACTACGCGCCTAGGGTCCAGAAGCGGTGCAGGATGACTCGGCATGGAAGCTGCAAGCTGACCATGTCGTTTCCAGGCCCGTCTGCTGCTGACCGAGAGTATTCCGGAGGCCTCCTCGAACAGGGGCCGATCGACGTCTGTGTCCTTGGCAGCCAAAGACGGATCCTGAACGGCACCGTCCCTTGTGCCCTCAACTCAGCCCTTCGGGAAGACCCCTGGCCTGCTGTGGGTTCGGCGCCTGGAGCCTCCTGGGACCTAACCCTAACCCTAACCCCACACCGAACGGGGACCCTCCACTGAAACCTAAGCCGGCCTCGACCCCTAACCCTGCACTTGAGCCGCCTTGCTGCATGGACCCTCACTTCAGCCCTCGAGGGAGATCACGATACCGGAGTCGCTTCGGCCCTGGCGACGTCCCTGGACCGAACCCTAACCCTAGCTAAGGCTCTCTCCCCAAGAGGACCCTATGCCAACGTGTGACAACACCACGCGCCTCGGGTCCGGAAGAGGTGCAGGTGACTCGGCATGGAACCTGGAAGCTCACCATGTCATTTCCCAGGCCTGGCTGCAGCTGCGGAAAGGATTGCGGAGGCCTCCTCGAACAGTGGCCCAAACACGTGTGTGGCCTTGGCAGCCAAAGACGGATCCTGACCGGCAGCCTCCCTTGTGCCCTCAACTCATCCCTTGGGGGCGACCACTGCCATACTGTGGGTTGGGCGCCTGGAGCCTCCTGGGACCTAACCCTAACCCTAACCGTACCCCGAACCGGGAACCTCCACCACAACCTAAGCCTGCCTCGAACCCTAACCCTGCTATGGAGCCGCCTTCTGGCATGTGCCCTCATTTCTGCCCTAAAGGGAGATCACGAGACTGGATTCAATTCAGCCCTGGCGACGTCCCTGGACCAAACCCTAACCCTAGCTAAGGCTCCCTCCCCATGGGGACCCCATGCCAAAGTCTGGCAACACCACACGCCTGGGGTCCAGAAGCGGTGCAGGCTGACTCGGCATGGAAGCAGCAAGCTCACCATGTTGTTTCCAGGCCCGTCTGCAGCTGACCGAGAGGATTCCGGAGGCCTCCTCGAACAGGGACCGATCGACGTCTGTGGCCATGGCAGCCAAAGTCGGATCCTGACCGGCACCGTCCCTTGTGCCCTCAACTCAGCCTTTCGGGAAGACCACTGCCCTGCTGTGGGTTCGGCGCCTGGAGCCTCCTGGGACCTAACCCTAACCCTAACCCCACACCGAACGGGGACCCTCCACTGAAACCTAAGCCGGCCTCGACCCCTAACCCTGCACTTGAGCCGTCTTGCTGCATGGGCCCTCACTTCAGCCCTCGAGGGAGATCACGATACCGGAGTCCCTTCGGCCCTGGCGACGTCCCTGGACCGAACCCTAACCCTAGCTAAGGCTCTCTCCCCAAGAGGACCCTATGCCAACGTCTGACAACACCACGCGCCTCGGGTCTGGAAAAGGTGCAGGCTGACTCGGCATGGAACCTGGAAGCTCACCATGCCGTTTCCCAGGCCCGTCTGCAGCTGACCGAGAGGATTCCGGAGGCCTCCTTCAACAGGGGCCGATCGACGTCTGTGGATTTGGCAGCCAAAGACGGATCCTGACCAGCAGCCTCCCTTGTGCCCTCAACTCAGCCCTTGGGGGCGACCACTGCCATGCTGTGGGTTGGGCGCCTGGAGCCTCCTGGGACCTAACCCTAACCCTAAACGTACCCCGAACCGGGACCCTCCACCACAACCTAAGCCTGCCTCGAACCCTAACCCTGCTATGGAGCCGCCTTGCTGCATGGGCCCTCACTTCAGCCCTCGAGGGAGATCACGAGACTGGAGTCGATTCAGCCCTGGACCAAACCCTAACCCTGGCTAACCCTGGACCAAACCCTAACCCTAGCTAAGGCGACGTCCCTGGACCAAACCCTAACCCTAGCTAAGGCACCCTCCCCATGGGGATCCCATGCAAAAGTCTGACAACACCACGCGCCTGGGGTCCAGAAGCCGTGCAGGCTGACTCGGCATGGAAGCTGCAAGCTCACCATGTCGTTTCCAGGCCCGTCTGCAGCTGACCGAGAGCATTCCGGAGGCCTCCTCGAACAGTGGCCGATCGACGTCTGTGGCCTTGGCAGCCAAATATGGATCCTGCCCGGCAGCCTCCCTTGTGCCCTCAACTCAGCCCTTGTAGGCGACCACTGCCATGCTGTGGGTTGGGCTCCTGGCGCCTCCTGGGACCTAACCCTAACCCTAACCGTACCCCGAACCGGGAACCTCCACCACAACCTAAGCCTGCCTCGATCCCTAACTCTGCTATGGAGCCGCCTTCTGGCATGGGCCCTCACTTCAGCCCTCGAGGGAGATCACGAGACTGGAGACGATTCAGCCCTGGCGACGTCCCTGGACCAAACCCTAACCCTAGCTAAGGCACCCTCCCCATGGGGACCCCATGCCAATGTCTGACAACACCACTCGCCTGGGTTCCAGAAGCGGTGCAGGCTGACTCGGCATGGAAGCTGCAAGCTCACCATGTCGTTTCCCGGGCCCGGCTGCAGCTGCCGAGATGATTGCGGAGGCCTCCACGAACAGAGGCCCAAACACGTGTGTAGCCTTGGCAGCCAAAGACGGATCCTGACCGGCAGCCTCCCTTGTGCCCTCAACTCATCCCTTGGGGGCGACCACTGCCATGCTGTGGTTTGGGCGCCTGGAGCCTCCTGGGACCTAACCCTAACCCTAACCGTACCCCGAACCGGGACCCTCCACCACAACCTAGGCCTGCCTGGACCCTAACCCTGCTATGGAGCCGCCTTGCTGCATGGGCTCTCACTTCAGCCCTCGAGGGAGATCACGAGACTGGAGTCGATTCAGCCCTGGCGACGTCCCTGGACCAAACCCCAACCCTAGCTAAGGCTCCCTCCCCATGGGCACCCCATGCCAAAGTCTGACAACACCACGCGTCTGGGGTCCAGAAGCAGTGCAGGGTGACTCGGCATGGAAGCTGCAAGCTCACCATGTTGTTTCCAGGCCCCTCTGCAGCTGACCGAGAGGATTCCGGAGGCCTCCTCGAACAGTGGCCCAAACACGGGTGTGGCCTTGGCAGCCAAAGACGGATCCTGACCGGCAGCCTCCCTTGTGCCCTCAACTCAGCCCTTGGGGGCGACCACTGCCCTGCTGTGGGTTGGGCGCCTGGAGCCTCCTGGGACCTAACCCTAACCCTAACCGTACCACGAACCGGGACCTTCCACCACAACCTAAGCCTGCCTCGAATCCCAACCCTGCTATGGAGCCGCCTTCTGGCATGGGCCCTCACTTCAGCCCTCGAGGGAGATCACGAGACTGGAGTCGATTCAGCCCTGGGGACGTCCCTGGACCAAACCCTAACCCTAGCTAAGGCTCCCTCCCCTTGGGGACCCCATGCCAAAGTCTGACAGCACCACGCGCCTGGAGTCCAGAAGCGGTGCAGGCTGACTCGGCATGGAAGCTGCAAGCTCACAATGTCGTTTCCAGGCCCGTCTGCAGCTGACCGAGAGGATTCCGGAGCCCTCTTCGAACAGTGGCCCAAACACGGGTGTGGCCTTGGCAGCCAAAGACGCATCCTGACCGGCAGTCTCCCTTGTGCCCTCAACTCAGCCCTTGGGGGCGACCACTGCCATGCTGTGGGTTGGGCACCTGGAGCCTCCTGGGACCGAATCCTAACCCTAACCGTACCCCGAACCGGGACCCTCCACCACAACCTAAGCCAGCCTCGAACCCTAACCCTGCTATGGAGCCGCCTTCTGGCATGGGCCCTCACTTCAGCCCTCGAGGGAGATCACGAGACTGGAGTCGATTCAGCCCTGGCGACGTCCTTGGCCCAAACCCTATCCCTAGCTAAGGCTCCATCCCCATGGGGACCCCATGCCAATGTCTGACAATACTACGCGCCTAGGGTCCAGAAGCGGTGCAGGATGACTCGGCATGGAAGCTGCAAGCTGACCATGTCGTTTCCAGGCCCGTCTGCTGCTGACCGAGAGTATTCCGGAGGCCTCCTCGAACAGGGGCCGATCGACGTCTGTGTCCTTGGCAGCCAAAGACGGATCCTGAACGGCACCGTTCCTCGTGCCCTCAACTCAGCCCTTCGGGAAGACCACTGGCCTGCTGTGGGTTCGGCGCCTGGAGCCTCCTGGGACCTAACCCTAACCCTAACCCCACACCGAACGGGGACCCTCCACTGAAACCTAAGCCGGCCTCGACCCCTAACCCTGCACTTGAGCCGCCTTGCTGCATGGACCCTCACTTCAGCCCTCGAGGGTGATCACGATACCGGAGTCGCTTCGGCCCTGGCGAAGTCCCTGGACCGAACCCTAACCCTAGCTAAGGCTCTCTCCCCAAGAGGACCCTATGCCAACGTGTGACAACACCACGCGCCTCGGGTCCGGAAGAGGTGCAGGTGACTCGGCATGGAACCTGGAGGCTCACCATGTCATTTCCCAGGCCTGGCTGCAGCTGCGGAAAGGATTGCGGAGGCCTCCTCGAACAGTGGCCCAAACACGTGTGTGGCCTTGGCAGCCAAAGACGGATCCTGACCGGCAGCCTCCCTTGTGCCCTCAACTCATCCCTTGGGGGCCACCACTGCCATGCTGTGGGTTGGGCGCCTGGAGCCTCCTGGGACCTAACCCTAACCCTAACCGTACCCCGAACCGGGAACCTCCACCACAACCTAAGCCTGCCTCGAATCCCAACCCTGCTATGGAGCCGCCTTCTGGCATGGGCCCTCACTTCAGCCCTCGAGGGAGATCACGAGACTGGAGTCGATTCAGCCCTGGGGACGTCCCTGGACCAAACCCTAACCCTAGCTAAGGCTCCCTCCCCTTGGGGACCCCATGCCAAAGTCAGACAGCACCACGCGCCTGGGGTCCAGAAGCGGTGCAGGCTGACTCGGCATGGAAGCAGCAAGCTCACCATGTTGTTTCCAGGCCCGTCTGCAGCTGACCGAGAGGATTCCGGAGGCCTCCTCGAACAGGGACCGATCGACGTCTGTGGCCATGGCAGCCAAAGTCGGATCCTGACCGGCACCGTCCCTTGTGCCCTCAACTCAGCCTTTCGGGAAGACCACTGCCCTGCTGTGGGTTCGGCGCCTTGAGCCTCCTGGGACCTAACCCTAACCCTAACCCCACACCGAACGGGGACCCTCCACTGAAACCTAAGCCGGCCTCGACCCCTAACCCTGCACTTGAGCCGTCTTGCTGCATGGGCCCTCACTTCAGCCCTCGAGGGAGATCACGATACCGGAGTCGCTTCGGCCCTGGCGACGTCCCTGGACCGAACCCTAACCCTAGCTAAGGCTCTCTCCCCAAGAGGATCCTATGCCAACGTCTGACAACACCACGCGCCTCGGGTCTGGAAAAGGTGCAGGCTGACTCGGCATGGAACCTGGAAGCTCACCATGCCGTTTCCCAGGCCCGTCTGCAGCTGACCGAGAGGATTCCGGAGGCCTCCTTCAACAGGGGCCGATCGACGTCTGTGGATTTGGCAGCCAAAGACGGATCCTGACCAGCAGCCTCCCTTGTGCCCTCAACTCAGCCCTTGGGGGCGACCACTGCCATGCTGTGGGTTTTGCGCCTGGAGCCTCCTGGGACCTAACCCTAACCCTAAACGTACCCCGAACCGGGACCCTCCACCACAACCTAAGCCTGCCTCGAACCCTAACCCTGCTATGGAGCCGCCTTGCTGCATGGGCCCTCACTTCAGCCCTCGAGGGAGATCACGAGACTGGAGTCGATTCAGCCCTGGACCAAACCCTAACCCTGGCTAACCCTGGACCAATCCCTAACCCTAGCTAAGGCGACGTCCCTGGACCAAACCCTAACCCTAGCTAAGGCACCCTCCCCATGGGGATCCCATGCAAAAGTCTGACAACACCACGCGCCTGGGGTCCAGAAGCCGTGCAGGCTGACTCGGCATGGAAGCTGCAAGCTCACCATGTCGTTTCCAGGCCCGTCTGCAGCTGACCGAGAGCATTCCGGAGGCCTCCTCGAACAGTGGCCGATCGACGTCTGTGGCCTTGGCAGCCAAATATGGATCCTGCCCGGCAGCCTCCCTTGTGCCCTCAACTCAGCCCTTGTAGGCGACCACTGCCATGCTGTGGGTTGGGCTCCTGGCGCCTCCTGGGACCTAACCCTAACCCTAACCGTACCCCGAACCGGGAACCTCCACCACAACCTAAGCCTGCCTCGATCCCTAACTCTGCTATGGAGCCGCCTTCTGGCATGGGCCCTCACTTCAGCCCTCGAGGGAGATCACGAGACTGGAGACGATTCAGCCCTGGCGACGTCCCTGGACCAAACCCTAACCCTAGCTAAGTCACCCTCCCCATGGGGACCCCATGCCAAAGTCTGACAACAACACGCGCCTGGGGTCCAGAAGCGGTGCAGGCTGACTCGGCATGGAAGCTGCAAGCTCACCATGTCGTTTCCCAGGCCCGGCTGCAGCTTCCGAGATGATTGCGGAGACCTCCACGAACAGGGGCCCAAACACGTGTGTGGCCTTGGCAGCCAAAGACGGATCCTGACCGGCAGCCTCCCTTGTACCCTCAACTCAGCCCTTGGGGGCGACCACTCCCATACTGTGAGTTGGGCGCCTGGAGACTCCTGGGACCTAACCCTAACCCTAACCGTACGCCGAACCGGGACCCTCCACCACAAACTAAGCCTGCCTCGAACCCTAACCCTGCTATGGAGCCGCCTTCTGGCATGGGCCCTCACTTCAGCCCTTGAGGGAGATCACGAGACTGGAGTCGATTCAGCCCTGGCGACATCCCTGGACCAAACCCTAACCCTAGCTAAGGCTCCCTCCCCATGGGGACCCCATGCCAAAGTCTGACAACACCACGCGCCTGGGGTCCAGAAGCGGTGCAGGCTGACTCGGCATGGAAGCTGCAAGCTCACCATGTCGTTTCCAGGCCCGTCTGCAGCTGACCGAGAGGATTCCGGAGGCCTCCTCGAACAGGGGCTGATCGACGTCTGTGGCCTTGGCAGCCAAAGACGGATTCTGACCGGCAGCCTCCCTTGTGCCCTCAACTCAGCCCTTCGGGAAGACCACTGCCCTGCTGTGGGTTCGGCGCCTGGAGTCTCCTGGGGCCTAACCCTAACCCTAACCCCACACCGAACGGGGACCCTCCACCGAAACCTAAGCCGGCCTCGACCCCTAACCCTGCACTTGAGCCGCCTTGCTGCATGGGCCCTCACTTCCGCCCTCGAGGGAGATCACGACACCGGAGTCCCTTCGGCCCTGGCGACGTCCCTGAACCGAACCCTAACCCTAGCTAAGGCTCTCTCCCCAAGAGGACCCAATGCCAACGCCTGAAAACCCCACGCGCCTGGGGTCCGGAAGAGGTGCAGGCTGACTCGGCATGGAACCTGGAAGCTCACCATGTCGTTTCCCAGGCCCGGCTGCAGCTGCCGAGAGGATTGCGGAGGCCTCCTCGACCAGGGGCCCAAACACGTGTGTGGCCTTGGCAGCCAAAGACGGATCCTGACCGGCAGCCTCCCTTGTACCCTCAACTCATCCCTTGGGGGCGACCACTGCCATGCTGTGGGTTGGGCGCCTGGAGCCTCCTGGGACCTAACCCTAACCCTAACCGTACCCCGAACCGGGAACCTCCACCACAACCTAAGCCTGCCTCGAACCCTAACCCTGCTATGGAGCCGCCTTCTGGCATGGGCCCTCACTTCAGCCCTCGAGGGAGATCACGAGACTGGAGACGATTCAGCCTTGGCGACGTCCCTGGACCAAACCCTAACCCTAGCTAAGGCACCCTCCCCATGGGGACCCCATGCCAATGTCTGACAACACCACTCGCCTGGGTTCCAGAAGCGGTGCAGGCTGACTCGGCATGGAAGCTGCAAGCTCACCATGTCGTTTCCCGGGCCCGGCTGCAGCTGCCGAGATGATTGCGGAGGCCTCCACGAACAGAGGCCCAAACACGTGTGTAGCCTTGGCAGCCAAAGACGGATCCTGACCGGCAGCCTCCCTTGTGCCCTCAACTCATCCCTTGGGGGCGACCACTGCCATGCTGTGGTTTGGGCGCCTGGAGCCTCCTGGGACCTAACCCTAACCCTAACCGTACCCCGAACCGGGACTCTCCACCACAACCTAGGCCTGCCACGACCCTAACCCTGCTATGGAGCCGCCTTGCTGCATGGGCTCTCACTTCAGCCCTCGAGGGAGATCACGAGACTGGAGTCGATTCAGCCCTGGCGACGTCCCTGGACCAAACCCCAACCCTAGCTAAGGCTCCCTCCCCATGGGCACCCCATGCCAACGTCTGACAACACCACGCGTCTGGGGTCCAGAAGCAGTGCAGGGTGACTCGGCATGGAAGCTGCAAGCTCACCATGTTGTTTCCAGGCCCCTCTGCAGCTGATCGAGAGGATTCCGGAGGCCTCCTCGAACAGTGGCCCAAACACGGGTGTGGCCTTGGCAGCCAAAGACGGATCCTGACCGGCAGCCTCCCTTGTGCCATCAACTCAGCCCTTGGGGGCGACCACTGCCCTGCTGTGGGTTGGGCGCCTGGAGCCTCCTGGGACCTAACCCTAACCCTAACCGTACCACGAACCGGGACCTTCCACCACAACCTAAGCCTGCCTCGAATCCCAACCCTGCTATGGAGCCGCCTTCTGGCATGGGCCCTCACTTCAGCCCTCGAGGGAGATCACGAGACTGGAGACGATTCAGCCCTGGGGACGTCCCTGGACCAAACCCTAACCCTAGCTAAGTCACCCTCCCCATGGGGACCCCATGCCAAAGTCTGACAGCACCACGCGCCTGGGGTCCAGAAGCGGTGCAGGCTGACTCGGCATGGAAGCTGCAAGCTCACCATGTCGTTTCCCAGGCCCGGCTGCCGCTTCCGAGATGATTGCGGAGGACTCCACGAACAGGGGCCCAAACACGTGTGTGGCCTTGGCAGCCAAAGACGGATCCTGACCGGCAGCCTCCCTTGTACCCTCAACTCAGCCCTTGGGGGCGACCACTCCCATACTGTGAGTTGGGCGCCTGGAGACTCCTGGGACCTAACCCTAACCCTAACCGTACGCCGAACCGGGACCCTCCACCACAAACTAAGCCTGCCTCGAACCCTAACCCTGCTATGGAGCCGCCTTCTGGCATGGGCCCTCACTTCAGCCCTCGAGGGAGATCACGAGACTGGAGTCGATTCAGCCCTGGCGACATCCCTGGACCAAACCCTAACCCTAGCTAAGGCTCCCTCCCCATGGGGACCCCATGCCAAAGTCTGACAACACCACGCGCCTGGGGTCCAGAAGTGGTGCAGGCTGACTCGGCATGGAAGCTGCAAGCTCACCATGTCGTTTCCAGGCCCGTCTGCAGCTGACCGAGAGGATTCCGGAGGCCTCCTCGAACAGGGGCTGATCGACGTCTGTGGCCTTGGCAGCCAAAGACGGATTCTGACCGGCAGCCTCCCTTGTGCCCTCAACTCAGCCCTTCGGGAAGACCACTGCCCTGCTGTGGGTTCGGCGCCTGGAGTCTCCTGGGGCCTAACCCTAACCCTAACCCCACACCGAACGGGGACCCTCCACCGAAACCTAAGCCGGCCTCGACCCCTAACCCTGCACTTGAGCCGCCTTGCTGCATGGGCCCTCACTTCCGCCCTCGAGGGAGATCACGACACCGGAGTCCCTTCGGCCCTGGCGACGTCCCTGAACCGAACCCTAACCCTAGCTAAGGCTCTCTCCCCAAGAGGACCCAATGCCAACGCCTGAAAACCCCACGCGCCTGGGGTCCGGAAGAGGTGCAGGCTGACTCGGCATGGAACCTGGAAGCTCACCATGTCGTTTCCCAGGCCCGGCTGCAGCTGCCGAGAGGATTGCGGAGGCCTCCTCGACCAGGGGCCCAAACACGTGTGTGGCCTTGGCAGCCAAAGACGGATCCTGACCGGCAGCCTCCCTTGTACCCTCAACTCATCCCTTGGGGGCGACCACTGCCATGCTGTGGGTTGGGCGCCTGGAGCCTCCTGGGACCTAACCCTAACCCTAACCGTACCCCGAACCGGGAACCTCCACCACAACCTAAGCCTGCCTCGAACCCTAACCCTGCTATGGAGCCGCCTTCTGGCATGGGCCCTCACTTCAGCCCTCGAGGGAGATCACGAGACTGGAGACGATTCAGCCTTGGCGACGTCCCTGGACCAAACCCTAACCCTAGCTAAGGCACCCTCCCCATGGGGACCCCATGCCAATGTCTGACAACACCACTCGCCTGGGTTCCAGAAGCGGTGCAGGCTGACTCGGCATGGAAGCTGCAAGCTCACCATGTCGTTTCCCGGGCCCGGCTGCAGCTGCCGAGATGATTGCGGAGGCCTCCACGAACAGAGGCCCAAACACGTGTGTAGCCTTGGCAGCCAAAGACGGATCCTGACCGGCAGCCTCCCTTGTGCCCTCAACTCATCCCTTGGGGGCGACCACTGCCATGCTGTGGTTTGGGCGCCTGGAGCCTCCTGGGACCTAACCCTAACCCTAACCGTACCCCGAACCGGGACCCTCCACCACAACCTAGGGCTGCCTCGACCCTAACCCTGCTATGGAGCCGCCTTGCTGCATGGGCTCTCACTTCAGCCCTTGAGGGAGATCACGAGACTGGAGTCGATTCAGCCCTGGCGACGTCCCTGGACCAAACCCCAACCCTAGCTAAGGCTCCCTCCCCATGGGCACCCCATGCCAAAGTCTGACAACACCACGCGTCTGGGGTCCAGAAGCAGTGCAGGGTGACTCGGCATGGAAGCTGCAAGCTCACCATGTTGTTTCCAGGCCGCTCTGCAGCTGACCGAGAGGATTCCGGAGGCCTCCTCGAACAGTGGCCCAAACACGGGTGTGGCCTTGGCAGCCAAAGACGGATCCTGACCGGCAGCCTCCCTTGTGCCCTCAACTCAGCCCTTGGGGGCGACCACTGCCCTGCTGTGGGTTGGGCGCCTGGAGCCTCCTGGGACCTAACCCTAACCCTAACCGTACCACGAACCGGGACCTTCCACCACAACCTAAGCCTGCCTCGAATCCCAACCCTGCTATGGAGCCGCCTTCTGGCATGGGCCCTCACTTCAGCCCTCGAGGGAGATCACGAGACTGGAGTCGATTCAGCCCTGGGGACGTCCCTGGACCAAACCCTAACCCTAGCTAAGGCTCCCTCCCCTTGGGGACCCCATGCCAAAGTCTGACAGCACCACGCGCCTGGAGTCCAGAAGCGGTGCAGGCTGACTCGGCATGGAAGCTGCAAGCTCACCATGTCGTTTCCAGGCCCGTCTGCAGCTGACCGAGAGGATTCCGGAGTCCTCTTCGAACAGTGGCCCAAACACGGGTGTGGCCTTGGCAGCCAAAGACGCATCCTGACCGGCAGTCTCCCTTGTGCCCTCAACTCAGCCCTTGGGGGCGACCACTGCCATGCTGTGGGTTGGGCACCTGGAGCCTCCTGGGACCGAATCCTAACCCTAACCGTACCCCGAACCGGGACCCTCCACCACAACCTAAGCCAGCCTCGATCCCTAACCCTGCTATGGAGCCGCCTTCTGGCATGGGCCCTCACTTCAGCCCTCGAGGGAGATCACGAGACTGGAGTCGATTCAGCCCTGGCGACGTCCTTGGCCCAAACCCTATCCCTAGCTAAGGCTCCATCCCCATGGGGACCCCATGCCAATGTCTGACAACACTACGCGCCTAGGGTCCAGAAGCGGTGCAGGATGACTCGGCATGGAAGCTGCAAGCGGACCATGTCGTTTCCAGGCCCGTCTGCTGCTGACCGAGAGTATTCCGGAGGCCTCCTCGAACAGGGGCCGATCGACGTCTGTGTCCTTGGCAGCCAAAGACGGATCCTGAACGGCACCGTCCCTTGTGCCCTCAACTCAGCCCTTCGGGAAGACCCCTGGCCTGCTGTGGGTTCGGCGCCTGGAGCCTCCTGGGACCTAACCCTAACCCTAACCCCACACCGAACGGGGACCCTCCACTGAAACCTAAGCCGGCCTCGACCCCTAACCCTGCACTTGAGCCGCCTTGCTGCATGGACCCTCACTTCAGCCCTCGAGGGAGATCACGATACCGGAGTCGCTTCGGCCCTGGCGACGTCCCTGGACCGAACCCTAACCCTAGCTAAGGCTCTCTCCCCAAGAGGACCCTATGCCAACGTGTGACAACACCACGCGCCTTGGGTCCGGAAGAGGTGCAGGTGACTCGGCATGGAACCTGGAAGCTCACCATGTCATTTCCCAGGCCTGGCTGCAGCTGCGGAAAGGATTGCGGAGGTCTCCTCGAACAGTGGCCCAAACACGTGTGTGGCCTTGGCAGCCAAAGACGGATCCTGACCGGCAGCCTCCCTTGTGCCCTCAACTCATCCCTTGGGGGCGACCACTGCCATGCTGTGGGTTGGGCACCTGGAGCCTCCTGGGACCTAACCCTAACCCTAACCGTACCCCGAACCGGGAACCTCCACCACAACCTAAGCCTGCCTCGAATCCCAACCCTGCTATGGAGCCGCCTTCTGGCATGGGCCCTCACTTCAGCCCTCGAGGGAGATCACGAGACTGGAGTCGATTCAGCCCTGGGGACGTCCCTGGACCAAACCCTAACCCTAGCTAAGGCTCCCTCCCCTTGGGGACCCCATGCCAAAGTCAGACAGCACCACGCGCCTGGAGTCCAGAAGCGGTGCAGGCTGACTCGGCATGGAAGCTGCAAGCTCACCATGTCGTTTCCAGGCCCGTCTGCAGCTGACCGAGAGGATTCCGGAGTCCTCTTCGAACAGTGGCCCAAACACGGGTGTGGCCTTGGCAGCCAAAGACGCATCCTGACCGGCAGTCTCCCTTGTGCCCTCAACTCAGCCCTTGGGGGCGACCACTGCCATGCTGTGGGTTGGGCACCTGGAGCCTCCTGGGACCGAATCCTAACCCTAACCGTACCCCGAACCGGGACCCTCCACCACAACCTAAGCCAGCCTCGAACCCTAACCCTGCTATGGAGCCGCCTTCTGGCATGGGCCCTCACTTCAGCCCTCGAGGGAGATCACGAGACTGGAGTCGATTCAGCCCTGGCGACGTCCTTGGCCCAAACCCTATCCCTAGCTAAGGCTCCATCCCCATGGGGACCCCATGCCAATGTCTGACAACACTACGCCCCTAGGGTCCAGAAGCGGTGCAGGATGACTCGGCATGGAAGCTGCAAGCTGACCATGTCGTTTCCAGGCCCGTCTGCTGCTGACCGAGAGTATTCCGGAGGCCTCCTCGAACAGGGGCCGATCGACGTCTGTGTCCTTGGCAGCCAAAGACGGATCCTGAACGGCACCGTCCCTTGTGCCCTCAACTCAGCCCTTCGGGAAGACCCCTGGCCTGCTGTGGGTTCGGCGCCTGGAGCCTCCTGGGACCTAACCCTAACCCTAACCCCACACCGAACGGGGACCCTCCACTGAAACCTAAGCCGGCCTCGACCCCTAACCCTGCACTTGAGCCGCCTTGCTGCATGGACCCTCACTTCAGCCCTCGAGGGAGATCACGATACCGGAGTCGCTTCGGCCCTGGCGACGTCCCTGGACCGAACCCTAACCCTAGCTAAGGCTCTCTCCCCAAGAGGACCCTATGCCAACGTCTGACAACACCACGCGCCTCGGGTCCGGAAGAGGTGCAGGTGACTCGGCATGGAACCTGGAAGCTCACCATGTCATTTCCCAGGCCTGGCTGCAGCTGCGGAAAGGATTGCGGAGGCCTCCTCGAACAGTGGCCCAAACACGTGTGTGGCCTTGGCAGCCAAAGACGGATCCTGACCGGCAGCCTCCCTTGTGCCCTCAACTCATCCCTTGGGGGCGACCACTGCCATACTGTGGGTTGGGCGCCTGGAGCCTCCTGGGACCTAACCCTAACCCTAACCATACCCCGAACCGGGAACCTCCACCACAACCTAAGCCTGCCTCGAACCCTAACCCTGCTATGGAGCCGCCTTCTGGCATGGGCCCTCATTTCTGCCCTAAAGGGAGATCACGAGACTGGATTCAATTCAGCCCTGGCGACGTCCCTGGACCAAACCCTAACCCTAGCTAAGGCTCCCTCCCCATGGGGACCCCATGCCAAAGTCTGGCAACACCACACGCCTGGGGTCCAGAAGCGGTGCAGGCTGACTCGGCATGGAAGCAGCAAGCTCACCATGTTGTTTCCAGGCCCGTCTGCAGCTGACCGAGAGGATTCCGGAGGCCTCCTCGAACAGGGACCGATCGACGTCTGTGGCCATGGCAGCCAAAGTCGGATCCTGACCGGCACCGTCCCTTGTGCCCTCAACTCAGCCTTTCGGGAAGACCACTGCCCTGCTGTGGGTTCGGCGCCTGGAGCCTCCAGGGACCTAACCCTAACCCTAACCCCACACCGAACGGGGACCCTCCACTGAAACCTAAGCCGGCCTCGACCCCTAACCCTGCACTTGAGCCGTCTTGCTGCATGGGCCCTCACTTCAGCCCTCGAGGGAGATCACGATACCGGAGTCGCTTCGGCCCTGGCGACGTCCCTGGACCGAACCCTAACCCTAGCTAAGGCTCTCTCCCCAAGAGGACCCTATGCCAACGTCTGACAACACCACGCGCCTCGGGTCTGGAAAAGGTGCAGGCTGACTCGGCATGGAACCTGGAAGCTCACCATGCCGTTTCCCAGGCCCGTCTGCAGCTGACCGAGAGGATTCCGGAGGCCTCCTTCAACAGGGGCCGATCGACGTCTGAGGATTTGGCAGCCAAAGACGGATCCTGACCAGCAGCCTCCCTTGTGCCCTCAACTCAGCCCTTGGGGGCGACCACTGCCATGCTGTGGGTTGGGCGCCTGGAGCCTCCTGGGACCTAACCCTAACCCTAAACGTACCCCGAACCGGGACCCTCCACCACAACCTAAGCCTGCCTCGAACCCTAACCCTGCTATGGAGCCGCCTTGCTGCATGGGCCCTCACTTCAGCCCTCGAGGGAGATCACGAGACTGGAGTCGATTCAGCCCTGGACCAAACCCTAACCCTGGCTAACCCTGGACCAAACCCTAACCCTAGCTAAGGCGACTTCCCTGGACCAAACCCTAACCCTAGCTAAGGCACCCTCCCCATGGGGATCCCATGCAAAAGTCTGACAACACCACGCGCCTGGGGTCCAGAAGCCGTGCAGGCTGACTCGGCATGGAAGCTGCAAGCTCACCATGTCGTTTCCAGGCCCGTCTGCAGCTGACCGAGAGCATTCCGGAGGCCTCCTCGAACAGTGGCCGATCGACGTCTGTGGCCTTGGCAGCCAAATATGGATCCAGCCCGGCAGCCTCCCTTGTGCCCTCAACTCAGCCCTTGTAGGCGACCACTGCCATGCTGTGGGTTGGGCTCCTGGCGCCTCCTGGGACCTAACCCTAACCCTAACCGTACCCCGAACCGGGAACCTCCACCACAACCTAAGCCTGCCTCGATCCCTAACTCTGCTATGGAGCCGCCTTCTGGCATGGGCCCTCACTTCAGCCCTCGAGGGAGATCACGAGACTGGAGACGATTCAGCCCTGGCGACGTCCCTGGACCAAACCCTAACCCTAGCTAAGTCACCCTCCCCATGGGGACCCCATGCCAAAGTCTGACAACACCACGCGCCTGGGGTCCAGAAGCGGTGCAGGCTGACTCGGCATGGAAGCTGCAAGCTCACCATGTCGTTTCCAGGCCCGTCTGCAGCTGACCGAGAGGATTCCGGAGGCCTCCTCGAACAGGGGCTGATCGACGTCTGTGGCCTTGGCAGCCAAAGACGGATTCTGACCGGCAGCCTCCCTTGTGCCCTCAACTCAGCCCTTCGGGAAGACCACTGCCCTGCTGTGGGTTCGGCGCCTGGAGTCTCCTGGGGCCTAACCCTAACCCTAACCCCACACCGAACGGGGACCCTCCACCGAAACCTAAGCCGGCCTCGACCCCTAACCCTGCACTTGAGCCGCCTTGCTGCATGGGCCCTCACTTCCGCCCTCGAGGGAGATCACGACACCGGAGTCCCTTCGGCCCTGGCGACGTCCCTGAACCGAACCCTAACCCTAGCTAAGGCTCTCTCCCCAAGAGGACCCAATGCCAACGCCTGAAAACCCCACGCGCCTGGGGTCCGGAAGAGGTGCAGGCTGACTCGGCATGGAACCTGGAAGCTCACCATGTCGTTTCCCAGGCCCGGCTGCAGCTGCCGAGAGGATTGCGGAGGCCTCCTCGACCAGGGGCCCAAACACGTGTGTGGCCTTGGCAGCCAAAGACGGATCCTGACCGGCAGCCTCCCTTGTACCCTCAACTCATCCCTTGGGGGCGACCACTGCCATGCTGTGGGTTGGGCGCCTGGAGCCTCCTGGGACCTAACCCTAACCCTAACCGTACCCCGAACCGGGAACCTCCACCACAACCTAAGCCTGCCTCGAACCCTAACCCTGCTATGGAGCCGCCTTGCTGCATGGGCTCTCACTTCAGCCCTCGAGGGAGATCACGAGACTGGAGTCGATTCAGCCCTGGCGACGTCCCTGGACCAAACCCCAACCCTAGCTAAGGCTCCCTCCCCATGGGCACCCCATGCCAAAGTCTGACAACACCACGCGTCTGGGGTCCAGAAGCAGTGCAGGGTGACTCGGCATGGAAGCTGCAAGCTCACCATGTTGTTTCCAGGCCCCTCTGCAGCTGACCGAGAGGATTCCGGAGGCCTCCTCGAACAGTGGCCCAAACACGGGTGTGGCCTTGGCAGCCAAAGACGGATCCTGACCGGCAGCCTCCCTTATGCCCTCAACTCAGCCCTTGGGGGCGACCACTGCCCTGCTGTGGGTTGGGCGCCTGGAGCCTCCTGGGACCTAACCCTAACCCTAACCGTACCACGAACCGGGACCTTCCACCACAACCTAAGCCTGCCTCGAATCCCAACCCTGCTATGGAGCCGCCTTCTGGCATGGGCCCTCACTTCAGCCCTCGAGGGAGATCACGAGACTGGAGTCGATTCAGCCCTGGGGACGTCCCTGGACCAAACCCTAACCCTAGCTAAGGCTCCCTCCCCTTGGGGACCCCATGCCAAAGTCTGACAGCACCACGCGCCTGGAGTCCAGAAGCGGTGCAGGCTGACTCGGCATGGAAGCTGCAAGCTCACCATGTCGTTTCCAGGCCCGTCTGCAGCTGACCGAGAGGATTCCGGAGTCCTCTTCGAACAGTGGCCCAAACACGGGTGTGGCCTTGGCAGCCAAAGACGCATCCTGACCGGCAGTCTCCCTTGTGCCCTCAACTCAGCCCTTGGGGGCGACCACTGCCATGCTGTGGGTTGGGCACCTGGAGCCTCCTGGGACCGAATCCTAACCCTAACCGTACCCCGAACCGGGACCCTCCACCACAACCTAAGCCAGCCTCGAACCCTAACCCTGCTATGGAGCCGCCTTCTGGCATGGGCCCTCACTTCAGCCCTCGAGGGAGATCACGAGACTGGAGTCGATTCAGCCCTGGCGACGTCCTTGGCCCAAACCCTATCCCTAGCTAAGGCTCCATCCCCATGGGGACCCCATGCCAATGTCTGACAACACTACGCCCCTAGGGTCCAGAAGCGGTGCAGGATGACTCGGCATGGAAGCTGCAAGCTGACCATGTCGTTTCCAGGCCCGTCTGCTGCTGACCGAGAGTATTCCGGAGGCCTCCTCGAACAGGGGCCGATCGACGTCTGTGTCCTTGGCAGCCAAAGACGGATCCTGAACGGCACCGTCCCTTGTGCCCTCAACTCAGCCCTTCGGGAAGACCCCTGGCCTGCTGTGGGTTCGGCGCCTGGAGCCTCCTGGGACCTAACCCTAACCCTAACCCCACACCGAACGGGGACCCTCCACTGAAACCTAAGCCGGCCTCGACCCCTAACCCTGCACTTGAGCCGCCTTGCTGCATGGACCCTCACTTCAGCCCTCGAGGGAGATCACGATACCGGAGTCGCTTCGGCCCTGGCGACGTCCCTGGACCGAACCCTAACCCTAGCTAAGGCTCTCTCCCCAAGAGGACCCTATGCCAACGTGTGACAACACCACGCGCCTCGGGTCCGGAAGAGGTGCAGGTGACTCGGCATGGAACCTGGAAGCTCACCATGTCATTTCCCAGGCCTGGCTGCAGCTGCGGAAAGGATTGCGGAGGCCTCCTCGAACAGTGGCCCAAACACGTGTGTGGCCTTGGCAGCCAAAGACGGATCCTGACCGGCAGCCTCCCTTGTGCCCTCAACTCATCCCTTGGGGGCGACCACTGCCATACTGTGGATTGGGCGCCTGGAGCCTCCTGGGACCTAACCCTAACCCTAACCATACCCCGAACCGGGAACCTCCACCACAACCTAAGCCTGCCTCGAACCCTAACCCTGCTATGGAGCCGCCTTCTGGCATGGGCCCTCATTTCTGCCCTAAAGGGAGATCACGAGACTGGATTCAATTCAGCCCTGGCGACGTCCCTGGACCAAACCCTAACCCTAGCTAAGGTTCCCTCCCCATGGGGACCCCATGCCAAAGTCTGGCAACACCACACGCCTGGGGTCCAGAAGCGGTGCAGGCTGACTCGGCATGGAAGCAGCAAGCTCACCATGTTGTTTCCAGGCCCGTCTGCAGCTGACCGAGAGGATTCCGGAGGCCTCCTCGAACAGGGACCGATCGACGTCTGTGGCCATGGCAGCCAAAGTCGGATCCTGACCGGCACCGTCCCTTGTGCCCTCAACTCAGCCTTTCGGGAAGACCACTGCCCTGCTGTGGGTTCGGCGCCTGGAGCCTCCTGGGACCTAACCCTAACCCTAACCCCACACCGAACGGGGACCCTCCACTGAAACCTAAGCCGGCCTCGACCCCTAACCCTGCACTTGAGCCGTCTTGCTGCATGGGCCCTCACTTCAGCCCTCGAGGGAGATCACGATACCGGAGTCGCTTCGGCCCTGGCGACGTCCCTGGACCGAACCCTAACCCTAGCTAAGGCTCTCTCCCCAAGAGGACCCTATGCCAACGTCTGACAACACCACGCGCCTCGGGTCTGGAAAAGGTGCAGGCTGACTCGGCATGGAACCTGGAAGCTCACCATGCCGTTTCCCAGGCCCGTCTGCAGCTGACCGAGAGGATTCCGGAGGCCTCCTTCAACAGAGGCCGATCGACGTCTGTGGATTTGGCAGCCAAAGACGGATCCTGACCAGCAGCCTCCCTTGTGCCCTCAACTCAGCCCTTGGGGGCGACCACTGCCATGCTGTGGGTTGGGCGCCTGGAGCCTCCTGGGACCTAACCCTAACCCTAAACGTACCCCGAACCGGGACCCTCCACCACAACCTAAGCCTGCCTCGAACCCTAACCCTGCTATGGAGCCGCCTTGCTGCATGGGCCCTCACTTCAGCCCTCGAGGGAGATCACGAGACTGGAGTCGATTCAGCCCTGGACCAAACCCTAACCCTGGCTAACCCTGGACCAAACCCTAACCCTAGCTAAGGCGACGTCCCTGGACCAAACCCTAACCCTAGCTAAGGCACCCTCCCCATGGGGATCCCATGCAAAAGTCTGACAACACCACGCGCCTGGGGTCCAGAAGCCGTGCAGGCTGACTCGGCATGGAAGCTGCAAGCTCACCATGTCGTTTCCAGGCCCGTCTGCAGCTGACCGAGAGCATTCCGGAGGCCTCCTCGAACAGTGGCCGATCGACGTCTGTGGCCTTGGCAGCCAAATATGGATCCTGCCCGGCAGCCTCCCTTGTGCCCTCAACTCAGCCCTTGTAGGCGACCACTGCCATGCTGTGGGTTGGGCTCCTGGCGCCTCCTGGGACCTAACCCTAACCCTAACCGTACCCCGAACCGGGAACCTCCACCACAACCTAAGCCTGCCTCGATCCCTAACTCTGCTATGGAGCCGCCTTCTGGCATGGGCCCTCACTTCAGCCCTCGAGGGAGATCACGAGACTGGAGACGATTCAGCCCTGGCGACGTCCCTGGACCAAACCCTAACCCTAGCTAAGTCACCCTCCCCATGGGGACCCCATGCCAAAGTCTGACAACAACACGCGCCTGGGGTCCAGAAGCGGTGCAGGCTGACTCGGCATGGAAGCTGCAAGCTCACCATGTCGTTTCCCAGGCCCGGCTGCAGCTTCCGAGATGATTGCGGAGGCCTCCACGAACAGGGGCCCAAACACGTGTGTGGCCTTGGCAGCCAAAGACGGATCCTGACCGGCAGCCTCCCTTGTACCCTCAACTCAGCCCTTGGGGGCGACCACTCCCATACTGTGAGTTGGGCGCCTGGAGACTCCTGGGACCTAACCCTAACCCTAACCGTACGCCGAACCGGGACCCTCCACCACAAACTAAGCCTGCCTCGAACCCTAACCCTGCTATGGAGCCGCCTTCTGGCATGGGCCCTCACTTCAGCCCTCGAGGGAGATCACGAGACTGGAGTCGATTCAGCCCTGGCGACATCCCTGGACCAAACCCTAACCCTAGCTAAGGCTCCCTCCCCATGGGGACCCCATGCCAAAGTCTGACAACACCACGCGCCTGGGGTCCAGAAGCGGTGCAGGCTGACTCGGCATGGAAGCTGCAAGCTCACCATGTCGTTTCCAGGCCCGTCTGCAGCTGACCGAGAGGATTCCGGAGGCCTCCTCGAACAGGGGCTGATCGACGTCTGTGTCCTTGGCAGCCAAAGACGGATTCTGACCGGCAGCCTCCCTTGTGCCCTCAACTCAGCCCTTCGGGAAGACCACTGCCCTGCTGTGGGTTCGGCGCCTGGAGTCTCCTGGGGCCTAACCCTAACCCTAACCCCACACCGAACGGGGACCCTCCACCGAAACCTAAGCCGGCCTCGACCCCTAACCCTGCACTTGAGCCGCCTTGCTGCATGGGCCCTCACTTCCGCCCTCGAGGGAGATCACGACACCGGAGTCCCTTCGGCCCTGGCGACGTCCCTGAACCGAACCCTAACCCTAGCTAAGGCTCTCTCCCCAAGAGGACCCAATGCCAACGCCTGAAAACCCCACGCGCCTGGGGTCCGGAAGAGGTGCAGGCTGACTCGGCATGGAACCTGGAAGCTCACCATGTCGTTTCCCAGGCCCGGCTGCAGCTGCCGAGAGGATTGCGGAGGCCTCCTCGACCAGGGGCCCAAACACGTGTGTGGCCTTGGCAGCCAAAGACGGATCCTGACCGGCAGCCTCCCTTGTACCCTCAACTCATCCCTTGGGGGCGACCACTGCCATGCTGTGGGTTGGGCGCCTGGAGCCTCCTGGGACCTAACCCTAACCCTAACCGTACCCCGAACCGGGAACCTCCACCACAACCTAAGCCTGCCTCGAACCCTAACCCTGCTATGGAGCCGCCTTCTGGCATGGGCCCTCACTTCAGCCCTCGAGGGAGATCACGAGACTGGAGACGATTCAGCCTTGGCGACGTCCCTGGACCAAACCCTAACCCTAGCTAAGGCACCCTCCCCATGGGGACCCCATGCCAATGTCTGACAACACCACTCGCCTGGGTTCCAGAAGCGGTGCAGGCTGACTCGGCATGGAAGCTGCAAGCTCACCATGTCGTTTCCCGGGCCCGGCTGCAGCTGCCGAGATGATTGCGGAGGCCTCCACGAACAGAGGCCCAAACACGTGTGTAGCCTTGGCAGGCAAAGACGGATCCTGACCGGCAGCCTCCCTTGTGCCCTCAACTCATCCCTTGGGGGCGACCACTGCCATGCTGTGGTTTGGGCGCCTGGAGCCTCCTGGGACCTAACCCTAACCCTAACCGTACCCCGAACCGGGACCCTCCACCACAACCTAGGCCTGCCTCGACCCTAACCCTGCTATGGAGCCGCCTTGCTGCATGGGCTCTCACTTCAGCCCTTGAGGGAGATCACGAGACTGGAGTCGATTCAGCCCTGGCGACGTCCCTGGACCAAACCGCAACCCTAGCTAAGGCTCCCTCCCCATGGGCACCCCATGCCAAAGTCTGACAACACCACGCGTCTGGGGTCCAGAAGCAGTGCAGGGTGACTCGGCATGGAAGCTGCAAGCTCACCATGTTGTTTCCAGGCCGCTCTGCAGCTGACCGAGAGGATTCCGGAGGCCTCCTCGAACAGTGGCCCAAACACGGGTGTGGCCTTGGCAGCCAAAGACGGATCCTGACCGGCAGCCTCCCTTGTGCCCTCAACTCAGCCCTTGGGGGCGACCACTGCCATGCTGTGGGTTGGGCGCCTGGAGCCTCCTGGGACCTAACCCTAACCCTAACCGTACCACGAACCGGGACCTTCCACCACAACCTAAGCCTGCCTCGAATCCCAACCCTGCTATGGAGCCGCCTTCTGGCATGGGCCCTCACTTCAGCCCTCGAGGGAGATCACGAGACTGGAGTCGATTCAGCCCTGGCGACGTCCTTGGCCCAAACCCTATCCCTAGCTAAGGCTCCATCCCCATGGGGACCCCATGCCAATGTCTGACAACACTACGCGCCTAGGGTCCAGAAGCGGTGCAGGATGACTCGGCATGGAAGCTGCAAGCTGACCATGTCGTGTCCAGGCCCGTCTGCTGCTGACCGAGAGTATTCCGGAGGCCTCCTCGAACAGGGGCCGATCGACGTCTGTGTCCTTGGCAGCCAAAGACGGATCCTGAACGGCACCGTCCCTTGTGCCCTCAACTCAGCCCTTCGGGAAGACCACTGGCCTGCTGTGGGTTCGGCGCCTGGAGCCTCCTGGGACCTAACCCTAACCCTAACCCCACACCGAACGGGGACCCTCCACTGAAACCTAAGCCGGCCTCGACCCCTAACCCTGCACTTGAGCCGCCTTGCTGCATGGACCCTCACTTCAGCCCTCGAGGGAGATCACGATACCAGAGTCGCTTCGGCCCTGGCGACGTCCCTGGACCGAACCCTAACCCTAGCTAAGGCTCTCTCCCCAAGAGGACCCTATGCCAACGTGTGACAACACCACGCGCCTCGGGTCCGGAAGAGGTGCAGGTGACTCGGCATGGAACCTGGAAGCTCACCATGTCATTTCCCCGGCCTGGCTGCAGCTGCGGAAAGGATTGCGGAGGCCTCCTCGAACAGTGGCCCAAACACGTGTGTGGCCTTGGCAGCCAAAGACGGATCCTGACCGGCAGCCTCCCTTGTGCCCTCAACTCATCCCTTGGGGGCGACCACTGCCATGCTGTGGGTTGGGCGCCTGGAGCCTCCTGGGACCTAACCCTAACCCTAACCGTACCCCGAACCGGGAACCTCCACCACAACCTAAGCCTGCCTCGAATCCCAACCCTGCTATGGAGCCGCCTTCTTGCATGGGCCGTCACTTCAGCCCTCGAGGGAGATCACGAGACTGGAGTCGATTCAGCCCTGGGGACGTCCCTGGACCAAACCCTAACCCTAGCTAAGGCTCCCTCCCCTTGGGGACCCCATGCCAAAGTCAGACAGCACCACGCGCCTGGAGTCCAGAAGCGGTGCAGGCTGACTCGGCATGGAAGCTGCAAGCTCACCATGTCGTTTCCAGGCCCGTCTGCAGCTGACCGAGAGGATTCCGGAGTCCTCTTCGAACAGTGGCCCAAACACGGGTGTGGCCTTGGCAGCCAAAGACGCATCCTGACCGGCAGTCTCCCTTGTGCCCTCAACTCAGCCCTTGGGGGCGACCACTGCCATGCTGTGGGTTGGGCACCTGGAGCCTCCTGGGACCGAATCCTAACCCTAACCGTACCCCGAACCGGGACCCTCCACCACAACCTAAGCCAGCCTCGAACCCTAACCCTGCTATGGAGCCGCCTTCTGGCATGGGCCCTCACTTCAGCCCTCGAGGGAGATCACGAGACTGGAGTCGATTCAGCCCTGGCGACGTCCTTGGCCCAAACCCTATCCCTAGCTAAGGCTCCATCCCCATGGGGACCCCATGCCAATGTCTGACAACACTACGCGCCTAGGGTCCAGAAGCAGTGCAGGATGACTCGGCATGGAAGCTGCAAGCTGACCATGTCGTTTCCAGGCCCGTCTGCTGCTGACCGAGAGTATTCCGGAGGCCTCCTCGAACAGGGGCCGATCGACGTCTGTGTCCTTGGCAGCCAAAGACGGATCCTGAACGGCACCGTCCCTTGTGCCCTCAACTCAGCCCTTCGGGAAGACCCCTGGCCTGCTGTGGGTTCGGCGCCTGGAGCCTCCTGGGACCTAACCCTAACCCTAACCCCACACCGAACGGGGACCCTCCACTGAAACCTAAGCCGGCCTCGACCCCTAACCCTGCACTTGAGCCGCCTTGCTGCATGGACCCTCACTTCAGCCCTCGAGGGAGATCACGATACCGGAGTCGCTTCGGCCCTGGCGACGTCCCTGGACCGAACCCTAACCCTAGCTAAGGCTCTCTCCCCAAGAGGACCCTATGCCAACGTGTGACAACACCACGCGCCTCGGGTCCGGAAGAGGTGCAGGTGACTCGGCATGGAACCTGGAAGCTCACCATGTCATTTCCCAGGCCTGGCTGCAGCTGCGGAAAGGATTGCGGAGGCCTCCTCGAACAGTGGCCCAAACACGTGTGTGGCCTTGGCAGCCAAAGACGGATCCTGACCGGCAGCCTCCCTTGTGCCCTCAACTCATCCCTTGGGGGCGACCACTGCCATACTGTGGGTTGGGCGCCTGGAGCCTCCTGGGACCTAACCCTAACCCTAACCATACCCCGAACCGGGAACCTCCACCACAACCTAAGCCTGCCTCGAACCCTAACCCTGCTATGGAGCCGCCTTCTGGCATGGGCCCTCATTTCTGCCCTAAAGGGAGATCACGAGACTGGATTCAATTCAGCCCTGGCGACGTCCCTGGACCAAACCCTAACCCTAGCTAAGGCTCCCTCCCCATGGGGACCCCATGCCAAAGTCTGGCAACACCACACGCCTGGGGTCCAGAAGCGGTGCAGGCTGACTCGGCATGGAAGCAGCAAGCTCACCATGTTGATTCCAGGCCCGTCTGCAGCTGACCGAGAGGATTCCGGAGGCCTCCTCGAACAGGGACCGATCGACGTCTGTGGCCATGGCAGCCAAAGTCGGATCCTGACCGGCACCGTCCCTTGTGCCCTCAACTCAGCCTTTCGGGAAGACCACTGCCCTGCTGTGGGTTCGGCGCCTGGAGCCTCCTGGGACCTAACCCTAACCCTAACCCCACACCGAACGGGGACCCTCCACTGAAACCTAAGCCGGCCTCGACCCCTAACCCTGCACTTGAGCCGTCTTGCTGCATGGGCCCTCACTTCAGCCCTCGAGGGAGATCACGATACCGGAGTCGCTTCGGCCCTGGCGACGTCCCTGGACCGAACCCTAACCCTAGCTAAGGCTCTCTCCCCAAGAGGACCCTATGCCAACGTCTGACAACACCACGCGCCTCGGGTCTGGAAAAGGTGCAGGCTGACTCGGCATGGAACCTGGAAGCTCACCATGCCGTTTCCCAGGCCCGTCTGCAGCTGACCGAGAGGATTCCGGAGGCCTCCTTCAACAGGGGCCGATCGACGTCTGTGGATTTGGCAGCCAAAGACGGATCCTGACCAGCAGCCTCCCTTGTGCCCTCAACTCAGCCCTTGGGGGCGACCACTGCCATGCTGTGTGTTGGGCGCCTGGAGCCTCCTGGGACCTAACCCTAACCCTAAACGTACCCCGAACCGGGACCCTCCACCACAACCTAAGCCTGCCTCGAACCCTAACCCTGCTATGGAGCCGCCTTGCTGCATGGGCCCTCACTTCAGCCCTCGAGGGAGATCACGAGACTGGAGTCGATTCAGCCCTGGACCAAACCCTAACCCTGGCTAACCCTGGACCAAACCCTAACCCTAGCTAAGGCGACGTCCCTGGACCAAACCCTAACCCTAGCTAAGGCACCCTCCCCATGGGGATCCCATGCAAAAGTCTGACAACACCACGCGCCTGGGGTCCAGAAGCCGTGCAGGCTGACTCGGCATGGAAGCTGCAAGCTCACCATGTCGTTTCCAGGCCCGTCTGCAGCTGACCGAGAGCATTCCGGAGGCCTCCTCGAACAGTGGCCGATCGACGTCTGTGGCCTTGGCAGCCAAATATGGATCCTGCCCGGCAGCCTCCCTTGTGCCCTCAACTCAGCCCTTGTAGGCGACCACTGCCATGCTGTGGGTTGGGCTCCTGGCGCCTCCTGGGACCTAACCCTAACCCTAACCGTACCCCGAACCGGGAACCTCCACCACAACCTAAGCCTGCCTCGATCCCTAACTCTGCTATGGAGCCGCCTTCTGGCATGGGCCCTCACTTCAGCCCTCGAGGGAGATCACGAGACTGGAGACGATTCAGCCCTGGCGACGTCCCTGGACCAAACCCTAACCCTAGCTAAGTCACCCTCCCCATGGGGACCCCATGCCAAAGTCTGACAACAACACGCGCCTGGGGTCCAGAAGCGGTGCAGGCTGACTCGGCATGGAAGCTGCAAGCTCACCATGTCGTTTCCCAGGCCCGGCTGCAGCTTCCGAGATGATTGCGGAGGCCTCCACGAACAGGGGCCCAAACACGTGTGTGGCCTTGGCAGCCAAAGACGGATCCTGACCGGCAGCCTCCCTTGTACCCTCAACTCAGCCCTTGGGGGCGACCACTCCCATACTGTGAGTTGGGCGCCTGGAGACTCCTGGGACCTAACCCTAACCCTAACCGTACGCCGAACCGGGACCCTCCACCACAAACTAAGCCTGCCTCGAACCCTAACCCTGCTATGGAGCCGCCTTCTGGCATGGGCCCTCACTTCAGCCCTCGAGGGAGATCACGAGACTGGAGTCGATTCAGCCCTGGCGACATCCCTGGACCAAACCCTAACCCTAGCTAAGGCTCCCTCCCCATGGGGACCCCATGCCAAAGTCTGAAAACACCACGCGCCTGGGGTCCAGAAGCGGTGCAGGCTGACTCGGCATGGAAGCTGCAAGCTCACCATGTCGTTTCCAGGCCCGTCTGCAGCTGACCGAGAGGATTCCGGAGGCCTCCTCGAACAGGGGCTGATCGACGTCTGTGGCCTTGGCAGCCAAAGATGGATTCTGACCGGCAGCCTCCCTTGTGCCCTCAACTCAGCCCTTCGGGAAGACCACTGCCCTGCTGTGGGTTCGGCGCCTGGAGTCTCCTGGGGCCTAACCCTAACCCTAACCCCACACCGAACGGGGACCCTCCACCGAAACCTAAGCCGGCCTCGACCCCTAACCCTGCACTTGAGCCGCCTTGCTGCATGGGCCCTCACTTCCGCCCTCGAGGGAGATCACGACACCGGAGTCCCTTCGGCCCTGGCGACGTCCCTGAACCGAACCCTAACCCTAGCTAAGGCTCTCTCCCCAAGAGGACCCAATGCCAACGCCTGAAAACCCCACGCGCCTGGGGTCCGGAAGAGGTGCAGGCTGACTCGGCATGGAACCTGGAAGCTCACCATGTCGTTTCCCAGGCCCGGCTGCAGCTGCCGAGAGGATTGCGGAGGCCTCCTCGACCAGGGGCCCAAACACGTGTGTGGCCTTGGCAGCCAAAGACGGATCCTGACCGGCAGCCTCCCTTGTACCCTCAACTCATCCCTTGGGGGCGACCACTGCCATGCTGTGGGTTGGGCGCCTGGAGCCTCCTGGGACCTAACCCTATCCCTAACCGTACCCCGAACCGGGAACCTCCACCACAACCTAAGCCTGCCTCGAACCCTAACCCTGCTATGGAGCCGCCTTCTGGCATGGGCCCTCACTTCAGCCCTCGAGGGAGATCACGAGACTGGAGACGATTCAGCCTTGGCGACGTCCCTGGACCAAACCCTAACCCTAGCTAAGGCACCCTCCCCATGGGGACCCCATGCCAATGTCTGACAACACCACTCGCCTGGGTTCCAGAAGCGGTGCAGGCTGACTCGGCATGGAAGCTGCAAGCTCACCATGTCGTTTCCCGGGCCCGGCTGCAGCTGCCGAGATGATTGCGGAGGCCTCCACGAACAGAGGCCCAAACACGTGTGTAGCCTTGGCAGCCAAAGACGGATCCTGACCGGCAGCCTCCCTTGTGCCCTCAACTCATCCCTTGGGGGCGACCACTGCCATGCTGTGGTTTGGGCGCCTGGAGCCTCCTGGGACCTAACCCTAACCCTAACCGTACCCCGAACCGGGACCCTCCACCACAACCTAGGCCTGCCTCGACCCTAACCCTGCTATGGAGCCGCCTTGCTGCATGGGCTCTCACTTCAGCCCTCGAGGGAGATCACGAGACTGGAGTCGATTCAGCCCTGGCGACGTCCCTGGACCAAACCCCAACCCTAGCTAAGGCTCCCTCCCCATGGGCACCCCATGCCAAAGTCTGACAACACCACGCGTCTGGGGTCCAGAAGCAGTGCAGGGTGACTCGGCATGGAAGCTGCAAGCTCACCATGTTGTTTCCAGGCCCGTCTGCAGCTGACCGAGAGGATTCCGGAGGCCTCCTCGAACAGTGGCCCAAACACGGGTATGGCCTTGGCAGCCAAAGACGGATCCTGACCGGCAGCCTCCCTTGTGCCCTCAACTCAGCCCTTGGGGGCGACCACTGCCCTGCTGTGGGTTGGGCGCCTGGAGCCTCCTGGGACCTAACCCTAACCCTAACCGTACCACGAACCGGGACCTTCCACCACAACCTAAGCCTGCCTCGAATCCCAACCCTGCTATGGAGCCGCCTTCTGGCATGGGCCCTCACTTCAGCCCTCGAGGGAGATCACGAGACTGGAGTCGATTCAGCCCTGGGGACGTCCCTGGACCAAACCCTAACCCTAGCTAAGGCTCCCTCCCCTTGGGGACCCCATGCCAAAGTCTGACAGCACCACGCGCCTGGAGTCCAGAAGCGGTGCAGGCTGACTCGGCATGGAAGCTGCAAGCTCACCATGTCGTTTCCAGGCCCGTCTGCAGCTGACCGAGAGGATTCCGGAGTCCTCTTCGAACAGTGGCCCAAACACGGGTGTGGCCTTGGCAGCCAAAGACGCATCCTGACCGGCAGTCTCCCTTGTGCCCTCAACTCAGCCCTTGGGGGCGACCACTGCCATGCTGTGGGTTGGGCACCTGGAGCCTCCTGGGACCGAATCCTAACCCTAACCGTACCCCGAACCGGGACCCTCCACCACAACCTAAGCCAGCCTCGAACCCTAACCCTGCTATGGAGCCGCCTTCTGGCATGGGCCCTCACTTCAGCCCTCGAGGGAGATCACGAGACTGGAGTCGATTCAGCCCTGGCGACGTCCTTGGCCCAAACCCTATCCCTAGCTAAGGCTCCATCCCCATGGGGACCCCATGCCAATGTCTGACAACACTACGCGCCTAGGGTCCAGAAGCGGTGCAGGATGACTCGGCATGGAAGCTGCAAGCTGACCATGTCGTTTCCAGGCCCGTCTGCTGCTGACCGAGAGTATTCCGGAGGCCTCCTCGAACAGGGGCCGATCGACGTCTGTGTCCTTGGCAGCCAAAGACGGATCCTGAACGGCACCGTCCCTTGTGCCCTCAACTCAGCCCTTCAGGAAGTCCACTGGCCTGCTGTGGGTTCGGGGCCTGGAGCCTCCTGGGACCTAACCCTAACCCTAACCCCACACCGAACGGGGACCCTCCACTGAAACCTAAGCCGGCCTCGACCCATAACCCTGCACTTGAGCCGCCTTGCTGCATGGACCCTCACTTCAGCCCTCGAGGGAGATCACGATACCGGAGTCGCTTCGGCCCTGGCGACGTCCCTGGACCGAACCCTAACCCTAGCTAAGGCTCTCTCCCCAAGAGGACCCTATGCCAACGTGTGACAACACCACGCGCCTCGGGTCCGGAAGAGGTGCAGGTGACTCGGCATGGAACCTGGAAGCTCACCATGTCATTTCCCAGGCCTGGCTGCAGCTGCGGAAAGGATTGCGGAGGCCTCCTCGAACAGTGGCCCAAACACGTGTGTGGCCTTGGCAGCCAAAGACGGATCCTGACCGGCAGCCTCCCTTGTGCCCTCAACTCATCCCTTGGGGGCGACCACTGCCATACTGTGGGTTGGGCGCCTGGAGCCTCCTGGGACCTAACCCTAACCCTAACCGTACCCCGAACCGGGAACCTCCACCACAACCTAAGCCTGCCTCGAACCCTAACCCTGCTATGGAGCCGCCTTCTGGCATGGGCCCTCACTTCAGCCCTCGAGGGAGATCACGAGACTGGAGACGATTCAGCCTTGGCGACGTCCCTGGACCAAACCCTAACCCTAGCTAAGGCACCCTCCCCATGGGGACCCCATGCCAATGTCTGACAACACCACTCGCCTGGGTTCCAGAAGCGGTGCAGGCTGACTCGGCATGGAAGCTGCAAGCTCACCATGTCGTTTCCCGGGCCCGGCTGCAGCTGCCGAGATGATTGCGGAGGCCTCCACGAACAGAGGCCCAAACACGTGTGTAGCCTTGGCAGCCAAAGACGGATCCTGACCGGCAGCCTCCCTTGTGCCCTCAACTCATCCCTTGGGGGCGACCACTGCCATGCTGTGGTTTGGGCGCCTGGAGCCTCCTGGGACCTAACCCTAACCCTAACCGTACCCCGAACCGGGACCCTCCACCACAACCTAGGCCTGCCTCGACCCTAACCCTGCTATGGAGCCGCCTTGCTGCATGGGCTCTCACTTCAGCCCTCGAGGGAGATCACGAGACTGGAGTCGATTCAGCCCTGGCGACGTCCCTGGACCAAACCCCAACCCTAGCTAAGGCTCCCTCCCCATGGGCACCCCATGCCAAAGTCTGACAACACCACGCGTCTGGGGTCCAGAAGCAGTGCAGGGTGACTCGGCATGGAAGCTGCAAGCTCACCATGTTGTTTCCAGGCCCCTCTGCAGCTGACCGAGAGGATTCCGGAGGCCTCCTCGAACAGTGGCCCAAACACGGGTGTGGCCTTGGCAGCCAAAGACGGATCCTGTCCGGCAGCCTCCCTTGTGCCCTCAACTCAGCCCTTGGGGGCGACCACTGCCCTGCTGTGGGTTGGGCGCCTGGAGCCTCCTGGGACCTAACCCTAACCCTAACCGTACCACGAACCGGGACCTTCCACCACAACCTAAGCCTGCCTCGAATCCCAACCCTGCTATGGAGCTGCCTTCTGGCATGGGCCCTCACTTCAGCCCTCGAGGGAGATCACGAGACTGGAGACGATTCAGCCCTGGCGACGTCCCTGGACCAAACCCTAACCCTAGCTAAGTCACCCTCCCCATGGGGACCCCATGCGAAAGTCTGACAGCACCACGCGCCTGGGGTCCAGAAGCGGTGCAGGCTGACTCGGCATGGAAGCTGCAAGCTCACCATGTCGTTTCCCAGGCCCGGCTGCAGCTTCCGAGATGATTGCGGAGGCCTCCACGAACAGGGGCCCAAACACGTGTGTGGCCTTGGCAGCCAAAGACGGATCCTGACCGGCAGTCTCCCTTGTACCCTCAACTCAGCCCTTGGGGGCGACCACTCCCATACTGTGAGTTGGGCGCCTGGAGACTCCTGGGACCTAACCCTAACCCTAACCGTACGCCGAACCGGGACCCTCCACCACAAACTAAGCCTGCCTCGAACCCTAACCCTGCTATGGAGCCGCCTTCTGGCATGGGCCCTCACTTCAGCCCTCGAGGGAGATCACGAGACTGGAGTCGATTCAGCCCTGGCGACATCCCTGGACCAAACCATAACCCTAGCTAAGGCTCCCTCCCCATGGGGACCCCATGCCAAAGTCTGACAACACCACGCGCCTGGGGTCCAGAAGCGGTGCAGGCTGACTCGGCATGGAAGCTGCAAGCTCACCATGTCGTTTCCAGGCCCGTCTGCAGCTGACCGAGAGGATTCCGGAGGCCTCCTCGAACAGGGGCTGATCGACGTCTGTGGCCTTGGCAGCCAAAGACGGATTCTGACCGGCAGCCTCCCTTGTGCCCTCAACTCAGCCCTTCGGGAAGACCACTGCCCTGCTGTGGGTTCGGCGCCTGGAGTCTCCTGGGGCCTAACCCTAACCCTAACCCCACACCGAACGGGGACCCTCCACCGAAACCTAAGCCGGCCTCGACCCCTAACCCTGCACTTGAGCCGCCTTGCTGCATGGGCCCTCACTTCCGCCCTCGAGGGAGATCACGACACCGGAGTCCCTTCGGCCCTGGCGACGTCCCTGAACCGAACCCTAACCCTAGCTAAGGCTCTCTCCCCAAGAGGACCCAATGCCAACGCCTGAAAACCCCACGCGCCTGGGGTCCGGAAGAGGTGCAGGCTGACTCGGCATGGAACCTGGAAGCTCACCATGTCGTTTCCCAGGCCCGGCTGCAGCTGCCGAGAGGATTGCGGAGGCCTCCTCGACCAGGGGCCCAAACACGTGTGTGGCCTTGGCAGCCAAAGACGGATCCTGACCGGCAGCCTCCCTTGTACCCTCAACTCATCCCTTGGGGGCGACCACTGCCATGCTGTGGGTTGGGCGCCTGGAGCCTCCTGGGACCTAACCCTAACCCTAACCGTACCCCGAACCGGGAACCTCCACCACAACCTAAGCCTGCCTCGAACCCTAACCCTGCTATGGAGCCGTCTTCTGGCATGGGCCCTCACTTCAGCCCTCGAGGGAGATCACGAGACTGGAGACGATTCAGCCTTGGCGACGTCCCTGGACCAAACCCTAACCCTAGCTAAGGCACCCTCCCCATGGGGACCCCATGCCAATGTCTGACAACACCACTCGCCTGGGTTCCAGAAGCGGTGCAGGCTGACTCGGCATGGAAGCTGCAAGCTCACCATGTCGTTTCCCGGGCCCGGCTGCAGCTGCCGAGATGATTGCGGAGGCCTCCACGAACAGAGGCCCAAACACGTGTGTAGCCTTGGCAGCCAAAGACGGATCCTGACCGGCAGCCTCCCTTGTGCCCTCAACTCATCCCTTGGGGGCGACCACTGCCATGCTGTGGTTTGGGCGCCTGGAGCCTCCTGGGACCTAACCCTAACCCTAACCGTACCCCGAACCGGGACCCTCCACCACAACCTAGGCCTGCCTCGACCCTAACCCTGCTATGGAGCCGCCTTGCTGCATGGGCTCTCACTTCAGCCCTCGAGGGAGATCACGAGACTGGAGTCGATTCAGCCCTGGCGACGTCCCTGGACCAAACCCCAACCCTAGCTAAGGCTCCCTCCCCATGGGCACCCCATGCCAAAGTCTGACAACACCACGCGTCTGGGGTCCAGAAGCAGTGCAGGGTGACTCGGCATGGAAGCTGCAAGCTCACCATGTTGTTTCCAGGCCCCTCTGCAGCTGACCGAGAGGATTCCGGAGGCCTCCTCGAACAGTGGCCCAAACACGGGTGTGGCCTTGGCAGCCAAAGACGGATCCTGACCGGCAGCCTCCCTTGTGCCCTCAACTCAGCCCTTGGGGGCGACCACTGCCCTGCTGTGGGTTGGGCGCCTGGAGCCTCCTGGGACCTAACCCTAACCCTAACCGTACCCCGAACCGGGAACCTCCACCACAACCTAAGCCTGCCTCGAATCCCAACCCTGCTATGGAGCCGCCTTCTGGCATGGGCCCTCACTTCAGCCCTCGAGGGAGATCACGAGACTGGAGTCGATTCAGCCCTGGGGACGTCCCTGGACCAAACCCTAACCCTAGCTAAGGCTCCCTCCCCTTGGGGACCCCATGCCAAAGTCAGACAGCACCACGCGCCTGGAGTCCAGAAGCGGTGCAGGCTGACTCGGCATGGAAGCTGCAAGCTCACCATGTCGTTTCCAGGCCCGTCTGCAGCTGACCGAGAGGATTCCGGAGTCCTCTTCGAACAGTGGCCCAAACACGGGTGTGGCCTTGGCAGCCAAAGACGCATCCTGACCGGCAGTCTCCCTTGTGCCCTCAACTCAGCCCTTGGGGGCGACCACTGCCATGCTGTGGGTTGGGCACCTGGAGCCTCCTGGGACCGAATCCTAACCCTAACCGTACCCCGAACCGGGACCCTCCACCACAACCTAAGCCAGCCTCGAACCCTAACCCTGCTATGGAGCCGCCTTCTGGCATGGGCCCTCACTTCAGCCCTCGAGGGAGATCACGAGACTGGAGTCGATTTATCCCTGGCGACGTCCTTGGCCCAAACCCTATCCCTAGCTAAGGCTCCATCCCCATGGGGACCCCATGCCAATGTCTGACAACACTACGCGCCTAGGGTCCAGAAGCGGTGCAGGATGACTCGGCATGGAAGCTGCAAGCTGACCATGTCGTTTCCAGGCCCGTCTGCTGCTGACCGAGAGTATTCCGGAGGCCTCCTCGAACAGGGGCCGATCGACGTCTGTGTCCTTGGCAGCCAAAGACGGATCCTGAACGGCACCGTCCCTTGTGCCCTCAACTCAGCCCTTCGGGAAGACCCCTGGCCTGCTGTGGGTTCGGCGCCTGGAGCCTCCTGGGACCTAACCCTAACCCTAACCCCACACCGAACGGGGACCCTCCACTGAAACCTAAGCCGGCCTCGACCCCTAACCCTGCACTTGAGCCGCCTTGCTGCATGGACCCTCACTTCAGCCCTCGAGGGAGATCACGATACCGGAGTCGCTTCGGCCCTGGCGACGTCCCTGGACCGAACCCTAACCCTAGCTAAGGCTCTCTCCCCAAGAGGACCCTATGCCAACGTGTGACAACACCACGCGCCTCGGGTCCGGAAGAGGTGCAGGTGACTCGGCATGGAACCTGGAAGCTCACCATGTCATTTCCCAGGCCTGGCTGCAGCTGCGGAAAGGATTGCGGAGGCCTCCTCGAACAGTGGCCCAAACACGTGTGTGGCCTTGGCAGCCAAAGACGGATCCTGACCGGCAGCCTCCCTTGTGCCCTCAACTCATCCCTTGGGGGCGACCACTGCCATACTGTGGGTTGGGCGCCTGGAGCCTCCTGGGACCTAACCCTAACCCTAACCGTACCCCGAACCGGGAACCTCCACCACAACCTAAGCCTGCCTCGAACCCTAACCCTGCTATGGAGCCGCCTTCTGGCATGGGCCCTCATTTCTGCCCTAAAGGGAGATCACGAGACTGGATTCAATTCAGCCCTGGCGACGTCCCTGGACCAAACCCTAACCCTAGCTAAGGCTCCCTCCCCATGGGGACCCCATGCCAAAGTCTGGCAACACCACACGCCTGGGGTCCAGAAGCGGTGCAGGCTGACTCGGCATGGAAGCAGCAAGCTCACCATGTTGTTTCCAGGCCCGTCTGCAGCTGACCGAGAGGATTCCGGAGGCCTCCTCGAACAGGGACCGATCGACGTCTGTGGCCATGGCAGCCAAAGTCGGATCCTGACCGGCACCGTCCCTTGTGCCCTCAACTCAGACTTTCGGGAAGACCACTGCCCTGCTGTGGGTTCGGCGCCTGGAGCCTCCTGGGACCTAACCCTAACCCTAACCCCACACCGAACGGGGACCCTCCACTGAAACCTAAGCCGGCCTCGACCCCTAACCCTGCACTTGAGCCGTCTTGCTGCATGGGCCCTCACTTCAGCCCTCGAGGGAGATCACGATACCGGAGTCGCTTCGGCCCTGGCGACGTCCCTGGACCGAACCCTAACCCTAGCTAAGGCTCTCTCCCCAAGAGGACCCTATGCCAACGTCTGACAACACCACGCGCCTCGGGTCTGGAAAAGGTGCAGGCTGACTCGGCATGGAACCTGGAAGCTCACCATGTCGTTTCCCAGGCCCGGCTGCAGCTGCCGAGAGGATTGCGGAGGCCTCCTCGACCAGGGGCCCAAACACGTGTGTGGCCTTGGCAGCCAAAGACGGATCCTGACCGGCAGCCTCCCTTGTACCCTCAACTCATCCCTTGGGGGCGACCACTGCCATGCTGTGGGTTGGGCGCCTGGAGCCTCCTGGGACCTAACCCTAACCCTAACCGTACCCCGAACCGGGAACCTCCACCACAACCTAAGCCTGCCTCGAACCCTAACCCTGCTATGGAGCCGCCTTCTGGCATGGGCCCTCACTTCAGCCCTCGAGGGAGATCACGAGACTGGAGACGATTCAGCCTTGGCGACGTCCCTGGACCAAACCCTAACCCTAGCTAAGGCACCCTCCCCATGGGGACCCCATGCCAATGTCTGACAACACCACTCGCCTGGGTTCCAGAAGCGGTGCAGGCTGACTCGGCATGGAAGCTGCAAGCTCACCATGTCGTTTCCCGGGCCCGGCTGCAGCTGCCGAGATGATTGCGGAGGCCTCCACGAACAGAGGCCCAAACACGTGTGTAGCCTTGGCAGCCAAAGACGGATCCTGACCGGCAGCCTCCCTTGTGCCCTCAACTCATCCCTTGGGGGCGACCACTGCCATGCTGTGGTTTGGGCGCCTGGAGCCTCCTGGGACCTAACCCTAACCCTAACCGTACCCCGAACCGGGACCCTCCACCACAACCTAGGCCTGCCTCGACCCTAACCCTGCTATGGAGCCGCCTTGCTGCATGGGCTCTCACTTCAGCCCTCGAGGGAGATCACGAGACTGGAGTCGATTCAGCCCTGGCGACGTCCCTGGACCAAACCCCAACCCTAGCTAAGGCTCCCTCCCCATGGGCACCCCATGCCAAAGTCTGACAACACCACGCGTCTGGGGTCCAGAAGCAGTGCAGGGTGACTCGGCATGGAAGCTGCAAGCTCACCATGTTGTTTCCAGGCCCCTCTGCAGCTGACCGAGAGGATTCCGGAGGCCTCCTCGAACAGTGGCCCAAACACGGGTGTGGCCTTGGCAGCCAAAGACGGATCCTGACCGGCAGCCTCCCTTGTGCCCTCAACTCAGCCCTTGGGGGCGACCACTGCCCTGCTGTGGGTTGGGCGCCTGGAGCCTCCTGGGACCTAACCCTAACCCTAACCGTACCCCGAACCGGGAACCTCCACCACAACCTAAGCCTGCCTCGAATCCCAACCCTGCTATGGAGCCGCCTTCTGGCATGGGCCCTCACTTCAGCCCTCGAGGGAGATCACGAGACTGGAGTCGATTCAGCCCTGGGGACGTCCCTGGACCAAACCCTAACCCTAGCTAAAGCTCCCTCCCCTTGGGGACCCCATGCCAAACTCTGACAGCACCACGCGCCTGGAGTCCAGAAGCGGTGCAGGCTGACTCGGCATGGAAGCTGCAAGCTCACCATGTCGTTTCCAGGCCCGTCTGCAGCTGACCGAGAGGATTCCGGAGTCCTCTTCGAACAGTGGCCCAAACACGGGTGTGGCCTTGGCAGCCAAAGACGCATCCTGACCGGCAGTCTCCCTTGTGCCCTCAACTCAGCCCTTGGGGGCGACCACTGCCATGCTGTGGGTTGGGCACCTGGAGCCTCCTGGGACCGAATCCTAACCCTAACCGTACCCCGAACCGGGACCCTCCACCACAACCTAAGCCAGCCTCGAACCCTAACCCTGCTATGGAGCCGCCTTCTGGCATGGGCCCTCACTTCAGCCCTCGAGGGAGATCACGAGACTGGAGTCGATTCAGCCCTGGCGACGTCCTTGGCCCAAACCCTATCCCTAGCTAAGGCTCCATCCCCATGGGGACCCCATGCCAATGTCTGACAACACTACGCCCCTAGGGTCCAGAAGCGGTGCAGGATGACTCGGCATGGAAGCTGCAAGCTGACCATGTCGTTTCCAGGCCCGTCTGCTGCTGACCGAGAGTATTCCGGAGGCCTCCTCGAACAGGGGCCGATCGACGTCTGTGTCCTTGGCAGCCAAAGACGGATCCTGAACGGCACCGTCCCTTGTGCCCTCAACTCAGCCCTTCGGGAAGACCCCTGGCCTGCTGTGGGTTCGGCGCCTGGAGCCTCCTGGGACCTAACCCTAACCCTAACCCCACACCGAACGGGGACCCTCCACTGAAACCTAAGCCGGCCTCGACCCCTAACCCTGCACTTGAGCCGCCTTGCTGCATGGACCCTCACTTCAGCCCTCGAGGGAGATCACGATACCGGAGTCGCTTCGGCCCTGGCGACGTCCCTGGACCGAACCCTAACCCTAGCTAAGGCTCTCTCCCCAAGAGGACCCTATGCCAACGTGTGACAACACCACGCGCCTCGGGTCCGGAAGAGGTGCAGGTGACTCGGCATGGAACCTGGAAGCTCACCATGTCATTTCCCAGGCCTGGCTGCAGCTGCGGAAAGGATTGCGGAGGCCTCCTCCAACAGTGGCCCAAACACGTGTGTGGCCTTGGCAGCCAAAGACGGATCCTGACCGGCAGCCTCCCTTGTGCCCTCAACTCATCCCTTGGGGGCGACCACTGCCATACTGTGGGTTGGGCGCCTGGAGCCTCCTGGGACCTAACCCTAACCCTAACCGTACCCCGAACCGGGAACCTCCACCACAACCTAAGCCTGCCTCGAACCCTAACCCTGCTATGGAGCCGCCTTCTGGCATGGGCCCTCATTTCTGCCCTAAAGGGAGATCACGAGACTGGATTCAATTCAGCCCTGGCGACGTCCCTGGACCAAACCCTAACCCTAGCTAAGGCTCCCTCCCCATGGGGACCCCATGCCAAAGTCTGGCAACACCACACGCCTGGGGTCCAGAAGCGGTGCAGGCTGACTCGGCATGGAAGCTTCAAGCTCACCATGCCGTTTCCCAGGCCCGTCTGCAGCTGACCGAGAGGATTCCGGAGGCCTCCTTCAACAGGGGCCGATCGACGTCTGTGGATTTGGCAGCCAAAGACGGATCCTGACCAGCAGCCTCCCTTGTGCCCTCAACTCAGCCCTTGGGGGCGACCACTGCCCTGCTGTGGGTTGGGCGCCTGGAGCCTCCTGGGACCTAACCCTAACCCTAACCGTACCCCGAACCGGGAACCTCCACCACAACCTAAGCCTGCCTCGAATCCCAACCCTGCTAAGGAGCCGCCTTCTGGCATGGGCCCTCACTTCAGCCCTCGAGGGAGATCACGAGACTGGAGTCGATTCAGCCCTGGACCAAACCCTAACCCTGGCTAACCCTGGACCAAACCCTAACCCTAGCTAAGGCGACGTCCCTGGACCAAACCCTAACCCTAGCTAAGGCACCCTCCCCATGGGGATCCCATGCAAAAGTCTGACAACACCACGCGCCTGGGGTCCAGAAGCCGTGCAGGCTGACTCGGCATGGAAGCTGCAAGCTCACCATGTCGTTTCCAGGCCCGTCTGCAGCTGACCGAGAGCATTCCGGAGGCCTCCTCGAACAGTGGCCGATCGACGTCTGTGGCCTTGGCAGCCAAATATGGATCCTGCCCGGCAGCCTCCCTTGTGCCCTCAACTCAGCCCTTGTAGGCGACCACTGCCATGCTGTGGGTTGGGCTCCTGGCGCCTCCTGGGACCTAACCCTAACCCTAACCGTACCACGAACCGGGACCCTCCACCACAACCTAAGCCAGCCTCGAACCCTAACCCTGCTATGGAGCCGCCTTCTGGCATGGGCCCTCACTTCAGCCCTCGAGGGTTATCACGAGACCAGAGTGGCTTCGACCCTGGCGACATCCCTGGACCGAACCCTAACCCTAGCTAAGGCTCTCTCCCCAAGAGGGCCCAATTGCAACGTCTGACAACACCACGCGCCTGGGTTCCGGAAGAGGTGCAGGCTGACTCGGCATGGAAGCTGCAAGCTCACCATGTCGTTTCCCAGGCCCGGCTGCAGCTGCTGAGAGGATTTCGGAGGACTCCTCGACCAGGGGCCCAAACAAGTGTGTGGCCTTGGCAGCCTCCCTTGTGCCCTCAGCTCAGACCTTCGGTGTGACCACTGCCCTTCTGTGGGTTGGGCGCCTAAAGCCCCCTGGGACCTAACCCTAATCTAACCTTACCCCGAAATGGGACCCTCCACCACAACCTAAGCCTGCCTCGAACCCTAACCCTGCTATCTAGCCGCCTTCTGGCATGGGCTGTCACTTCAGCCTTCGACGCAGATCACGAGACTGGAGACGATTCAGCCCTGGCGACGTCCCTGGACCAAACCCTAAGCCTCGCTAAGGCTCGATTCCCATGGGGACCCCATGGCAAAGTCTGAGAACACCACGCGCCTGGGGACCAGAAGCGGTGCAGGCTGACTCGGCATGGAAATTGGAAGCTCACTATGTCATTTCCCAGGCCCGAATGCAGCTGCCCGAGACAATTCCGGAGCCATCCTCCACCAGGGGCTTATCGACGTGTGTGGCCTTGGCAGCCAAAGACGGTTCCTGACCGGCACCATCCCTTGTGCCTTCAATTCAGCCCTTCGGGGAGAAAAATTTCCTGCTGTGCGTTCGTCTCCTAGAGCCTCCTGGGACCTAACCCTAACCCTAACCGTACCCCGAACCGGGACCCTCCAACGAAGTCTAAGCCGGCCTCGAACCCTAACCCTGCATTTGAGCCACCTTGTCTCATGGGCCCTCAATTCAGCCCTCGAGGGAGATTATGAGACCGGAGTGGCTTCGGTCCTCGCGACGTCCCTGGACCGAACGCTAACCCTAGCTAAGGCTTTATCTGCATGGGGACCCAATTCCAATATCTGTCAACACCTAGTCCTGCGGTTCAAAAGGGGTACAGGCTACCTCTACATGGAACCTGGAAGCTCACTATGTTATTTCCCAGGCCCGGCTGCAGCTGCCCGAGAGGATTCCGGAGGCCTCCTCGACCAGGGCCCATCGACGTGTGTGGCCTTGGCAGCCAAAGACTGATCTTAACTGTCACCGTCCCTTGTGCCCTCAACTCAGCCCTACGGGGAGACCACTGCCCTGCTGTGCATTTGGCGCCTGGAGCCTCCTGAGAACTAACCCTAACACTAACCCTGCCCTGAAACACGATCTTCCAACGAACCTTAAGGTGTGCTCGAACACTAACCCTACACTTGACCCCCCACGTCGCATGGGCCCTCACCTCAGCCCTGAGGGAGATCAAGAGAAAGATTCGCTTCGGCCTTGGCGGCGTCCCTGGACAGAACCCTAACCCTACCTAAGGCTATCTCCCTATGGGTATCCAATACCAAAATCTGACAACACCACACGCCTGGGGTGCATAAGTGGTGCAGGTTCACATGGCATGGAACGTGGAAGCTCACCATGTCATTTCCCAGGCCCGGCTGCAGCTGCCCGAGAATATTCCTGAAGCCTCCCAACCAGGGGGCAATTGACGTGTGTGGAATTGGCAGCCAAGGACTAATTCTGACCGGCACCATCCCTTTTGCCCTCAACTCAGCCCATCCGGGACACCACTGCTCTGTTGTGGGTACGGCGCCTCGTGCTTCCTGGGACCTAACCCTAAACCTAACCCTAAGCCGATCTGGGACACTCCACTGAAACCTAAACCGGCCAGGATCCCTAACCTTACACTTGAGCCGTCCAGTCACATGAGCCCTCACTTCAGCCTTCGAAGGACATGAAGAGAACTGAGATGCCACGGCCCTGGCGACGTCCCTGGACAGAACCCTAACCATAAGTAAGGCTCTCTCCCTATGGGGACCCAATACCCAAGTCTAACAACACCATGCGCCTGGGGTGCACAAGCAGTGCAGGGTCACTCGACATGGAACCTGGAAGCTAAATTAGTCGTTTCCTGGGCCTGGCTGCAACTTTCTGAGAGGATTCCTGAGGCTTCCCTGACCTGGGACCCATCGATGTGTGTGGCCTTGGAAACCAAAGACTGATACTGACCGGCAACCTCCCTTGTGCCCTCAACTGAGCCTTTTGGGGAGACAACTGCCCTGTGTGGTTTCAGAGCTGGGAGCCTCCTGAGACCTAACCCTAACCCTACCCCGAACCGGGTCCCTCCTCCGAAACCTAAGCCAACCTCGATCCCTAACCCTAAACTTAAGCCGCCTTGTCGCATGGACCCTCACTTCAGCCCTCGAGGGAGATCAAGAGAACTGAGTCGCTTCGGCCTTGGCGACTTCCATGGACCGAACCCTATCCCTGCCTATGGTCTCTCCCCATGGGGATCCAAAAGCAAAGTCTGACAACACCACGCGCCTGGGGTGCACAAACAGTGCAGTTTCACTCGGCCTGGAACATGGAAGCTCACCATGTCTTTTCCAAGGCCCAGCTGCAGCTACCCGAGAGGAGTCCTGAGGCCTCCCGACCAGGGGCCCATCAACTTGTGCGCCTGTGGCAATCAAAGACTGATCCTGACTGGCACGCTCCCTTGTGCCCTCAACGCAGCCCGTCAGGGAGACCACTACCCTGCTGTGGGAACGGTGCCTGAAGCCTCCTGGTACCTCACCCTAACCCTACCACGAACAGGACCCACACACCGAAACCTAATCTGGCCTCGAACCCTAACCTACACTTGAGCCACCCCGTCACATGGGCTCTCACTTCAGACCTCGAAGGAGATCACAAGAACGGACTCGCTTCGGGCCTGGCGACGTTCCTGAACCTAACCCTAACCCTATCTAAGGCCCTCTCCCCATGGGGACCCAATACCAAATATGAGAACACCACGTGCCTGGGGTCCAGAAGCAGTGCAGGCTCACTTGGCATGGAACCTGGCATCTCACCATGTCGTTTCCCAGGCCTAGTCACAGCTGCCCGAGGGTATTCCTGAGGCGTCTTCGACCAGGGGCCCATCGACTTGTGTGCCCTTGGCAGCCAAAGATTGATCCTGATCGGCACCCTCTGTTGTGCCCTCAACTCAGCCCTTTGGGGAAACCACTGCCCTGCTGTGGCTTCGGCGCCTGGGGGCCCCTGGGAACGAACACTAACACTAACCCAATTGCAAAAAGGACCCCTCCACTGAAACCTAAACCGGCCTCAAACCCTAACCCTCAGTTGAGCCGCCCCTTCACATGGGTCCTCATTTCAGCCCTCGAGGGAGATCGTGAGACCGGAATCGCATGAGCCCTGGCGACGCCCTGGACAGAACCCTAACCCTAGCTAAGGCTCTCTCCCCATGGGGACCCAATACCAAAGTCTGACAACACCATGCGCCTGGGGTCCACAAGCAGTTCAGGCTCACTCGGCAAGGAACCTGGCAGCTCGCAATGTCATTTCCCAGGCCCGGGTGCAGCTGCCCGAGAAGATTCCTGAGGCCTCCCTGACCAGGGGCCCATCGACGTGTGTGGCCTTGGCAGCCAAACACAGATCCTGACCTGCACCCTCCCTTGTTCCCTCAACTCAGCCCTTCGGGGAGACCACTGCCCTGCTGTGGGTTCAGGGCCTGGAGCCTCCTGGGACCTAACACAAATCCCAACCCTACTCTGAGACGGACCGTACCACACTGTGGGTAAGAATGCAAACTGGTGCAGCCACTCTGGAAAACATCATGGAGAATCTCCAAAAAATAAAAAAATAAAAATAAAAATAAAAAAACTGGAAATAGAAGTACCTTACAATCCAGAAATTTCACTACAAGGTATTTCCACAAAGAATACAAAATCATCAAAGGGATAAATGCACCGTGATGTTTACAGCAGCATTTTCCACAACAGCCAAATTACGGAAACTTCCCAAGCATCCATCAAGTGATGAATAAATTGAGATGTGGTATACGGAATGTAATATTTAGCCGTAAAACCATGAAATCTTGTCATTTGCCATGAGCTAGATGTAGCGAGAGAATGTTATCCTGGGTGAAATAAGCCTTTCAGACAAAGACAAATACCAGATGATTTCACTAACACATGGAAATAAAAGAAAGTGGGGGTAGGGGGGAGGAAACAGTGACCAACAGACTTTTATCTAGGAAAGAAACTGAGAGTTTCCAGAGAAAGTTGGAGAATTGGTGAAACAGCTGCTGGGGATTAAGAAGTGCACCTGGGATGAGCACCGGGTGATGTGTGGAAGGGTTGTTCTCTATTGTACACCTGAAAGTAATACTACACTGTATCTTTACTCACTGGAATTTAAATTAAAGTACACGTACATTAATGACTGGTACCTACCAGGTTTTCTGTATTTTGCACTCACTTCACTAAATTGGAAAAATAACCATGAAATTTTTTAAAAAGCATGTATGATGTGGGGGAAAGTTTGTGCCTTTACCTCGGTCTCTGGTTCCAGCAGGCCTTGGAAAGCGGGTCCCAGCTCATTCTTCTAGGAGTTCTCAAGAGCATTTCATGTATTCATGTCCTAAAGGAATGCAGCTCCAATTCTTCTGAATTTCTGTCAGGGTTTCTTCCCAGAAACAGCCTGAATCTGGAACAAACCATCGATTTCCTCGAAGAGGTGATGTCGTGGGACCCTGCAATCCACGAGACCTTTAGTAAAATACGTCTTGTTCAAATACTGACCGGGAAGGGGAGGAATGAAACACGGGAACAGCCCAGAAAATGCAAGGGCCTGTGCAGCTCAGCAACCAGCTTGCCCAGGGAAGCCACCCAGCGCCCACTCCTCAGCACTCAGTACAATAAGGCAAATTCTCTCTGGCGACTCAGGAGATGCCAAGTTGCTATAAAGCTCCCAAGGTCTCCCCTGGGGCGGGTGGCAGAACCTGCTGGAAATGCAGCTCTGCTCTCTGTACTGAGGCAGCGGCAGAGGTCCTGAGTCCTCTGGGAGCAATCAACGCCCTTCCTGCTCTCAGGTGCCCTGGGTCAGTAAAGCCGATGTTGCGCCCTCTGCTGGCCATCACTGCCTGGGCAGAGGAATCCGCCCCTCCGGGTCTGTGGTGCTCGAGCTCTCTCTGCTGGCCATTATGGGCATTCTTGCAATGTGGAAGACCCTGGTCGCTCAGCTGAGACACTGAAGGTGCTCAGTGCAACTAAATCTGTTCTCCACATTGGGAAAGGTTTTAATGACAGGGCCTGGGAGACAAAGAAATCTTTTCCTTCTCCTTTCTTGTGAGTGAAGAATGAAACCGAATTTATTAATGTAATGACATCATTTGTAATGTGTTAAGCAATGTTCACAGAAAAATAGACCGCCAATTTACACTTGCTGAGCAAGAGATAATTGTGTTTACCACCAAAATACTTAGGTTAGATAAAGAATGAACACCTTTGAGAGAGATACCGGAGTCAGCTATGGAATGAATGAGTCCTAGGGATACAAGGGACAGCCAATGTAAGGGGTCAACCCTGTAATAATACTGTTGCATGGTTTCACAGGATACCTACACTTGTGCTTAAGTACAATATAATTTATAGACATATGGAATGACTACAATATATGCCTAAAACTCATACATCAAATGTGTGAACAATATTTCAATTAAAAATAGACATCCTTTACACTATCTTTAATTTCTCCTTCTTTGCCAATAAACTATAATTCCTGGGGCGCTTGGGTGGCTTAGTTGGTTAAGCGTCTGACTTTGACACAAGTCGTGATCTTGCAGTCCATGAGTTTGAGCCCTGCGTCAGGCTCTGTTCTGAGAGCTCAGAGCCTCGAGCCTGCCTCAGATTCAGTATCTCCCACTCTGTCCCCACCCCCCAGCCAGGGCTCTCTCAAAAAAAAGAAAAAAGAAACATTAAAAATGAAAAATCATTCCTAATTTGGAATCTGTGAAATTCCATTTATACCAGATTCTCTAACATCACCATCTTGATGTGGAGGGCTTATCTGAAAAGTCACTAATAATATCTTTGATGACACATATGCCACAAGGTCAGAATGAAACTTACAGGGAGCTATGAATCAGTTGTAAATTTATACTATGTATCCTTGGCTAATATTTCCAATGAAACATGCTTTAGGGACACGGAATTAAAGGAAAGTTGGGACAATAAAATGTCTTTGAATTTGATGTAAGGGAAGACTAGAGTGTTTTAAAGTGTTCACTTACCTTCTGGAATCCTCAGATAGTTGTGTGGAAAGGAGGATAGCAACCCACGATTGGGATGCAAACCGCTAGTCCCAGAGGGAGGATATGGACTTTATTGTCAATTTTTTAATCAATATCAGCATTCCACCTCTTCCAGGTACAGACTTCAGGACCTGGGAGCAACATGATGCCTGATACCTGGGTTCAGAACTTGAGGAAGGCTAGCTGGTGGCGGAGAGGGGAAATCCAACAGGGCCTGGGGCAGTTAGGGAGATGTCCCGAGGACACCCCCCCACAAGGCAGGCTTGGAGTTTACCTGCCAAAGAGCAGCACAATCTCTTGCCTGAGTCACTCCCAGTGACTGAAGTAAAAGTCACACTCAGTGTCTGCAGTTACTCCTAGTGACGGCAGTCGTCATTCCCAGTGACTGAAGTCGGCACTCCCAGTGCTGAAGGAACTGCAAGGGAAGGACAGAGAGACAGGAGACACAGAATCCCAAGCAGCATCCAGGCTCTGTCGCCTCAGCACAGAAATTCCAGGGGAAGGTCAGAGAGAGAGGGAGACATAAAATCCCATGCAGCCTCCAGGCTCTGTGCCACGAGCACCGTGCCTCCAGGTTCTGTGCCGCGAGCACCGGGCATCCAAGCTCCGTGCCGCGAGCACCAGGTTTCCAGGGACAGTGCCGCAAGCACCAGGCCTCCAGGATCTGTGCCACGAGCACAGATCCTCCAGGCTCTGTGCTGCGAGCCCAGGGGCTCCAGGCCCTGAGCCGCTCACCATGGAAGACTGCACTCCCCGTGCCTGAAATGCACAGGCACACTCTGAGGATGCATGCCATGCCTGAGAGTAGTCTCTCTGTCTCCTTGAGTTCCCTGTGCATGATGGGCCACCCCTTGTTGAAAGACACATATACTCCCCTTTCCAGAATGGCACAGGAGCTCGCCGTCCTGAAGTGTGCCCCATGCCTCAAAAAGCTCCCAGTGCCTGAAGGCAAGCCCCTTGACTCAAGGCGCTCCCCTTGACTCAAGGGCACAGACACTCCCTGAAATAGCCCCATGCCTGACTGCGCACCCCTTGCCTGAGGGTGCCCTGAGCCTGATGGCGAGCACAGTGCCTAACGGCGCGCCCCGTGCCTGAAGAGCACAGAGGCTCCCCTTGCCTGAAGTCACGCCCTGTGCATAAAGCAGCTCACTGTACCTGAAGGTGCACCCAGTGCCTGAAGATAAGCCCCATGGTTGAAGGCGTGCCCCATGACTCCAAACGCGCCATGTACCTAAAGCCGTCCCCTGTACCTGAGAGAAAGGAGTCACAGAATCCTAAACACCCTCCACACCCTGTAGACTCAGCTCAGAAACTCCCGGGGAAGGTTCGAGGAATGGGAGACACAGAATCCCAGGCCCCCTCCAGAGGCTGTGCAGCGAGCACAAAATCCCAAGCGAGAATCCCAAAGAATCTCCAGACCATGTGGTCTCAGGTTAGAACCTGCCAGGATAGGTCCGAGGGATGTGAGACACAGAATCCGAAGCAGGCCCTGCGAGCCCCGAGCCTCCAGGCCCTGTGTCACCTACCATTACTAACGGCATTCCCCGTCAGGGAGCTGAAGCCACTCCCTGTACCTGAGAGAAAGGACTCACAGAATCCCAAACAGCCTCCTGACCCTGTGGGTCAGCTCAGAAACTCCCGGGGAAGGTGGGAGGAATGGGAGACACAGAATCCCAAGCAGCCCGTCCAGGGGCTGTGCAGCGAGCACAAAATCCCAAGTGAAACACAAACGAGAATCCGAAACAGTCTCCAGACCCTGTGGTCTCAGGTCAGAAACTCACAGGATAGGTCGAAGGGATGCGAGACACGGAATCCGAAGCAGCCCCTGCGAGCCCCGGGCCTCCTGGCCCTATGTCACTTACCATGGCTGACGGCATTCCCCGTCAGGGAACTGGAGCCGCTCCGTGTACCTGAGAGAAAGGAGTCACAATTTACCAAACAGCCTCCAGACCCTGTGGTCTCAGCTCAGAAACTCCCGGGGAAGCTCCGAGGAATGGGACACACAGAATCCCAAGCAGCGCGTCCAGGGGCTGCGCAGCGAGCACAAAATCCCAAGCGAGACACAAGCGAGTATCCCAAAAAGCCTCCAGACCCTGGGGTCTCAGCTCAGAAATTCCCGGGGAAGATCCGAGGGATGTGAGACAAAGATTCCCAAGCAGCCCCTCCAGGGGCTGTGCAGCGAGCCCAAAATCCCAAGCGAGACACAAGCGAGAAACCGAAACAGCCCCCAGACCCTGTCGTCTCAGGTCAGAAACTCCCGGGAGAGGTCCGAGGGATGCGCAACACAGAATCCGAAGCAGCCCCTGCGAGACCCAGGCCTCCTGGCCCTGTGTCACTTACCATGGCTGACGGCATTCCCCTTCAGGGAGCTGAAGCCGCCCCATGGACCTGAGAGAAAGGAGTCACAATATCCCAAACAGCCTCCAGACCCTGTGGTCTCAGCTCAGAAAGTCACGGGGAAGGTCCAAGGGATGGGAGACACAGAATCCCAAGCAGCCACTCCAGGGGCTGTGCAGCGAGTAATAATCCCAAGCGAGACACAAGCTAGAATCCGAAAAAGCCTCCAGACCCTGGGGTCTCAGCTCAGAAACTCCCGGGATAGGTCCGAGGGATGTGAGACACAGAATGGGTTGCGCCCCTACGAGGCCCAGATCTCCAAGCCAGAGTCACTTACCATGGCGTACCATGGCTGAAGCCACTCCCTGTACCTGAGAGAAAGGAGTCACAGAATCCCAAACAGCCTCCAGAACCTGGGGTCTCAGCTCAGAAACTCCCAGGGAAGTTCCGATGGATGGGAGACACAGATTCCCAAGCAGCCCCTCCAGGGGCTGTGCAGTGAGCACAAAATCCCAAGCGAGACACAAGCTAGAATCCGAAAAAGCCTCCAGACCCTGGGGTGTCAGCTCCGAAACTCCCAGTATAGGTCCTAGGGATGCGAGACACAGATGGGTAGAGCCCCTGCGAGCCCCGGGCCTCCAGGCCAGAGTCACTTACCATGGATTACCATGGCTGAAGCCGCTCCCTGTAACTGACAGAAAGGGGCCCAGAATTCCAAACAGCCTCCAGACCCTGGGGTCGCAGTTCAGAAACTGCCAGGGAATGTCCGAGAAATGGGAGACACAGAATCCCAAGCAGCCCCTACAGGGGCTGTTCAGTGACCACAAAATCCCAAATGAGACACAAGCTACAATCCCAAAAAGCCTCCAGACCCTGAGGTCTCAGCTTAGAAACTCCCAGGATAGGTCTGAGGGATGCGAGACATTGAATCCCAAGCAGCCACTGTGAGCCCTGGGCCTCCAGGTCCTGAGTCACTTACCATAGCTTACCATGGCTGAAGCCGCTCCCTATACCTGAGAGAAAGGGGTCACAGAATCCCAAACAGCCTCCAGACCCTGGGGTCTCAGCTCAGAAACTCCCGGGGAAGGTACGGGGGATGGGAGACACAGAATCCCAAGCAGCCACTCCAAGGGCCGTGCAGCGAGCACAAAATCCCAAGCGAGACACAAGCTAGAATCCGAAAAAGCCTCCAGACCCTGTGGTCTCACCTCAGAAACTCCCAGGATAGGTCTGAGGAATGCGAGACACAGAATGCGTAGCGCCCCTGTGAGCCCCGGGCCTCCAAGCCAGAGTCACTTACCATGGCTTACCATGGCTGAAGCCGCTGCCTGTACCTGAGAGAAAAGGGTCACAGAATCCCAAACAGCCTCCAGACCCTGGGGTCGCAGCTCAGAAACTCCCGGGGTAAGAATGAGAAATGAGAGACACAGAATCCCAAGCAGCCCGTCCAGGGGCTGTTCAGTGAGCACAATATCCCAAGACACACAGAAGTTACAATCCTAAAAGGCCTCCAGACCCTGTGGTCTCAGCACAGAAACTCCCAGGGTAGGTCCGAGGGATTCGAGACACAGGATCCCAAGCAGCCACTGAGAGCCCCGGGCCTCCAGATATTCAGTCACTTACCATGGCTCACCATGGCTGAAGCCGCTCCATGTACCTGAGAGAAAGGGGTCACTGAATCCCAAACAGCCTCCAGACCCTGGGGTCTCAGCTCAGAAACTCCAGGGTAAGGTCAGAGTGAAGGAAGACACAGAACCCCAAGCAGCCTCTCCAGGGACTGTGCAGTGAGCACAAAATCACAAGAAAGACACAAGCTAGAATCCGAAGAAGCCTCCAGACCCTGGGGTCTCAGCTGAGAAACTCCCGGGGAAGGTCCGAGAAGTGGGAGACACAGAATCCCAAGCAGCCCCTCCAGGGGCTGTGCAGCAAGCACAAAATCCCAAGCGAGACACAAGCCTGAATCCCTAAAAGCCATCAAACCCTGTGGTCTCAGCTCAGAAAATCCTGGGATAGGTGCGAGGAATGCGAGACACAGAATCCCAAGCAGCCGCTGCGAGCCCCGGGTCTCCAGGCCATGGGTCACTTACCATGGCTCACCATGGCTGAAGCCGCTCCCTGTACATGACAGAAAGGAGTCACAGAATCCCAAACAGCCTCCAGACCCTTCTGTCTCAGCTCAGAGTCCCGGGGAAGGTCCAACGGATGGGAGACACAGAATCCCAAGGAGTGCCTCCAGGGGCTGTGCAGCGAGCCCAAAATCCCAAGCGAGACACAAGCGAGTATCCCAAAAAGCCTCCAGACCCTGGGGTCTCAGCTCAGAAATTCCCGGGGAAGATCCGAGGGATGTGAGACAAAGATTCCCAAGCAGCCCCTCCAGGGGCTGTGCAGCGAGCCCAAAATCCCAAGCGAGACACAAGCGACAATCCCAAACAGCGTCCAGACCCTGTGGTCTAAGCCAGAAATCCATGGTATATGTCTGAGGGATGCGAGACACAGAATCCATAGCAGCCCCTGGCAGCCCCGGGCCTCCAGGTCCTGAGTCACTTACCATGGGTGACGGCATTCCCTGTCAGGGAGCTGAAGCTGCTTCCTGTACTTGAGAAAAGGGAGTCACAGAATCCTAAACAGCCTCTATACCCTGTGGTCTCAGCTCAGAATCTCTCGGGGAAGGTCCGAGGCATGGAAGACACAGATTCCCAAGCAGCCCCTCTGGGGGCTGTGCAGCGAGCCCAAAATCCCAAGCGAGACACAAGCGAGAATGCCAAAAAGCCTCCAGACCGTGTGGTCTCAGCTCAGAACCTCCTGGGATTGTCCCGTGGGATGGGAGACCCAGATTCCCAAGCAGCCGCTGCGAGCCCCGGGACTCCAGGTCCTGAGTCACTTACCATGGCTTACCATGGGTGAAACCGTTCCCTGTACCTGAGAGAAAGGAGTCCCAGAATCCCAAACAGCCTCCAGACCCTGGGGTCTCAGCACAGAAACTGCCAGGGAAGGTCCCAGGGATGGGAGACAAAGAATCCCAAGCAACCCCTCCATGGGCTGTGCAGCGAGCATAAAATCCCAAGCGAGACACAAGCTAGAATCCCAAAAAGCCTCCAGACCCTGTGGTCTCAGCTTAGAAAGTCTCGGAATAGGCCCGAGGTATGCGAGACAGAGAATCCGTGGCAGCCCCTGCAAGCCCTGACCCTCTAGGTCCCGGACTGCGACCCCTGGCCTCCAGGCCTGGGGCTGCAAGCCCCGGCCTCCAGGCCCTGAGTCACTTACCATGGCTTACCATGGCTTAAGCCGCTCCCTGTACCTGAGAGAAAGGAGTCACAGAATCACAAACAGCCTCCAGACACTGTGGTTTCAGCTCAGAAACTCCCGGGGAAGGTCTGAGAGATGGGAGATACAGAAGCCCAAACAGCCCTTCCAGGGGCTGTGCAGTGAGCACAAAATCCCAAGCGAGACACAAGCTACAATCCCAAAAAGCCTCCAGACCCTGGAGTCTCAGCTCAGAAACTCCCAGGATATGCCCAAGGGATGCGAGACACAGAATCCCAAGCACCCGCTGCGAGCCCCGGGCCTCCAGGTCCTGAGTCACCTACCATGGCTTACCATGGCTGAAGCCGCTCCCTGTACCTGAGAGAACGGAGTCACAGAATCCCAACCAGCCTCGAGAGCCTGTGGTCTCAGCTCAGACACTCCTGGGGTAGGTCCGAGGGATGGGAGACACAGAATCCCAAGCAGCTGCTGCGAGCCCCTGGCCTCCAGGTCATGAGTCACTTACCATGGCTTACCATGGCTGAAGCCTCTCCCTGTACCTGAGGGAAAAGAGTCACAGAATCCCAAACAGCCTCCAGACCCTGTGGTCTCAGCTCAGAAACTCCCAGGATAGGTCCGAGGCATGCGAGACACAGAATCCGTAGCAGCCCCTGCGAGCCCCAGGCCTCCAGGTCCTGAGTCAATTTCCATGGCTGACGGCACATCCCGTCAGGTAGATGAAGCTGCTCCCTGTACCTGAGAGAAAGGAGTCACAGAATCCCAAAGAGCCTCCTGACCCTGTGGTCTCACCTCAGAAACTCCCAGGGAACTTCCGAGGGATGGGAGGCACAGAATCCCAAGCAGACCCTCCAGGAGCTGTGCAGTGAGCACAAAATCCCAAGCGAGACACAAGCGAGAATGCCAAAAAGCCTCCAGACCCTGTGGTCTCAGCTCAGAAACTCCCGGGATAGGTCCGAGGGATGCGAGACCCAGAATCCCAAGAAGCCCCTGCTAGCCCAGGGCCTCCCTGCCCTGCTGGGCTGTGAGCCCAGGGCCTCCAGGCCCTGCTGGGCTGAGAGCCCAGTGCCTCCAGGCGTTGCTGGGCTGCCAGCCCTGGGCCTCCAGGCCCTGGGCTGCACGCCCAGGGCCTCCAGACGTTGCTGGTCTACTAGCCCAGGTCCTCCATGCGCTGGGCTCCTAGCCCTGGCCCTCCATGCGCTGGGCTTGCGGCCCAGGGCCTCCAGGCACTGGGCTGAGAGCCCAGTGCCTCCATGTGCTGGGCTGAGAGCCCACGGCCTCCAGGCATTGGGCTGTGAGCCCAGGGCCTCCAGGTCCTGAGTCACTTCCCATGGCTGACTGCACTCCCCTTGCCTGAAATGCATAGGCACACACTCTGAGGATGCACACCATGTCTGAGGGTAGTCTCTCTGTCTCCTTGAGTTCCCTGTGCATGATGGGGCACCCCTTGTTGAAAAACACATGTACTCCACTTTCCTGAATGGCACAGGAGCTCCCCATCCTGAAGCTGCGCCCCATGCCTGAAAAAGCTCCCAGTGCCTGAAGGCAAGCCTCATGCCTCAAGGGGCTCCCCTTGACTCAAGGGCACAAGTACTCCCTGAAGACTTGCCCCATGCCTGACTGCACACCCCTTGCCTGAGGGCACCCTGTGCCTGATGGCGAGCACAGTGCCTGATGGCACACCCTGTGCCTGAAGAGCACAGAGGCTCCCCTTGCCTGAAGTCGCCCACTGTGCATGAAGCATCTCCCTGTACCTGAAGTTGCTCCAAGTGCCTGAAGACAAGCCCCATGGTTGAAGGTGTGCCCCGTGCCTCAAAATGCTCCGTGTGCCTGAAGCCGCTCCCTGTACCTGAGAGAAAGGGGTCCCAGAATCCCAAACAGCCTCCAGACCCTGTGGTCTCAGCTCAGAAACTCCCGTGGAAAGTCCGAGGGATGGGAGACACAGAATCCCAAGCAGCCACTCCAGGGGCTGTGCAGCGAGCACAAAATCCCAAGTGAGACACAAGCAAGAATCCCAAACCGCCTCCAGACCCTGTGGTCTCAGCTCAGTAACTCCCGGGATAGGTCCGAGGGATGCGAGACACAGAATCTGTAGCAGCCCCTGCGAACCCCGGGCCTCCAGGCCTGGAGCTCGCAGCCCAGGGCCTCCAGGTCCTGAGTCCCTTACCATGGCTGACAGCACTCCCCGTGACTGGGTTGACTGCAGGCTGCCGTGCGGCGGGAACTGGGTTCACTGGATGGTGCAGTGCTGCGGTCACTGCGTGAACAGGAGGGTGCAGTGCACTCTGTACTAGCTGCACTGGAAGCTACATTGTCGCGGGCACTGGGTTCACTGGAGGGTTCAGGGCCTGGCGGTCAGGCTTCACTGGAGGCTGCAGTGCTGCAGGCACTGGGTTCACTGGGGGCTGTAGTACCGCGGGCACTGGGTTCACTGCAGGCTGCAGTGTACCAGTCACTGAGATGAGTGGAGGCTGAAGTGATGCGGACATTGGGTTCACTTGATCTGTAGTGCCGCGGGCACTGGGTTCAAGGCTGGCTGCAGTGCCGTGGGCACTGGGGTCACTGGAGGGTGCAGTGCCACGGGCACTGGAGGGTGCAGTGTCGCGGGAAGTGTGTTCACTGGAGGCTGCAGATCCGCAGGCAGTGGGTTCACAGAAGCCTGCAGTGCCACAGGCACTGTGTTCACCGGAGGGTGCAGTGCCGCGGGCCCTTGGTTCACTGGAGTGTGCAGTGCCACGGGCTCTAGGTTCACTGCAGGTTCAATGGCCGCGGGCACTTTGTTCACTGGAGGCTGCAGTGCCGTGGGCAGTGGGTGCACTGTTGGCTGCAGTGCATTGGGAACTGGGTTCACTGGAGGGTGCAGTGCCATCGATCTAGGTTCACTGGATTGTGCAGTGCTGTGCGCTCTGGGTTCACTGCTGGATGCATTGCCATGGGAACTTTATTCACTGGAGGCTGCAGTGTTGTGGGCACCGGTTCACTGCACGGTTCAGTGCCAGGGGAACTGGGTTCACTGGAGGCTGGAGTGCTTAGGACACTTGTTTCACTGGAGGGTGAAGTGCCCCATGCATTGCGTTCACTGGAGGGTGCAGTGAAGCGGGCGCTGCCTTCACTGGAAGTTGCAGTGCCGCGGGCAGTGGGATCACTGGAGGCTGCAGTGCCGTGGGAACTGGGTTCACTGAAGGGTGCAGTGCCGCGGGCACTCGGTTCACTGCAGGCTGCAGTGCCACGGGCACTGGGTTCACTGAAGGGTGCAGTGCGGCAGGCACTACCTTCACTGGAGGGTGCAGTGCCGTGGACAGTGGGTTCACTGGAGGCTGCTCTGAAGTGGGAACTGGCTTCACCTGAGGGTGCAGTGCACGGGCACTGGGTTCACTGCAGGCTGCATTGCACCGGTCACTGAGATAACTGGAAGCGGCAGTGCTGCGGGCACGGGGGTCACTGGAGGATGCCGTGCGTCGGGCACTGGCTTCACTGGAGGCTGCAGTGCCGCGGGCACTGGGTTCACTGGAGGTTGCATAGAAGCGGGAACTGGGTTCACAGCATGGTGCAGTGCCACGGGCACTGGGTTCACTGGAGTGTGCAGTGCAGCAGGCACTGCCTTCACTGGAGGCTGCAGTGTTGCGGGCAGTGGGTTCACTGGAGGCTGCAGTGCCGCGGGCACTGGGTTCACTAGAGGGTGCAGTGCCACGGGCACTGGGTTCACTGGAGGGTGTAGTGTCGCAGGCAGTTGGTTCACTGGTGGCTGCACTGTCACGGGAAGTGGGTTCACAACAGGCTGCAGTGCCATGGGAACTGGGTTCACTGGAGGCTGCAGTGCCGCGGACACTGGGTTCCCTGGAGCATGTAGTGCCGCAGGCACTGGGTTCACTGCAGGATGCAGTGCCGTGAGCACTGGGTTCACTGGAGGGAGCAGTCCCGCGGGGTCTGGGTTCACTGGAGGGTGCAGTGCCGCGGGCACTGGGTTCACTGGAGGCTGCATTGCCGCAGGCACTGGGTTCAGTGCCGGCTGCATTGCTGCGGGCACTGGGTACACTGCAGGATGCCGTGCCGCGGGCACTGTGTTCACTGGGTAGTGCAGTGCCGCTGCGACTGGGTTCACTGGAGGGTGCAGTGTGGCGGGAACTAGATTCACTGGACTGTGCAGTGCCGTGGGCTCTGGGTTCACTGCAGGATGCATTGCCTTGGGCACTGTGTTCCCTGCAGACTGCAGTGCCACGGGCACTGGCGTCATGGGAGGGTGCAGTGCCGCGGGCACTGGGTTCACTGGAGTGTGCAGTGTCGCGGGAAGTGGGTTCACTGGAGGCTGAAGTTCCGCGGGCAGTGGGTTCACAGCAGGCTGCAGTGCCTCGGGCTCTGTGTTCACTGCAGACTGCAGTGCCGCGGGCACTGGGTTCACTAAAGGGTGCAGTGCGGCTGGCACTGCCTTCACTGGAGGGTACAGTCCGTGGGCAGTGTGTTCACTGTAGGCAGCAGTGCAGTGGGAACTGGCTTCACTGGAGGGTGCAGTGCTGCGGGCACTGGGTTTACTGCAGACTGCAGTGCCACGGGCACCGAGGTCGCTGGAGGTTGCAATGCCACGAGCACTTGGTTCACTGCAGGGTGCGGTGTCTCAGGCAATGGGTTCACAGGCGGCTTCAGTTCCGCGGGCACTGGGATCACAGCAGGCTGCAGTGCCACGGGCACTGGGTTCACTGGAGGGTGCAGTGTCGCGGGCAGTGGTTTCACTGGAGGCTGCAGTGCCGTGGACAGTGGGTTCACAACAGTCTGCAGTGCCACAGGAACTGGGTTCACTGGAGGGTGCAGTGACTTGGGCACTGGGTTCACTGGAGTGTGCAGTGCCGCGGATTCTGGGTTTACTGGAGGCTGCAGTGCTGTGAGCACTTGGTTCACTGCATGCTGCAGTTCTGCGGGCACGGGGTTCATGGCAGGCTGCATGTCGCGAGCACAGGGTTCACTGCACACTGCCGTGCCGCCTGCTCTGGGTTTACTGGAGGCTGCAGTGCCATGGACACTGGGTTCAAGGAGGATGTGATGTATCAGACACTGGTTTCACTGCAGGATGCAGTGCCTCCGGGACTGGGTTCCCTGCAGGCTGCAGTGCGGTGGGAACTGGGTTCACTGGAGGGTGCAGTGCTGCGGTCACTGCGTTAACAGGAGGGTGCGGTGCACTCAGGACTGGCTTCAGTGGAGGCTGCAGTGCTGCGGGCACTGTGTTCACTGCAGGCTGCATTGCCGCGGGCACTGGGTTCACTGCAGGATTTAGTGCCGCTGACACTGTGTTCACTGGATGGTGCAGTTTCGCCGGCACTGTGTTCACTGGAGGCTGCAGGTCCGCGGGAACTGTGTTCACTGGTGCCTGCAGTGCCGCCGGATCTTTGTTCACTGGAGGCTGCAGTGCTGCGTGCACTGGGTTCACCGGAGGGTGCAGTGCGGCAGGCACTGCCTTCACTGGAGTGTGCAGTGCCACGGGCAGTGGGTTCACTGGAGGCTGCAGTGCAGTGGGAACTGGGTTCACTGCAGGCTGCAGTGCCCCGGCACAGGGTTCACAGCAGGATGCAGTGCTTCGGACACTTTTTCACTGGAGGGTGCAGTGCCGCGTGCACGGGGTTCAGTAGAGCCTGCAGTGCTGCCACCACTGGGTTCAATGGTTGGTGCAGTGCTATGGGTACTGTGTTAACTGGCGGGTTCAGTGCACCCAGCATTGGCTTCACTGGAGGGTGCAGTGATGCAGGATCTTGGTTCACAGGTGGCTGCAGTGCCGAGGGCACTGAGTTCACTGGAGGGTGCAGCGCCACGGCACTGCATTCACTGGAGGCTGCAGTGCCGCGGGCAGTGTGTTCACTGTAGGCTGCAGTGCCGCGGGCACTGAATTCCATAGAGGCTGCAGTGCAGTGGGAACTGGGTTCACTGGAGGGTGCAGTGCCGTGGACACAGGGTTCACTGCATGCTGCAGTGCGCCGGTCACTGGGATAAATGGAAGATGCAGTGCTGTGGGCACTGGGTTCACTGGAGGATGCAGTGCAGCGGGCACTGGGTTCAATACAGGCTGCAGTGCCTCGGGCACTGGGTTCACTACAGGCTGCAGTGCCGCAGGCAGTGGGCTCACTTGAGGCTGCAGTGGTGCGCACCCTGGGTTCACTGGAGGGTTCAATGCCCCAGGCACGGGGTACACCGGAGGATGCAGTGCCTAGGGCACTGTGTTAACTGGTGGGTGCAGTGCCTTGGTCACTGCCTTATCAGAGGATGAAGTGCCGCGGGGACTGGGTTCACTACAGGGTGCAGTGCCGAAGGCACAAGGGTTCACTAGAGGGTCCAGTGCCACAGGCTCTGACTTCACTGCAGTGTGCAGTACCGCGGGCTCTGGGTTCAGTCGAGGGTGCAGTGCCACGAGCACTGTGTTCACTGGAGCCTACAGTGTCGTGGGCTTTGCGTTCACTGCAGGCTTCAGTGCCGCAGGCACTGGGTTCACTGCAGGCTGCAGTGCCCCATGCACTGGGTGCACTGCAGGATGCAGTGCCACGGGCACTTTGGTCACTGCAGGGTGCTGTGCCGTGGGCACTGGATTCAGTCGAGGGTGCAGTGCCACGGGCCTGGGTTCACTGTAGGCTGCAGTGCAGTGGGAACTGGGTTCAATGGATGGTGCAGTTCTGCTGGCACTGCGTTAACTGAAGGGCGCAGTGCACCCAGCACTGGCTTCACTGGAGGGTGCAGTGCCACGGGCTCTGGGTTCCCTGGAGGCTGGAGTACCATGGGCACTGGGTTCACTGGAGGCTGCTCTGCCTCGGGCACTGGGCTCACTGGAGGCTGCAGTGCAGTGGGAACTAGGTTCACTGCAGGGTGCAGTCCGTGGGCACTGGGTTCAATACACGCTGCTGTGCACTGGTCACAGGGATAACTGGAGGCTGTAGTGCTGCAGGCAGTGGCTTCACTGGAGGCTGCAGTGCCGCAGACACTGTGTTCACTGGAGGCTGCAGTGCCTAGGGCATTTGGTTCAATGGAGGTTGCAGTGTCGTGGGCACTGGGTTCACTGGACGCTGCTGTGCCACGGGCACTGGGGTCACTGGAGGCTGCAGTGCCATGGACACTGTGTTCACTGGAGGCTGCAGTGCCGTTGGCACTGGGTTCACTGGAGGCTGCAATGTGGCGGGACCTGGGTTCTCTGGAGGCTATAGTGCCGTTAACACTTGGTTCACTGCAAGGTGCAGTGCCGCGGGCACAGGGTTCACTGGAATGTGCAGTGCCGCGGGCTCAGGGTTCAATGGAGGCTGCAGTGCTGTGGGCACTGAGTTCACTGCATGCTGCACTGCCTCGGGAACTGGGTTCACTGGAGGCTGCAGTGCCGTGGACACTGTGTTCACTGGAGGGTGCAGTGCCGCGGGCACTGGGTTCACTGGAGACTGCAGTGCCGTTGGCACGGTGTTCACTGCGGGATGCAGTGCCGCGGGCAGTGGGTTCACTGGAGTCTGCAGTGCCGCGGGCAGTGGGTTCACTGGAGACTGCAGTGCCGTTGGCACTGTGTTCACTGCAGGATGCAGTGTCGCGGGCAGTGGGTTCACTGGAGTCTGCAGTGCCACGGGCAGTGGGTTCACTGGAGTCTGCAGTGCCGCGGGCAGTGGGTTCACTGGAGATTGCATAGAAGCTGGAACTGAGTACACTGCATGGTGCAGTGCCGCAGGCCCTGGGTTCACTTGAGGGTTCAATGCCCCAGGCACGGGGTACACCGGAGGATGCAGTGCCTAGGGCATTGTGTTAACTGGTGGGTGCAGTGCCTTGGTCACTGCCCTATCGGAGGATGAAGTGCCGCGGGGACTGGGTTCACTACAGGGTGCAGTGCCGAAGGCACAAGGGTTCACTAGAGGGTCCAGTGCCACAGGCTCTGACTTCACTGCACTGTGCAGTACCGCGGGCTCTGGGTTCAGTCGAGGGTGCAGTGCCACGAGCACTGTGTTCACTGGAGCCTACGGTGTCGTGAGCTTTGCGTTCACTGCTGGCTTCAGTGCCGCAGGCACTGGGTTCACTGGAGTCTGCAGTGCCGCGGGCAGTGGGTTCACTTGAGATTGCATAGAAGCTGGAACTGAGTACACTGCATGGTGCAGTGCCGCAGGTCCTGGGTTCACTTGAGGGTGCAGTGTGGCAGGCACTGCCATCACTGGAGGGTGCAGTGCCGCGGGCAGTGGGTTCACTGGAGGGTGTAGTGCAGTGGAACTGGGTTCACTGCAGGCTGCAGTGCCGTGGACACTTTTTTTTCACTGGAGGGTGCAGTGCCCCGGGCATGGGTTCAGTAGAGTGTGCAGTGCCACGGGCTCTGGGTACACTGGAGACTACAGTGCCGTGGGCACTGGGTTCACTGCAGGCTGCTCTGCCTCGGGCACTGGGTTCACTGCATGCTGCAGTGCCACGTGCAGTGGGTTCACTGCATGCTGCAGTGCCACTTGCAGTAGGTTCACTGGATCCTGCATTGCTGCGGGCAATGGGTTCATGCAGGCTGCAGTGCACCGGTCACTGGCATAACTGGAGGATGTAGTGCTGCAGGCACTGGCTGCACTGGATGCTGCAGTGCCACGGACACTGTGTTCACTGGAGGCTGCTGTGCCGCGGGAACTGGGTTCACTGGAGGCTGCATTGCCTTGGACACTGGGTTCACTGGAAAGTGCCGTGGGCACGGTCATCCCTGGAGGCTCCAGTGCCACGGTCACTGAGGTCACTGAAGGCTCCACTGCCGCGGTCACTGGGGCCTCCTGTGCCCCAGTTCCGCTGGCACTGGAGCCTGGATGGGCTACTTGGGATTCTGTGTCTCCCTCTCTGTTTTTCCCCGGGTGGTCTCTGGTTTGAGCACAGACCTGGAGGCTGCATGGGATTGTGTGTCTCCCTCTGTTTCTGTCCTTCCCCAGGAGTTTCCGTGCTGAGACCACAGAGCCTGGAAGCTGCTTCGAATTTTGTGTCTCCCTCTCTCTCTGTCCTTCCCCTCCAGTTCTTTCAGGCACTGGGATTGCCGACTTCAGGCTCTGGGAGTGACTTTGACTTCAGTCACTGGGAGTGACGTCAGGAGTGACTTAAGTCACTGGGAGTGACTTCAGGAGTGTTCCGTCAGTGGGAGTGACTTCAAGAGGGTCTTCCGTCAGTGTGTGTGACTTCGCGAGGGACTTCCATCACTGGGAGTGACTTCAGTCATTGGGGTGACCGACTTCAGTCACTGGGCATGCCCTCAGGCCCTGGGCATGCCTGTGCCCTTCAGGCAGGGGGCTAGACTTCAGGCCCAGGGTGAGAATTCAGGCATGGTGCAAGCCTTCAGGCAAGGGGCGTGCCTGCAGGCACTGGGCGGGGCTCCATGCTTGTGGCAAGGCTTCAGGCACGGGGCTTTCCTTCAGGCACGGGCCTTGCCTGCAGGCAAGGGGCCTGAGTACAGGCACCTGGAGCTGTTTCAGGCAAGAGGCATGCCTTCAGGAACAGGGAGCGGCTTCAGGCACATGGAGCGTTTTGAAGCACGGGGCGCACCTTCAACCATGGAGCTTGTCTTCAGGCCCTGGGAGCACCTTCATGTACAGTGAGCGGCCTCATGCACAGGGTGCGACTTCAGGCACGGGGAGCCTCTGTGCTCTTCAGGCACAGGGCGCGCCCTCAGGCACTGGGCGCACTCAGGCAAAGGGTGTGCCCTCACCCATGGGGTGAGCACTCAGAGAGTGCTTGTGCCTTTCAGGCAAAGGGAGTGCCTTCAGGAACCGGGAGTGCATTCAGGCACGGGGAGTGCCTTCAGGCATGGTGAGTGGCTTCAGCAACTGGAGGCTCTGTGCTGCCAGCACTGGGGCCTGGAGGCTCGGTGCTGGGAGCACCGGGGCCTGGAGGGGCTGCTTGGGATTCTGTGTCTCCCTCTCAGTCCTTCCCCAGGAGTCTCTGTGGTGAGACCACAGAGCCTGGGGGCTGCATGGGGTTCTGTGTCTCCTTCTGTCTCTGTCCTTCCCCGGGAGTTTCTGTGCTGAGACCACAGAGCCTGGAGGCTGCTTTGGACTTTTGTGTCTCACTCTCTCTGTCCTTCCCCTGCAATTTCTTCAGGCACTAGGAGTAACTTCAGACACTGAGTGTGACTTTGACTTCAGTCACTGTGAGTGACTATGACATCAGCCACTGGGAGTGGCTTTGACTTCAGCCCCTGGGAGTGACTTCAGTCCCTGGGAGTGACTTCCATCACTGGGAGAGGGACTTCGAGAGGGACTTCCATCACTGGGAGGGAATTCGCGAGTGACTTACATCACTGGGAGTGACATCGGAAGTGACTTCTGTCACGGGGAGTGACTTCGGGAGAGACTTCCCTCACTGGGAGTGACATAGTGAGTGATTTCCATCACTGGGAGTGACTTCGGGAGAGGCTTCCGTCACTTGGAATGACTTTGGGAGTAACTTCCTTCACTGGGAGTGACGTTGACTTCAGTCACTGGGAGTGACTTTGGGAGTCACTTCATGTACTGGGCATGACTCAGTCATTGGGGGTGACTGACTTCAGTCCCTGGGCATGCCCTCAGGCACTGGGCATGCCTGTGCCATTCAGGCATGGGGCGTGCCTTCAGGCAAGGGGTGTGCTTTCAGGCACTGGGCGGGGCTTCATGCACGGGGCTTGCCTTCAGGCAAGGGGCTTGATTAGAGGCACATGGAGGTGTTTCAGGCAAGAGGCATGCCTTCAGGCAAAGAGAGTGGCTTCAGGCACACGGATTGTGAGGCTTGTCTTCAGGCACTGGGAGCCCCTTCAGGTACAGTGAACGGCTTCATGCACAGGGCAAGACTTCAGGCACGCGGAGTTCTTTGCTCTTCTGGCACAGGGTGCGTCATCAGGCACTGGACTCGCCATGAGGCACAGGGCGCCCTCAGCACGGGGTGTGCCGTCAGGCATGGGGCACGACTTCAGGCAGTGCCTGTGCCCTTGAGTCAAGTGGAGTGTTTTCTGGCATGGGGCTTGCCTTCAGGCATGTGGAGCATCTTCAGGCATGGGGCCCGTCTTCAGGCACAGGGAGCTCCTGTGCCATTCAGGTAAGGGGAGCACATGTGCCTCTCAACAAGGGATGCCCCATCATGCACAGGACGCTCATTGAGACTCACAGCATACCCTCAGGCATGGGGTGCACCCTCAGAGAGTACCTCTGCCTTTCAGGCAAAGAGAGTGCCTTCAGGCAGGGGGAGTGCCTTCCGGCACTTGTAGTGCCTTCAGGCATGGTGAGTGGCTTCAGGAAGTGGAGGCTCTGTGTGGCGAGCACAGGGCCTGGAGGCTTCATGGGATTCTGTCTCCCTCTCTCTCTGTCCTTCCCCAGGAGGCTCTGTGCTGAGACCACAGAGCCTGGAGGCTGCTTGGAATTCTGTGTCTCCTTTTCTCTGTGTCCTTCCCCTGCAGTTCCTTCAGGCACTGGGAGTGCCGACTTCAGTCACTGGGAGTGACGACTGCAGTCACTAGGAGTAACTGCAGACACTGAGTGTGACTTTGACTTCAGTCACTGTGAGTGACTATGACATCAGTCACAGGGAGTGACTTTGACTTCAGTCACTGGGAGTGACGTCAGGAGTGACTTCAGTCACTGGGAGTGACTTCTGGAGTGACTTCTGTCACGGGGAGTGACTTCGAGAGGGACTACCGTCACTGGGTGTGACTTCGCAAGGGACTTCCATTTCTGGGAGTGACTTTTCCAGTGACTTCCGTCACGGGGAGTGGCTTCGGGAAAGACTTCCCTCTCTGGGAGTGACTTTGGGAGTAACTTTATTTACTGGGAATGACTTTGACTTTAGTCACTGGGAGTGACTTTGGGAGTGTCTTCATTCATTGGGCAAGACTTCAGTCATTGAGAGTGACTGACTTCAATCACTGGACATGTCCACAGGCACTGGGCATGCCTGTGCCCTTCAGGCAGGGGGCTAGCCTTCAGGCACAGGGTGAGAATTCAGGCATGGGGCAAGCCTTCAGGCATGGGGCGTGCCTTCAGGCATGGGGCGTGCCTTCAGGCAAGGGGTGTGCCTTCAGGCACTGAGCAGGGCTTCATGCATGGGGCAAGGCTTCAGGCACCAGGCTTGCATTCAGGCACCGGGCTTGCCTTCAGGCAAGGGGCTTGAGTACAGGCACCTGGAGCTGTTTCAGGCAAGAGGCATGCCTTCAGGAACAGGGAGCAGCTTCAGGCACAGGGAGCGTCTTTAGGCACGTGGCGCACCTTCAACCATGGGGCTTGTCATCAGGCACTGGGAGCACTTTTAGGTACAGTGAGCGGCTTCAGGCACAGGGCACGACTTAAGGCACAGCACGGGGGAGTCTGTGCTCTACAAGCACGGGGCGCCTTCTGGCCAGGGGTGCGCTGTCAGTCATGGTATGCGCCTTCAGGGAGTGCCTGTGCCCTTCATTCAAGGGGAGCGCCTTCAGGCATGGAACATGCCTTCAGGCACATGGTGTGCCTTCAGGCACTGGGCGAGGCATCATTCATGGGGCGCTGCTTCAGTCAAGGGGCTTACTTTCAGGCAGTGGGCTTGCCTACAGGCATGTGGAGCTCTATCAGGCATAGGTCCTGTCTTCTGGAACAGGGAGTGGCCTCAGGCACAGGGAGAATCTTCAGGCAAGGGGTGCACCTTCAGCCATGGGGCTTGTCTTCAGGCACTGGGAGCGCCTTCAGGCACAGGGAGCAGCTTCATGCAAGGGGTGCGCCTTCAGGCAAGGGGAGCATCTGTGCTCTTCAGGCATGGGGCACGCAGTCAGGCATGGGGCGACCCATCAGGCATAGGGAGTGGCTTCAGGCATGGTGCATGGCTTCAGACATGGGGCGTGGCTTCAGGCAAGAGGAGGTCCTGTGCCAATCAGGCAAGGGGGGCTCCTGTGACTTTCAGGCACAGAATGCCCCATCCTGCACAGGGAGCTCAGTCAGACTCAGGGCATGTCTTCAGGCATGGGGTATGCCTATAGAGAGTGCTGGTGCCTTTCAGGCAAGGGGAGTGCCTTCAGACAAGGGGAGTGCCTTCAGGCATTGGAGGCTCTGTCCTGTGATCACAGAGCATAGGGTTTCTGTGCTGGGAGTACAGAGCCTGGAGGAGCTTCTTGGGATTCTATGTCTCCCTCTCTGTCCTTCCCCAGGAGGCTCTGTGGTGAGAGCACAGAGCCTGGAGCCTGCTTGGGATTCTGTGTCTCCCTCTCACTCTGTCCTTCCCCTGGAGTGTCTTCAGGCACTGGGAGTGCCAATTTCAGGCACTGGGAGTGATGACTGCAGTCCCTGTGAGTGGAGACTCCAGTCACTGGGAGTAACTGCAGACACTGAGAGTGACTTTGACTTCAGTCTCTGGGAGTGACTATGACATCAGTCACTGGGAATGACTTTGGCTTCAGTCACTGGGAGTGACTTCGGGCGTGACTTCAGTCACTGGGAGTGACTTCGAGAGGGACTTCCCTCACTGGGAGTGACTTCGGGCGTGACTTCTGTCACGGAGTGACATCTGGAGTGACTTCCGTCACTGGCAGTCACTTCGGGTGTGACTTTCATCACTGGGAGTGACTTCGAGAGGGACTTCCCTCACTGGGAGTGACTTTGGGTATGACTTCTGTCACTGGGAGTGATATGTGGAGTGACTTCCGTCACTGACAGTCACTTCGGGTTGACTTTCATCACTGGGAGTGACTTCGGGAGAGACTTCCTTCACTGGGAGTGACTTTGGGATGACTTTCTTCACTGGGAGTGACTTTGTCTTCAGTCACTGGGAGTGACTTTGACTTCATTCCCTGGGAGTGACTTTGGGAGTGACTTCATTCAATAGGCATGACTTCAGACATTGGGAGTGAATGACTTCAGTCACTGGGTATGCCCTCAGGCACTGGGCATGCCTAACCCTTCAGGCAAGGGGCGAGCCTTCAGGCATGGGGAGAGCCTTCAGGCAGGAGGAGCCTTCAGGCAAGGGGCAAGGCTTCAAGCAAGGGGCCTTCAGGCAAGGGGCAAGCCTTCAGGCAAGGGGTGAGCCTGCAGGCATTGGACCTGCCTTCAGGCATGGGAAATGGCTTCATGCTCGGGGCATGGCTTTAGGCAAGGGGCTTGCCTTCAGGTAAGGGGCTTGTCTTTAGGCATGGGGCATGCCTTCAGGCCCTGGGCATGCCTTCAGGCACAGGGAGCGGCTTCAGGCAAGGGGCTTGTCTTCAGGCATGGGGAGCGCCTTCAGGTATGGGGAGCAGCTTCAGGCATGGGGTGTGCCTTCAGGTACTGGGAGCGTCTGTGCCCTTCAGGACACTTTCCATGGAAAGTAACGCTGTACCACTTCTCTCCCCACATGTGTGTGGTCATATCAGATTTAGGAATTTTGTCCTCATTGAGAGAGAGAGAGAGAGAGAAAGAGAGAGAGAGAGAGAGAGAGAGAGAGAGAGTGAGTGTCTTAGCTAGTGTTTGGGTTTGGGCCAGGGACTTAGATAGGACTGAATGGACAGGAGACCTGTGATCACCCTGGAAGGCTGCAGTGAGGGCCCATGCACTAATGCGTGTAAGGTTTAGGATTATGGTAAGAGTTGGTATGAACTGTAAGTTGAGGGGTATGGTGCGGGTCAAGGTTACTGTTAGGTTTAGGTCCCAGGAGGTTGTAGGGGGTGAACCCCTAGCAGTGCAGTGGTCTCCACATAGGGTTGAATGGAGACTGCATGAAAGCCTCTAGTTCAGGCTTCGTCTTTCCATGCCAGAGCCGGCCTCCCGTGTGTGCCACTCTTCAGTTGGGCCTCAGCACCCTCCTTGTGAAACTCCATGCCAGCAGTGGAATTGACATGATGATGTTCCAATTCCATACCGAATAATACTTCAGGGGTCTGGGCCCTATGGGCGTGATGTTCTCAGAATTCGGAACTCGATCCCCATTGGGAGAGAGCCATCGCTAGGGTTAGGGTATGTTCCAGCGACATAAGCACGGCTGAAGCGACACCAGTCCCTTGAGCTACATGGAGGGCTGAATAGGGCGCATGCACAGGTGCAGGTCAGATGTAGGGTTACGGTTAGAGTTGGTGAGGTTGGTGTGTATAGTTATGTTCATTGTTTTAGTTCTGTTCATAGTTATGTTCATGGTGAGGTTGGTGTGTATAGTTATGTTCATTATTTGGTTTGGGGTTAAGTCCTAGGTGGCTCCAAGCGATAAATGAACAGCAATGCAGTCAGCTTCCCGGAGGGCTCAGTGGAGGGCATATTGCAGGTTGTCTGTCATGCTTAGTCTTTGTTTGCCAGGGCAAGCCTCCATCGTGGGCCATTCTTTGAGCCTCAGCAACTACTTCTGCAGCAACATCTGGGCTTTGGATATTACATGGTGATATTCTGCATTCCACGCTGAGTAATACTCCTCCTCCTCTGGACTCCATGTGTGTGGTATCCTCAGACTAAAGAATTGAGTCACCATCAGGAGAGAGCCTTAGTTTGAGTTAGGGTTTGCTTCAGGGCCATAAGCAGCGCTGAAGCAACACTACTCATGTGATCTACATGGGGTGTTGTATGAGGGACCATGCGCACGTGAGGGTCTGGTGTAGGATTAGCGTTAGAGTTGGAGTGAGGTTTAGGTTGAGGAGTACTGCGAGGGTCATGATTAGGGTTAGGGTCCAGGAGGCCCTAGGTGCTGAAACCCAAGCAGTGCAGTGATCTCCCTGGAGGGCTGAGGGAGGTCGCATTGGAGGGTGCCGGCCAGGCTTAGTCTTTAGGGGCTAGGGCCAGCCTCAGATATGGACCACACTTTGGTTGGGCCTCAGCAACCCCTTGTGCAGCTCCCTCTGGGCTTTGGAAATTACCTGGTCATGTTCCACGTTCCATGCCGAGGAATCCGTCTCCTCTTCTGAACACCACGTGTGTGGTTTGCACAGAAGTAAGTATTAGGTCACCATGGGGAGACAGCCTAAAATGGAGTTAGGGTTCAGTCCAAGGACATAAGCAGGGCCGAAGCGACAGCAGTCCCGTGATCTCCCTGGAGGGCTGAAGAGAGGGTCCCTGAGAGGGTGCAAGTCAGTTGTAGGTTATGTTTCGAATAGGGGTGATGTTTAGGTTGAGGGGTACTTTGAAGGTCATGGTTATTGTTAGGTCTCACGAGGCTCTAGGTGCAACAACCCCAGGAAGGATGTGGTCTCCCAGAAGGGCTGAGTGGATCCCACATGGGATTGTGCTGATCAGGCTTTGTCTTTGAGTGCCCGATCAAGCCTCTCGTGTGAGTCACTCTTCAGTGTGGCCTCAGGAACCCCCTTGTGCAGCTCCTTATGGGTAATGGAAATGACACGATTTGCTCCAAGATCCATGCTGAGGAATCCTGCAAAGCTTTGGGCCCCATGTGTGTGGTCTCTGAGAGTTAGGCATTGGATCCCCATTCGGATTCAGCCACAACTAGGGTTAGGGTTCGGTCCAGGGAGGTAAGCAAGGCTGAAGCAACAGCAATCCCATTACCTACATGGAGGTTTGAATGAGGGCCCATGAGCGGGTGAGGGTCAGGTGTAGGGTGTCAGGTGAAGCCTTAGAGTTGGGGTAAGGTTGAGGTTGAGGAGTATGTTGATGGTCACGTTTACGGTTTGGGTTAGGTTCCAGGAGGTATGAGGTACTGTACCCCAAGCAGTCCAGTGGTCTCACTGGAGGAATCAGTGGAGGGCAAATGGTAGGTTGCTGCTCAGGCTTAGTCTTTGGGTGCCGAAGCCAGCATCAGTTGTGGGGCAATCTTCAGATGGGCCTCAGCAAACCCTTTTTGCAGCTTCCTCTGGGCTTTGTAAATTACCTGTCGATGTTCCACGTTCCATGTGAGTAACACTGCAGCACTTCTGGGCCCCATATGCATGGTGACTGAGACTTAGGAATTTGTTCCTCGATGGGAGAGAGCCATTACTAGGGTTAGGTATTGGCCCAGGGATGTAGATAGGGCCAAATCCACATGAGTCCGTGATCATTCTGGAGGACTCCATAGGGCCCATGCTTGGGGGCGGGTCATGTGTAGGGTTAGCGTTAGAGTTGGTGTGAAGTTTAGGTTGAGGTGTATGGTGAGGGTCAAGTTTAGTGTTAGTGTTAGGTCCCAGGAGGTTCCAGGCAGTGAACGCCTAGCAGTGCAGTGGCCTCCACAGAGGGCTGAGTGGAAGCTGCATGGAAGTCTACAGCTCAGACTAAGTCTTTGCGTCCCAGGGCAGCATCCTATGTGTGACAGTCTTCAGTTGGGCCTCAGCAACCTCCTTGTGCAGCTCCATCCCAGCAGTGCAAATGAAATGATGATGTTCCAATTCCATCCTGAAGAATACTGCAGGGGTTTGGACACTATGTGCATGGTGTTCTCAGAGTTAGGAACTGGATCCCCTTTGGGGGAGAGTCATAGCTAGGGTCAGGATTCGGTCCAGGGACATAAGCAGGGCCGAAGCAACACCAGTCCCATTATCTACATGGAGGGCTGAATGAGCACCCATGCAGGGGTGCAGGTCAGATGTAGCGTTACATTTAGAGTTGGGGTGAGGTTGAGGATGATGTGTATGGCTCTTGTCAATATAATGGTTAGGTTTTGTCCCAGGTCCTCCAGAAGCTGAAGCACCAGCAGTGCTGGTCTTCCTGCAGGGTTCAGTGGTGAGCACATAGGAGGGTGTAGGTCATGCTTAGTCTTTGAGAGCCAGGGTGAGCCTCCTTTGTGGGCCACACTTTGGTTGAGCCTCAGGAACCGCTTCTGAAGCAACATCTGGGCTTTGGATATTACATGGTGATATTCCACGTTCCATGCCGAGGAATCCGCCTCTTCTTCTGGAAGGGAGATATCCTCAGACTTAATAATCGGGTCACCATCTGGAGAGAGCTTTAGATAGAGTTGGGTTTCAGACCAGGGCCATAAGGAGGGCCAAAGTTACCCCATTCCACTTACTTCCATGGGGTGATGAATGATAGCCAGTGTGCAGGTGAGGGTCAGGTGTAGGGTTAGTGTTAGTGTAGGAATGCGTTTGAGGTTCAGGGTATGGTGAGAGTCACGGTTAGTGTTAGGGTTAGGGCCCAAGAAATTCCAGGTGGTGAACCCCTAGCATCGCAGTGGTCTCCACGGAAGGCTGAGTGGTGGCTGCATGGGAGCCTTCAGTTCAGACATTCTTTGTGTTTCAAGGCCAGCCTCCCATGTGTGCCACTATTCATTTGGGTCTCAGCAACCTCCTCAGGCAGCTCCATCCGAGAAGTGGAAACGAAATGATGATGCTCCAATTCCATACCGAGTAATACTGTAGGGGTTTTGACCTATATGCGTGGTGTTTCAGAATTAGGACCTGGATACCCATTGGGAGAGAACCACGGATAGGGTGAGGTTCTGTCCAGGGACATAAGCAGGGCTGAAGAGAAACCAGTCCTGTTATCTCCATGAGGGCCTGTATGAGGGCCAATGCACGGGTAAGGGTCAGGTGTAGGGTTAGCATTAGCGTTGGGGTGAGGTATAGGTTGAGTAGTATGGGGAGGGTCATAGTTGGCATTATGGCTAGGTTCCAGGAGGCCCAAGGTGCTGAATCCAAGGCATTGCAGTTGTTTCCCTGGGGGACCAAGAGGAGGGCGCATGGGAGGGTGCCGGTCATGCTTATTCTTTGGGTGCCAAGGCCAGCCTCTTGTGTGGGCCACTCTTCGGTTGGTCCTCAGCAACCCCCTTGTGCAGGTCCCTCTGGGCATTGGAAATGGTATGGTGATGTTCCCCGTTCCATGCCAAGTAAGCCTGCACCGCATCTGGGCCCCATGTACGTGGTTTTCTCCGAGTCAGGAATTGGGTCCCCATCGGGAATGAGCCATAGCTAGGGCAAGGGTTTGATCCAGGGACGGGACGTAAGCAAGGCTGAAGAAACAACAATCCCTTTACCTCCATGGAGGGCTGAATGAGGGCTCATGGACGGATGCGGGTCATGTGTAGGGTTAGCGTTAGACTTAGGGTGAGGTTCCAATTGAGGAGTATGGAGTGGGTCATGAATAGGGTGAGGGATAGCTCCAAGGAGTCCCCAGATGATGAACCCCATGCAGTGCAGTGGTCTGGGAGGGCTCAGTGGAGGGCAAATGGGAGGGTGCTGGTCAGGTTTAGTCTTTGGTTACTGGTGCCAGCCTTGCATGTGGGCCACTTTTGGGCCTCAGCAAGCACTTTGGCACCTCCCTCTGGTATTTGGACATGACATGGTGGTGGTCCATGCTCCATGTGGAGTAATCCTGCACCGCTTCTGGGCCACAGGTGCATGATATTCTCTGCATTAGGAATTGGATCCCCATCGGGATAGAGAAATAGGTAGGATTACAGGTAGATCCAGGGACATAAGCAAGGCCGAAGAAACAACAGTCCATTTATCTCCATTGAGTATGAATGAGGGCCATGCGCGGTAGCAGGACAGGTGTAGGGTTAGTGTTAGAATTGGGGTGAGGTTTCGGTTGAGGAATACAGCGAGGGTCATGGTGAGGGTTAGGGGTAGGTTCCAGGAGGCGCTTAAGTGCAGAAACCTAAGTAGTGCAGTGGTCTCCTAGACGGTTGAGTGGAGGGTGCAAAGGATGGTGCCATTCCTTCTTAGTCTTAGGGTGTCAAGGCCCTCCTTGGGTGCAGGACACTCCTTAGTTGGGCCTCAGCAGCGCCCTTGTGCAGCTCCCTCTGAGCTTTGGAAATGACATGGTGATGTTCCAGGTTCCAAGCCGAGTGATTTACACCATGAGCGTGCTGTTGTCAGTCATTGGAATTGGGTTGCCATGAGGAAGGAGACTTAGCTAGGGTTAGGGTTCAGTGCAGTGACATCACCAGGGCAGAGTGACTCCAATCTCATGAATTTCATGGAGGGCAGAAGTGAGAAAACTTGCGAGGGTACCGGTCTGTTATAGAGTTAGTGTGAGAGATAGGTTTAGGTTTAGGTTGAGGGCTAGGGTCAGGGTTCTGGTTAGGGTTGGGGATAAGTCCCAGGAGGCTCCAGATGCTGAACCCACAGCAGTGCAGTGGTCTCCCCGAAGTGCGGACTGGAGTACACAATGAATGCTGCGGGTCAGGATTAGTCTTTCTGTTGCCAGGCCAGACAACTGTTTCTGGCAGTCTTCGGGTAAGCCTCAGGAATGCTCTCAGGCACAACGGAGGCTGCCGGTCCGGATTAGTCTTTGGGTTCCAAGGCTAGACAAGTGCATTGGACACTCTTTGGGGGAGACCTCAGGAATCCTCTTATGCAGCAGCAGCCGGGCTTTGGAAATGACATGGTGATGTTCCACGTTCCACGCCGAGTAATCCTGCACTACTTCTCGACCCCATGTGCATTCTGTTGTCAGACATTGGAATTGGGCACCCATGGGGAGTGAGTTTTAGCTAGGGTTAGGGTTCAGTGCAGGGATGTGGCCAGGGCCAAAGGACTCCAGTCTCATGATCTCCCTTGAGGGCTGAAGTGAGGGCACATGCGCTTGTATGGGTCTGGTGTAGAAGTATTATGAGATATATGGTCAGGTGAGATTGAGGGTTATGCTCAGGGTTATGGTTAGGGTTAGGGTAGGTCAAAGAAGGATCCAGGCGCTGTACCCACAGCAGTGCAATTGTTTCCCCGAAGGGCAGAGTCAGTGCACAATGGAGGCTGCTCGTCAGAATTAGTCTTTGGGTTCCAAAGACGGACAACTCTATAAGGTCTGGTGTAGATAGGTGGGTCCAGTGTGATAGAAAATGTTAGATTTAAGTTGAGGGTTATGGTTAGGTTTAGAGTTAGGTCCCAGGAGTCTCCAGGCGCTGAACCACAGCAGTGCAGTTGTCTCCCGGAAGGGTTGAGCGGACTGCACAACGGAGGCTGTGGGTCAGGATTAATCTTTGGGTTCTAAGGACAGACAACTGTATCTGGTCTGGAGTAGATAGATGTGTCTAGTGTGAGTGATAGGGTTAGGTTTAGGTTGAGGGTTAGAATATGGTCCTGGTTAGCATTAGGGTTAGGTCCCAGGAGGTTCCACGCACTGAAACCACAGCAGAGCATTTGTCTCCCCGAAGGGCAGAAGGGAGTACACAAAGGAGGGTGCTGGTCAGGATTAGTCTTTTGGTTCCAAGGCCAGACAACTGTATGGGCCACCCATCGGTTAGGCCTCAGGAATCCTCTTGTGCAGCTGCAGCCGCGGTTTGGAAATACATGGTGATGTCCACATTCCATGCTGAGTGTTCATGAACCGTTTCTGGTCCTGGTGTGTGTGCTGTTATCAGTCTTTCGATATGGATCCCCATGGGGAGAGGGCCTTAGGTTTATAGTTTTAGATTTAGCGGGTAGAGTTAGAGCATTAGGATGAGTGTTTTAGGGTTAGAGTTAGAGGCTTAGGGTTAGAGAGTTAGGGTCAGGCTAGGGTTAGTTCGGGTTATGTTTACGTTTACGGTTAGTTAGAGGTAGGGCTATGTTTAGGGGAAGGGTGGCGGCAGGATTTAGCATTAGGATTATGGTTAGGGTTAGGTGTTAGGTTTAGGTGGTGGGATTTTGTTTAGTGATAGGTTTAGGAGTTGGGCAAGGAGTAGGTAATGCTTGCACCCCTACTTTGAGCGGGAAGGTGTTCATGCGTGGACACCACCCTCCATGTTTGAGGGATTGTGTTCTTCTATCACCCCAGTCTCTCTGCAGTGCAGGTTGTTCTTGCCTCGCCCATTCCAGCTTTGCTCTGGAGTTTTTCACACCATCACCCCACACTCTCTCGGTATGGTAGGATTTCACGTACCACCCAATCCTTTTTGGTGCATGGGTTGTGTTCACACATGCAACCCTCCACACCTTCTGCGTGCGATGGTGTCACCCATGAGCCTCACCACTCCTTAGATTGGGATTACTGATGCCAGTATTAAATCTGATACTGATGCCAGTATTAAATCATGAATATCTATTTTCACTTTCACAACTGAAAAAGTAGGCGTTTCTTAAGGTAAGGTTTATGTTTAGGATTAATGTTAGGTGTCAGTTAAGGTTTAGCGCATGGTGCAATCCCCCTCGGTGTTGGATGGCTTCCCGATTGTGTCCCATCTGATTCCCTTTATCCACGATGTAGCAGTGATAGTCCTTTTAATTCAGATGTTTTCCTTGGCACCTGGATGTCTCTGAGTTAAGCGTCCCACTTCGTCTTGGTTCATGGGCTCTCGGTTTCTGGTTTGAGCCCTGAGTAGCTTCTGTGCTGATGGCTCTGAATCTGGAGCCTGCTTCCGATACTATCTCTCTCTCTCTCTCTCTCTCTCTCTCTCTCTCTCTCTCTCTCTCTCTCTCTCTCTCTCTCTCTGCCCATGCCCCACTTGTGTTCTTTGTGTCTTTCAAAAATTAATGTACCTAAAATCATTTTCAATCCGATGTTTCCTGGATGGCTCTTTTCACTTTCATTGCTGAAGAAGAAGGCGTCTGTCTCATTCATTGTTCTTTTGTTATCTTTGGCATAGCTGACAACATATACGACATTTCCCCAGCCAGCATCGGGGATGCTCAGCATTTCTTCTACCAGCTGGACACCTCTCATCCACTGTAACACTGCATTCCTCTAGAGCATCCCACATGCTCTCGGAAACTGGACTGTAACTGTGGATGGTAGCACTGTCCCATAGTCTTCTGATGGTATTTCAGGAGGTTCTTCATTCGCACCTTTGGTTACCTGAGTGTCTTCTGACATCTCTCGTATTTCCACTAGGCCGCTGCTATGATGCTCAACAGGGAACCCGAAGCACACAGGGATTCAGGGGCAGACCAACTACCGCTTGGCTCCCACAAATGGTCACCTTGGAACTCTTTATGGAAGAGGAGAAAACACCCACCACCACCATTTCATAACCCTGCACCGAATGTGGAGACAACAATCACCCACCCCCAAAAGGAAACTCTAGCAGGGTACATGTATCAAACCTAAGGTGTTGGTTATGTACTTTGGATCAATAAGGGAGGTTATACTTTTGACTGGTAAGTGTACATCTAAATCCCTCAGAGAGGATATTCTCTGAGGTCACCCCAACCTAAATTGTTGGCCCATGGGGAGATGTGTTGTCCCTATTGACTGTATTGATGTTGTCTCTGTAGGCCAGTGAATTAAAGCTCCATAGGGTCTTATCCTGTTCTTGCCTCTTCACGGGAAGGTCCATTTCACTGATTGAAAGAGACAGCAAGGGAGTAGTGTTGCCACTATTAAATCTGACGTTTCATGAATGAGTCTTTTCACTTTCATGGCTGAAGAAGCAGCATCTCTTATGATGAGGGTTTGGGTTTGGATTACCCTGATGATTAGGGTAAGGGTTAGGTCATGCTTGCACCCCCCGTTTTGGCAAGGGAGGAAGGTCTCACCTGACCCCCACCACCCTCCTTGTGGAAGGGTGTTCAGGCATGCAGCCTGCCTCCCTTCCACAAGGGAGTAGTGATGCCACTACTTAATGTGTTGTTTTATGAATGGCTCTTTTCACTTTCACAGCTGAAGAAGCAGGCATTTCTTAAGGTAAGTGTTATGGTTAGGATTGCCGTTCATGGTTCGGGTAAGGGATAGGACATGCCTGCACCCTCCCTTGGAGTGGGAGGGCATTCACACATGAGCCACGCCCCCCTCATCTCGGCAGGGTGTTCACCAATAGGAACCAGTCCCCTTCACCGGGGGGGATGTTGATGTATGCGCCTGCACCCATCTCGTGTGCGAGGGTGTTCATGGGTGGACACCACAACCCTTGGCGAGGGAGGGCATTTGTCCATGCACCATGCCCTCCTTGGCTCAGGAGGTGTTCACGCATGAGCACAGTGCCCCCTTGGCTTGGGAAGGTGTTCAGGTAAGTGCATGAACCTGCCCCCCAGCATGGGAGAGGGTTCACGCATGTGCCCTCCCCCCTCAGGTGCTGGAGGGGGTCACTTGTGCACAGCACCACTAGTCAGCAAGGGAGTAGTGATGCTACTATTAAATCTGACGTTTCATGGACGGCTGTTTTCACTTTCACAGCTGAAGGAGCATGTATCTCTTAAGGTCAGGGGTAGGGTTAGCATTACAGTTAGGGGTTAACATAAGGGCTAGGTCATGCTTGCTCTCCCCCCTCAGCATGGGAAGACTTCACGCATTACCCCACTATCCTGAGCAAGGGAGAGTGTTCACCCTTTCACCCCAACCCCTGAGAGTGGTAAAATATTGAAGCACGTCCTCCACTCCACTTCTGCTGGGGAGGGCTTTCACACATGCGTAGATCCCCCCTTCGGGACAGATTGTTCACATATGTGCATGACCACCTGTCGGGTCGGGAGGGTGTTCACTCATGGGCACACCCCACCTCTGCATGGGAGATGGTTCATGCGTGTGTCTTGCTCACCTCAGCAGGGAGGGTTTTTACGCATGTGCACAGCCCCACCTTGGTGTGGGAGGAGGTCACCCATGCAGATTGCCACTTTTCAATGAGGGAATAGTGATGCCATTATTAAATGTGACGTTTCATGAATGGTTATTTTCAATTTCACAGCTGAAGTAGCAGACAACTCTTAAGGTAAGTGTTCGGGTTAGCATTACCATTAACGGTTAGGGTAAGGGTTAGGTCATGCTTCCACACCCACCCCCTCGTCCCTAGTGTGTATTCACGCAATAGCACCGCCCCTCAGTGTGGGAGAATATTCGTGCGTGTGTCCCGCCCCCTTCAGCGTGGGAGGGTGTTCACACATATGCCCCATCCTCTTCAGCTTGGAAGTGCGTTCATGCATTCTCACATTTGCACCACCCGTCCCAAGTTGAGGGAGGGTGTTTCCACATGTGCCCTGTCTCCCTCGGCATGGGAGGTGGTTCACACATGCTCTTCATCCCCTCGGTAATGGAGGGTGTCACCCATGAACAGTGCCACCCCTCGGAGAGGGAGTACTGTTGCCACTATTAAATGTCACCTTTCATCAATGATTCTTTTCACTTTCACAGCTGAAGAAGTATGCATCACTTAAGGTAAGGGTTAGGGTTAGCATTACATTTAGGCTTTAGGGTAAGGTTTAGGTCATGCTTGCTCCGCCCCTCTGCGAGAGGTGTTTCACTAATACTCCCTGCCCCCTTTGGCACAGATGGGCACAGCCCTCTGTCCGTGTAGAATGGTGTTCTCACGCACAACCCTCCTTGGCGATGGAGGGCTTTTGTTCACGCACCCTGCCCCATTAGTGCGGGAGTTTGTTCTCACGTGTGTAAGGCCCCCCTCCTGGAGGAAGGGCGTTCACCCATGTGCACCATCCCCCCACTTTGGCATGGGAAGGTGTTGACCTATGTGACGTGACACGTCAGCATGGGGGAGTATTCACGCATCTGCCCCGTCCCCCTCTGCCCGGGAGGGTGTTCATGCATGCGCACAGCCACCAGTCAGTGAGGGACGGTATTCATGCATGCGCACAACAACCCCTCCATGAAAGAGGGCATTCACATATGCGCCATGCATCCCTCAACAAGGGAATGGTTCAAGCATGTGCCCCATACCCATTTTGGCACGGGATGGTGTTGACCTATGCACCTTACCCCCTCAGCGCTGGAGGGTGTTCATAGATGTGCACAGCCCCCGTTATGGCGGAAGTGTGTTCACACTTCTGAACAACCCCGGCTAGGGGAGGGATGCCATTCGCACGTGGGCCCCGCCCCATACCACTGGGTGCTGTTCACACATGTGCACAGCTCTCCCTACTGGCGGAAGAGTGTTCACACATGCACAAAACTCCTGCTCCAAGAGGTAGGGCGTTTCCACATGAGCACAATCCCCATCAGTGAGGGAGGGCATGCATGCATGCTCCTTACCCACTACCGCAGGAGGCTGTACAGGCATGCGCACAGCCCCCCCCCCCAGTGGTGTATGTTCATGCATGCACACAGCCACCCTCAATGAGGGAAGGCGTTTGCACATGCGCCCCCCTCCCCTGGGCAAGGAAGGGTGTTCAGGCATGCACAGAACCACCACCTCAGCCAGGGAGGTCGTTGGTGCATGCACCCTGCCCCATTTAGCACAGGAGGTGGTTCAGGCTTCCGCCTGGCCCCCTGTCAGCATGTGAGTCGGTCACCCATGCACAGCGCCACCCCTCAGGGAGGAAGTACTGATGTCACTATTGAATGTGATGTTTCATGAATGGTTCTTTTCACTTTCACAGCTGAAGAAACACGGCCAGGGAGGGTGTTGACGTATGCTCCCCGCTCCCCTCGCCAGGATGGTGTTCACGCATGTGCAAAGCCCCCCCCTCCTTGCCAAAGGGGGTTCAGGCATGCCCATAACCCCCGCTCTGTGAGGCAGACCATTTGTACAGGCACACAACCCTCCCTCAGCAAGGGACAATGTTCATGCTTGGCCCCACTCACCTCAGTGGGAAGGGTGTTCACACATAACACATAACCCCCCTCAGCATTGGAGGGCATTCAAACATGTGCCCCACCCCACTTGACACCAGAGGTGGTTCAGGATTCTGCCTTGCCCCTGGTTGGTGTGTGAGATGGTCACCCATGCACAGTGCCACCTTTTAGGGAGAGAGTAGTGATGTCACTATTAAATGTGATATTTCACGAATGGTTCTTTCACTTTCACAGCTGAAGAAACACACATCTCTTAAGGTAAGTGTTAGGGTTGGCACTGACATAAGGCGTAGGGTAAGGCTTAGGTAGTACTTCCTCCACCCTGGGTATGAGAGGTTTTCAAGCATTAGCGTCCCCCCCCTTTGGACAGGAGGGGGTTAACACATGCGCCCTCTCACATCAAGGGAGGGGGTCACCATTGCGCCACTGTCTCTGCAATGGAGGGGTGTCACTCATGTTCTTTCCCACACCTTGGCACGGGAGGGGATCATGCATGTGCCCCTGCTGCACCCCTTCTTCAGCGATGTAGCCTTGATGTTTCTTTTAGGCCAGACGTATTTTGCACTGCCTCAGCCGCTCAGTGGATTAAGTGTCCCACTTCAGGTCATAGTCTCACAGTTTGTGGTTTCGAACCCTCGCTTCACCTCTATGCTGATGACTCTGAACATGGAGCCTGCTTCAAATACTGTGTCTCACTCTCTGTCTGCCCCTTCCCCACGTGTGTTCTGTCTCTGTCTGTCTGTCTCTCTCTCTCAAAAAACAGTGAAGCTAAAAACATTTTAAAGCAGCTCCATCAGTCTACTTGTCTTCTTGCTCTATTCCCGCCTCTTCATGGGAAGGTCCATTTCACCGATTGGAAGAGACAGTAAAACCCTCGTGTGGTCATTCAAATGAGTCACTATTTAGGAAACAAGTGATTATGCTACTTTTCCACGGTCAGGATACCATGGCCATTTCATGAATGTCCCTAGGCAGGCGGGGCCTCTAAAACTAGAAATGCTAGAGGTGATTTTACTGGTAAGCAGGTGGGGTTTGTGTTCACTGAGTTACTTTTACTTCCTTTCATCTTTCCTTGATTGCCTATCTGTGTTGGGTCAACAATTGGTTTGGTATTGACTTTACAGTTAGGTTATTTTTATCTCATGGTTAACTATCCATGGTTATCCGCTCTGATAGAGCTTAAGCAAGTACAAATATTTCTTGTTGCACATACTAGCATTATTGTTTCCTGTGTACCTGCAGCTGTTTCTCCCGGCCCACGGGGAGCAATCACTTCCCATCCAGCACCACCTGCTTTGTCTTCCTATGCCTAGCAGTGCACGTGCCGGTGCCTGCAGAACTTCCCTTGTTTCTCTGTCAGCTGAGTCTGAATGGGCTTCCTCTCCCACTCATCCCTACTTCTCATCTCTTTAATGGATGACACACATCGCTGAAGGTCACAGTGAAGTCTCAAACTTCAGTATGTGGACTACGTGGCACCATTTTACAGTCTCACTTGATTACCCCCTTTCTTTAAAAATTACTTCCTTCCTCCTCCCACCATCTGGGCCGCTGCTCACCAGTGTCTCTGTTGGTAGGTCCTCATCTTCTTCCTGCCCCCCATCTGCTTTCCATCCGCCCTTACTCTGGGGTGATCTCAGCCAGCCTCAGGCTTCTATATGCCAGCATCTGGGGCCTCTAAGTCTTTATGCACTGCCCACAGCTGTTCATGACTCCAGACACCTGACTCCAGCTGTGCACCACACAGGTGCTACCCTCCCCAGACTCTGCTACCTCCTTGTAGGCCTCTCTTATTCCCCTCCCCTTTTGTACTGGGCTGCTGCCACACTGGCCCCTCCCTGTTCCCTGAGCTTGTCAGGCACATACTCCTGCATCAGGTCTTTGCACTCACTTTGCCTCGTTCTGTCGGGGATATACTTCCACGTGTCAACAAGACATACTCCCTCATTTCCGTCATAACCTTGCTCTGACATCACCTGCTCAGTGGAGTCTCTGCTAGCTCTCTATGTAAAACTGAAAACTGTTCCTTCTCCGACCTGAACACCCGATATCCCTTCCCTGCATTCTTTATCTTCCTGGCCCTTGGCACCATCTGTTTTTCTTTCTTGCTTGCTGGATGTCGCCTACTGCAGTCCCTGCCAGATTGTTGGCTCCATGGGGCCCAAAGACCAAACTCTCTTTGTTTAGGGCTGGTTCCTTAGGGCCCTCGAACAGTGCCTAACTCCTTCAAAGGCTCACACACCATTTGCTGAGCAAGTAAATATTAGGATTTCGTATTATTCTGCTGTGTCTGCCATCACAATGTACCACAGACTGGGTGGCTTAAGCAACAGAAATTGATTTATTTATTTTCTCATACTTCAGATCAAGGTGTGGCCAGGGTGGGTGTCCTCTCTCCATGACTGGTGGATGTCCTCCTTCCCACTGTCTTCACGTGGTCTTCCTTCTGTGTGTGTAGTTACCCGCTCTCTTCCTATAGGACACCGGTTATCAGACTAGAGTCCCTCCCCGCAAATGAGCTCATTCGACCTCCACTTTACCTTTCAAGATCTGGTATCCAAGTACAGTCCCATGGGTAGTTAGGACTTCAATGTATGGATTTTTTGGGCAAATCCATTCCATAACAGGTTTCTGTCTATTGTACCTAGTCACTACCTACATGGGTTTTTTTTTTCTCTATGCCCTTGTGCCCATTATTTGCTCACACAGTGCTAATCCCAGTTTGCCCTTAGCCCAAGTTATAACTCTGTTTGTTTATTTATTTGTATAGGCTTGCATCTTTCCCTTTATCAAATGGAAGACTGTTACCAAAGCAGTTATTTTCTGTTTTATATGAAAACTAATCTTTTATGTCCTTACGGCATTTATGTTATATCCTATTCACTTTTGTTTAATGCTATTTGTGTGTGTGTGTGTGTGTGTGTGTGTGAGCAACTAAGCGAAATGTGCAATATATGGTCATTTACATAGATTCACTAATTTAGGCAAAGTCAGCCATAAAAAAATGCAATACACTATGTCCAAAGTAGTCAAGCAGATTTTGCATCATGAGTAAAAGTTGCTTTATCTTAAATGAATTTGCTTTTCTATTTTATTTTTAACAAGCCAAGTCAAAGGTGAATATATTCTTTCTGCTCACCTTGAGGCAGGGCAAGAGCAGATTTGTGTCAGAGCACACTGTCCGTATTTATGAGAAACTAGGGAAATTAAGAAAGCCACTTAGGTACAAATCTTAGTGGGGACTCATGACTGACAGCTTTTCAACAATATTCTGTTGGGATGTCTTTTATTTACTGGGTTAATTTTTTTTTAATTTTTAGTTAATTTATTTTTTAAATTTACATCCAAGTTAGCATAATGTGGAACAATGATCTCAGTAGTAGATTACTTAAAGTCCCTTATCCATTTAGCACATCAGCCCTTCCACAGTCCCTCCAGTAACCCTGTTTATTCTCCACATTTAAGAGGGTTTTTTAATGTTTTTGTCCCCCTCCATGTTTTTATATTATTTTGCTTCCCATCCCTTATATTCATCTGTTTTGTATCTTAAAGTCCTCATATGAGTGAGGTCCTATAATATTTGTCTTTCTCTGACTAAATTCCCGTAACATAATAGCCTCTAGTTCCATCCATGCAGGTTAAATGGCAACATTTTATTTTTTTGGATTGCTAAGCAATACCCTATTATGTGTGTGTGTGTGTGTGTGTGTGTCTGTGTGTGTACACCACATCTTCTTTATCCATTCATCCATCAATGAACATTTGGTTTTTTTCTATACTTTAGCTGTTGTTGATGGTGCTTCTGTAACTTTGGGGTTCACTTTTCCCTTCAAAATAGCACATCTGTATCATTTGGATAAATACCTAGTAGTGCAACTGCTGGGTTGTAGGGTAGTTCTCTTTTTCATTTTGTGAGGAGCCTACCTACTGGTTTCCAGAGTGACTGTGCCAGTTTGCATTCCCACCAGCAGTGCAAGAGTTCCTCTTTCTCCGCTTCCTCACCAACATCTGTTGTTGCCTGAGTTGTTAGTGTTAGCCATTCTCACGGGGTGAGGTGTTATCTCATTGTGTTTATGATTTGTACTTCCATGATGATCAGTGATGTTGAGCATTTTTTCATGTTTCATTTGGCCATCTGAATGTCATCCTTGGAAAGTGTTTGCTCATGTCTTTGCTCATTTCTTCACTGGATGACTTGTTTTTTGGGTATTGAGTTCGACATGTTCTTTATAGATTTTGTATACTAATCCTTTATCTCATATGTCGTTTGCAAATATCTTCTCCCATTCTGTTGGTTGCCTTTTAGTTTTGCTTATTGTTTCCTTCACTGTGCAGAAGCTTTTTATTTTGATGAGGTCCTAATCCTTCATTTTTGCTTTTGTTTCCCTTGCCTCTGGAGACTTGTTGACTAAGAAGTTGTGGAAGGAAACATCAAAGACGTTTCTGACAGCTTTCTCCTCGAGGGTTTAATGGCTTCCTATGTTACATTTAGGTCTTTCATCCATTTTGAGTGTGTTTCATCCATTTTGAGTGTGAGAAAGTGGTCCAGGCTCATTCTGTATGTCGCTGTCCAGTTTTCCCAGCACTCTTTCTGAGGAGACTGTATTTATTCCATTGGATATTCTATCCTTTTTGTCAAAGATTAGTTGGCCATAGGTTTCTGGGTCCATTTCTGTGTGCGTATTCTCTTCCACTCATCTGAGTGTCTGTTCTTGTGCCAAGAGCATACTGTCTTGGTGATTACTGCTTTGAATACAGCTTGAAGTCCAGGATTGTGATGCCTCCTACTTTGGTTTTCGTTTTCAAGATAGCCTTGGCTATTCGGGGTCTTTTCGGGTTCCATACAAATTGTAGGATTCTTTGTTGTAGCTCTGTGAAGAATGATGGTATTATTTTGGTAAGTATTCTGTTGACTATGTAGATTGTTCTGGGTACTATTGACATTTTAACAATATTTGTTCTTCGTATCCAGGAGCATGCAATATTTGTCTTTTCTGTGTGTTTGCCATCTGCAATTTCTTTCATAAGCTTTCTGTAGTTTTCAGTGTATAGATTTGTCACCTATTTGGTTAGATATTGCTAGGTATTGTATGGGTTTTGGTGCAATTTTAAATGGGATCGATTCCCCGATCCCTCTTTCTCTTGCTTCATTGTTGGTGCATAGGAATGCAACTGATTTCTGTGCATTGATTTTGTATCCTGCCACTTTGCTGAATTCCTGTATTATTTCTAGCAGTTTTTTGTTGACTATTGTGGGTTTTCCACATAGCGTTTCATGCCATCTATGAAGAGTGAAAGGTTGAGCTCCTCCTGGACGATTTGGATGCCTTTTATTTCTTTGTGTTGTTTGATTGCTGAGGCTAAGAATTCCCATATTATGTTGAATACCAGTGGCGAGAGTGGACATCCTTGTCTTGTTCCTGACCTTAGGAGGAAAGCTCTCAGTGTTGCCCCTTTGAGGATGATATTAGCGTCGGGTCTTTCTTTCATATATGCCTTTTATGATCTCGAGGTGTGATCCTTCTATCCCTACGTTCTTGAGGGATTTTATCAAGAAAGGATGCTGTATTTTGTCAAATGCTTTCTCTGCATCTATTGAGAGGATCATGTGGTTCTTGTCCTTTCTTTTATCGATGTGATAAGTCACATTGATTGTTTTGTGGATATTGAACCCGATTTGCATTCCAGGTATAAATCCCACTTGGTCGTGGTGAGTAACGTTTAAATGTATTGTTGGATCTGGTTGGTTCATATCTTGTGGAAGATTTTTGTATCCATGTTCATCGTGAAAATTTGTATATACTTCTCCTTTTTAGTGGGTCTTTTTCTGGTTTTGAAATCAAGGTAATGCTGGGTTCAGAGAAAATGTTTGGAAGTTTTCCTTCCATTTCTTTTTTTGGGACAGCTTCAAGAGCATAGGTGTTAACTCTTCCTTAAATGTTTGGTAGAATTCCCCTGGAAAGCCGTCTGGCCCTAGGCTCTTTTTCTTGGGAAATTTTTGATTAGTAATTCAATGTCTTTACTGGTTATGGGTCTGTTCAAATTTTCTATTTCTTCCTGTTTCAGTTTTGTTAGTTTATATATTTCTAGGAATTTGTATGTTTCTTCCAGATTGTCCATTTTATTGGCATATATTTGCTGATAATATTCTCTTATTTTTTGTATTTCTGCTGTGTTGGTTGTGACCTCTCCTCTTTCTTTTGTGATTTTATTTCTTTGGGTCCTTTCCTTTTTCTTTTTGATCCAACTGGCTAGTGGTTTATCAATGTTATTAATTATTTCAAAGAACAAGCTTCTGGTTTCATTGATCTGTTCTACTGTTTTGTGTGTGGGTGGAGGGGGGTTATTTGTTGTTGTTTTTTTCTGTGTGTGTTTTTGTTTTTGTTTTCAGTTTCGATAGCATTGATTTTTGCTGTAATCTTTATCATTTCTTGTCTTCTGCTGGTTTTGGTTTTATTTGTTGTTCTTTTTCCAGCTCTTTAAGGTATAAAGTTGGGCTGTGTATCTGAGACCTTCGTACCTCTTTTGGAAGGCCTGGATTGCTATAAACTTCCTCTTATGACTACCTTTGCTGAATCCCAGAGGTTTAGGGGTGTGGTGTTATCCGTTTCGTTGGCTTCCATGTACTTTTTAATTTTCTCTTTAACTTCTTGGTTCACCCATTCTTTCCTTTTTTTTAATTTTATTTTTTATGTTTTAAAATGTACATCCAAATTAGTTAGCATATAGTGCAACAATGATTTCATGAGTATATTCCTTATGCCCCTTACCCATTTAGCCAAACCCCCTCCCACATCCCATCCAGTAACACTCTGTCCTACATAGTTATGAGTCCATTCTCTTTTGTCCCACTCACTGTTTTTATTTTATTTTTGTTTCCCTTCCCTTATGTTCATATGTTTTGTCTCTTAAAGTCCTCATGTGAGTGAAGTCATGTGATTTTTCTCTTTCTCTAATTTCACTTAACATAATACCCTACAGTTCTAACCATGTAGTTGCAAATGGCAAGATTTCAGTCTTTTTGATATGTGTATATATATATATATATATATATATATATATATATATATACATACTTTGGTACTTTTGGTGTTTTTTTATTCTTTTTATTTTACCTTTTCTCTCATATATATATATATGATTTATATATAATGTGTATATATATATGATTTATATATCTATATCTATCTATATATATATATATATATATATCTATATCTATCTATATATATATATATATATATATACCATATATATATATATATATCACTTATATTTATCACTTAGCTAGGGTTAGGGTTCGATCCAGGGACATCGTCAGTGTTGATTAGACCAGTCTCGTGACCTACCTCGAGGGCTGAAGTGGGGGCCCATGTGACGGTGCGCTTCAAGTGTAGGGTTAGAATTTGAGATAGGGTTTGGGTTCGCCTGAGGGTTCTGGTTAGGGTTTCTGTTAGGTTTAGGTCTCAGGAGCCTCTAGACACTGACCCCAAGGCAGTGCAGATGTTACCCCGAAGGGCTGAGTTGAAGACACAAGGGAGGGTGCCGGTCAACATTAGGCTTTGGGTTCCAGGGCCAGAAAAATGTATTGGCCACCCTACAGGTAGGCCTCAGGAATCCTCTCATGCAGCTGCAGTCGCGCTTTGCAAATGACATGGTGAATTTCCATGTTCCATGCCGAGTATTTCTGCACTGATTGTTTATCTCATGTGCGTGCTGTTGTCAGACTTGAAATTTATTCCACATGGGGAGAGAGCCTTAGCTAGGGTTAGGGGTCGGTCCTGGGAAGTCACCAGAGCTGAAGCTACTCCAGTTTCATGATCTTCCTAGAGGGCTGAGTGAGGGCCCATGCGAAGTTTCAGGTGAAGTACAGGGTTAGAGTTAGAGATAGGGTTAAGTGTAGGTTGAGGGATATGGTTTGGGTTTCGGTTTCAGTTAGGGTTAGGTCCCAGGAGGCTCCAAGCACTGATTCCACAACAGTGCTGTTGTCTACCAGTGGTGTCCCCAGGGAGGGTTCAGTCAGGATAAGTCTTTGGGTTCCAATTCCAGACAAATGTATGGGAGACACTTCGGATAGGCCTCAGGAATCCTCTCGTGCAGCTGCAGTCGTGCTTTGGAAATGACGTGGTGATGTTCTACATTCTGTGTAGAGTATTTCTACACTGATCTCGAAACCGTGTGTTTGCTGTTGTCAGTTTTGGAATTGGTTCCCACGGGGTTAGCGCCTTAACCAGGGTTAGGGTTAGGTCCAGGGATGTCGGCAGGGCTGAAGCGACTCCAGGTTCGTGATCTCCCTCGTGGGCTGAATTGAGGGCCCAGCAATGATGCGGGTCAAGTGTAGGGTTAGAGTTCAAGATAGGATTAGGTTTCGGTTGAGGGTTCTGTTTAAGATTACGTTTAGGGTTAGGGTTAGAATTAGGTCCCAGGAGGCTCCAGGCAATGAAAGCACAGCAGTGCAGTTGTCTCCCCACTGGGCTGAGTGTACAAGGGAGGGTGCTAGTCAGGATTATTCTTTTCGTTCCAAGGCCTGACAACTCTATGGGTCACTGGTGTATTAGGCGTCAGGAATCCTGTCAGGCAGCTATAGCCAGGCCTTCGAAAGCACATGGGGACCTTCCAGGTTCTATCCTGAGTGATCCTGCACTGCTTCTGGAGCCCAGGCATGTGGTGTTGTCAGACTTTGGTAATGGGTCCACATGGGGAGAGAGCCTTAGCTATGGTTAAGGTTCTGTCCCTGGACGTCGCCAGGTCTGAAGCGACTCTGGTCTCGTGATGTCCCTCCAGGGATGAAGTGAGAGCCCATGCGACGGTGATGGTCAAGTGGAGCGTTAGTGTTTGAGATAGGATTAGGTTTCGGTTGAGGGTTCTGGTTAGGCTTAGGTTTAGGGTAGTGTTAGGACCCAGGATACTCCAGTCGCTGAACCCACAGCAGTGCAGTTGTCTTCCCGAAGTAATAAGGTGAGGGCACATGGTAGGGTGCTGGTCAGGATTAGTCTTGGGCTTCCAAGACCACACAACTCTTTGGGCCACTGGTCAGTGAGGCCTCTGGAATCCTCTCGGGATGCCGCAGCCGGGTCTTTGAAAGGACGTGGTGTTGTTCCAGGTTCTATGCCGAGTGATCCTGCACCGCTTCTGGACCCCAGGTGCATGGTGTTGTCACACTTGGTTTTGGGTCCCCATGGGGAGAGAGGCTTAGCTAGGGTTAGCTAGGGTTAGGGTTTGGTCCAGTGACATCGCCAGGGCTGAAGCAACTCCAGTCTTGTGATCTCCCTCGAGGGCTGAAGTGAGGGCCCATGCGACGGTGCGGGTCAAGTGTAGGTTTAGGGTTACAGATAGGGTTAGGTGTAGTGTGAGGGTTATGTTTAGGGTTATGGTTAGGTCCCAGGAGTCTCTAGACACCCCACAGCAGAGCAGTGTCTCCCCAAAGGTCTGAGTGGAGTACACAATGGAAGGTGCCTGTCAGGATTAGTTTTTTGGTTCCAAGGCCAGACAATTATATGGGCCACCCTTCGGTTAGGCCTAAGAAGTCCTCTAGTGCAGCTGTCATAGCTCTTTGGAAATGACGTTGTGATGTTACACGTTCCATGGCGAGTATTTCTCCACCGATTCTTGAACGTGTGCGTGATGTTGTCAGACCTTGGAATTGGGTCCCCATGGGAAGAACCCTTACCTAGGGTTAGGGTTCGGTCCAGGGACATTGCCAGGGCCAAAGTGACACCAGTGTTGTGAATCCATGGAGGGTGACGTGAGGGCACATTCACGGCTGTGGGTCTGGTATAGAGTTAGTGTGATAGATCGGGTCAGGTGTAGGGTGGGTTATGGTTAGGGTTATGGTTAGGGTCAGGGTTATGTCCCAGGAGCCTCCAGGTACTGAACCCACAGCAGAGGAGTTGTCTCCCTGAAGGTTTCAGTGGAGTACACAAGGTAGGGTGCCGGTCAGGATTAGTCTTTGGGTTCCATGGCCAGTCAAATGTATGGCCCACCCTTCTGGTGGGGCTCAGGAATCCTCTCGTACAGCTGTCTCCCCGAAGGGCTGAGTGGAGTACACAAGGGAGGTTTCCAGTAAGGATTTGTCTTGGGTACAAAGTCTAGACAAGTGTATGGAATGCTCTTCTTGTAGTACTCATAAATCCTCTGTTGTAGCTGCAGTCGTGCTTCAGATATGACATGGTGATGTTCCATGTTATGTTGAGTATTTCTGCACCGATTCTGGAACCCATGTACGTGCTGTTATCAGACTTTGGAATTGGGTCTCCATGGGAGAGAGCCTTAGCAAGGTTAGGGTTCAGTACAGGGACGTCGCCAGGGCCGAAACGATACCATTCTCGTGAATTCCATGGAGGGCTGAAATGTGGGCACATGGGCGGGTGTGGGTCTGGTTTAGAGTTAGTGTGAGAGTTCGTGTTAGGTTTAGGTGTAGCATTAGGGTTACGTTTCTGTTTATGGTTGAGATTAGTTCCCAGGAGGTTCTAGACCCTGAACCTACAGCAGTGCAGTTGTTTCCCCGAATGGCTGACTGGAGTGCAGAAGGAAGGGTACCGGTCAGCATTAGTCTTTGCGTTCCACGGCCCCACACCTATATCCGCACTCTTCGGTAGGCCTCAGGAATCCTCCTGTGCATCTGAAGCCCTGCTTTGGAAATGACATGGTGATGTTCCACGCTTCACACATAATTATCCTGCACCGCTTCTCAACCAATTGTGCCTGCTCTTGTCAGACTGTGGAAATTCGGTCTCCATATGAAGAAAGCCTTAGCTACAGTTAGGGTTTTGGCCAGGGAAATCTCCAGGGCTGAAGTGACACAAGTTCTGTGATCTCCCTGAATCGATGATATGAGGGCACACGCATGGTGCGAGTCAGGTGTAGGGTGAGTGTTAAAGATGAGGTGAGGTTTAGGTTCACGTGTATATTGTGGGTCACTGTTAAGATTAGGGCTTGGTCACAGGAGGCTCCTGGCACTATACCCCCAGTAGGGCCATTGTCACCCCACAAGGCTGAGTAGAGGGGTCTAAGGAGGTTCCCAGTCAGGCTGAGTTTTGGGTGCCAGTGCCACTCCTCGGTTAGACCTCAAGAAGTCCCCTGTGGAGCTCCTTCTGGTCTTTGGAAATGACATTGTGATATTCCAGGTTCCATGCTGAGTAATCCTCCTCCGCTTCTGGGCCCCATGTCCGTCATGTCCTCAGACTTGGGATTTGGGTCCCCATTAGGAGAAAGCTCTTGCCAAGGTTAAGGTTCATTCCATGGATGTTGCCAGGGCCAAAACGACACCAGTGCCATGATCACCCTGAGGGCTGAATGAGGGTCCATGCACGGGTGCGGGTCATGTGTAGGGTTAGGTTTAGAGTTGGGGTGAGGTTTAGTTTGAGCGGTATGTGAGTGTCACAGTTAAGGTTAGGGTTAGGTCCCTGGAAGCTCCAAGCGCTGAACCTCCGCTGGGTAGTGGTCTCCCCAGAGGATTGTGTGTGGGCCTCATCAGAACGGGCTTTTTAGGCTTAGTCTTTGTGTTCCAGGAGCAGCCTCGTGTGTGTGCCATCTTCAGTTGGGCCTCATCAGCCCCCTTGTGCTGCTCCATGCAGGCATTGGAAATTTCATGATGATGTTCGATGTTCCATGTCGAGTAATTCTGTACCGCTTTGGGCCATTTGTTTGTGGTGTTCTCAGAGATAGGAATTGGGTCCCCATCTAGAAAGATTCTTAACTAGGGTTAATGTTCTGACCAGGGACTTCACCAGTGTGTATGTGACACCATTCCTGTGTGTCGTGTGCGTTGGGTTAGGGTTTGGGATTGGGTTTGGTGTTAGGTGTTAGGTTTATGGTTAGGGTTGTTGTTAGGGGTTACTGTTAGGGGTTAGAGTTAGGTTTATGCATTAGGGTTATGTTTAGGGTTATGGTTAGTGTTTAGTGTTATGGTTAAGTGTTAGGTTTAGGCATTAGTTTTGGGCTTGGGTTAGGCTTAGGTTTAGGGTTATGGTTTGGGTTTGAGAGTTAGGGTAATGGTTAGATGGTGTGCTTAGGGTAAATTGATAGCATTAGTGTTAGGGTTTGCGTTAGGTTTAGGGATAAAGTGAGGTCTAGGTCTAGGACTTGGGTTCGGGTTATGGGTGTGGAGATTCGATTAGCGGTTAGCGTTAGGGTTAGTGTTCGAGTTTTATGGTTAGGGTTAGGGTTAGTGTTAGGTGTTATAATTTTAGGGTTAACGGGTAAAGTTAGAGCATTAGGGTTATGGTTTTAGGGTTAGAGTTATATGGTTAGGGTTAGAGGTTTAGGCAGAAGGTCACAGTTAGTTCAGGGATTGTTTACTTTCTCAGTTCGGTATGGTTAGGTTTGGGTTTAGGTGTAGGGATAGGGACAGGGTTTAGTATTAGGGTTATGGTTAGGGTTAGCTGTTATGTTTAGCTGTTGGGATTTGGGTTAGTGTTAGGGTTAGGTCAAGGACAAGAATTAAGTTATGTTTGCACTCCCACTTGGAACGGGGTGATGTTTATGCGTAGACATCGACCTGGATCTGGGAGGGAGTGTGTTCATTCTTTTCGCCCCTGTCTCTCTGCACCGGAGGTTCTTTTTGCCTTGCCCCATTCTTGCTTGGCTCTGGACTGTTTCACATCGCCACCCTGCTTCTCTAGGTATGATAGGATTTCACGTACTGCCTCATCCGTTTTTGATGCATCGGGTGCATAGTTTTAATCTCTATATCATTTGTTTCTTTTTTGATTTTAATTATTTTCTTCATTCTGTCCTTTGTGAGTTTTGTTTGTTGTCCTTTGTCTGGTTTTTATTTTATAAAGTTATGGAGTTTACTTCAGTGTTTGTTTTTTTTTGTTTGTTTCTTTTTGCCTGAGGCAGACTTGTATTGTTTTAAACTTCCCTGTTAGAACCAGTTTTCCTGCTTTACAGAAGTTTGGATTCTTCTGTTTTCAATTTCATTTCTTTCCATGTTTTTTTTTTTATTTTCTCTTTGATTTGTTGGTTGAGCCATTGTTTGTTTAGTGGCATGTTAACTTCCATGATTTTGTGCCTTTTCCAGATTTTTTTTCTTGTTGTAGAGTTCTAGTTTCATAGCTTTGTGGTCTGAAAAGACACATGGTATGGTGTCAATCGGTTTGATTTTGTTTTGGCTTGTTTTATGACCTAATATCGAGTGTGGGGAATGTTATGTGCACGTGAAAAGAATGTGCATTGTGCTGTTTTAGGATGGAATGTCTAAAATATATCGGTTAAGTCCATCTGGTCTACTCTGTCATTCAAAATCTCTACTTCTTTGCTGATTTTCTGATGGAAATATCTCTCCATTGATGTAATTGGGGTGTTAAAGTGCCCTACTATTATTGGATGTCTATCAATTCTTTAGTTTTGGACTGTTTTGTGTATTTGGATGCTCTCAGGTTGAGCGCACATATGTTTACAATTGTTCTATCTTTTTGTTCAATTGTATCTTTTATTATTATAGTGTCCTTTGTCTCTTGTTACAGTTTTATTTTTAAATCTATTTTGTCCGATAAAGGTACTGCTAGTGCAGATTTCTTTTGAAACCTTAGTTCTATAATTAGTCTCTTGTAGGTAGAAGATAGATGGGTCCTATATATTTACTCATTCTATCACCCAGTGCTTTTGATTATGAAGAGAGTGAGCATAGGCATGGGAGGGCGCGGTGGGGGGAATGAGGGAAGAGAGAGACAGAGAGGGAGTGAGAGAGAGAATGAGAATGTGAATGAATCCTCACCAAGTTCCATGCTCAGTGCAGAGCCCAGTTGGGGCTCAATCCCATGATCCTGCAATCATAGCCTGAACCGAAATCAAGAGTCGAAATCTCAAGCGATTGAGCCATCCAGTTGCCCCTATCTGTCACACAGTGCCTTTGATTTGAGAATGTATTCTGTTTCTATTCAATGTAATTGATAGACATGTACTTGTCCTATTATTACTTGATATTGGTTATTTCTGATTTTTTCTGATCCTTTGTTCTCTTTCTCTTATTTTGATTTGCTGGGTTTCTTCACAATTTCACAGTTGAAATTGTTTGTCTTTATACTCTGCATATGTATTAGTAGTGTTTGATTTGTGGGTATTATTAGGTTTGTACCTAACCACTTCTGTATATAGGAGTCTAAATTAAGTTGATAGTTGTTTAAGTTTGAACCAGTTGTTTACTCCTCTCCTTCCCGTGTTGTAGCTATGTAGTGTTCCTATTTCGAAACCTTTCATATTGTGAATACCTTGACTGATGTTTTACAGATAAACTCATTTTTATTGCTTTTGCGTTTCACACTTTAATATTGTCACTTTAGGTGTTTCTTTTCCACTTAAAGAGTCCCCTTTAACATTTCTTGCAAGGGTGGTTTGTTGATTGTGAACTCTCTTAGTATTTATTTGGGAACCTCTTGATCTCTCCTTCCATCTGAATGATAGTTTGCTGGATAGACTCTTTGGCTGCAGATGTTTTCCATTCGGCACCTTTACCAAACCGTGCTGCTCACTTACGGTTTCAAAGTTTCTTCTGAAATACATCCAGTGATAACTTTATGGGGTTTCCCTTGTAGGTAACTGTCAACTTTTGTTTTCTTGCTGTGAAAATTTTTCTTTATCACGACATTTGGGGTTTTAATTACTATACGACTTGGTGTGGATCTGCTTCTGTTGAATATAATGGGGGATCTTTGTGCCTCCTGCTCTGTATCTCTTTCCTTCCCCGCATTAGGGAAGTTTTCATTTATTGTGTCTTCAAATAAATTTTCGGATTCTATTTCTCAGAGTTCTGAGAATGAGAAATAGGACAGAAAAGACTTATTGAAGGTTCTCTGATGAGTCACTGGCTTTGCATGCGTGGAGGATAGATTTGAGACTCAAATGAACAACCTACCTTTAACTTCTAAGAACTAGAAGAAAAAAACAATCTATGCCCATTGTTCTCAAAAGGGAGAAATTAATCCATATGAGAGTGGAAACCAATGAAACAGACCATGAAATCAATAGAAAATATGAAGAAGACCAACAGTGGGTTTTCAGAAGAGTGAAACAAAATTGTCAGGACTATACATAGACTATGCTAAGACATAAAGAGGACCAAATTCAAAAGAATTATAAATAAAAGAGAAGATATTATGCCTTATACCAAAGAAACATAAAGCAGACAAAGTGGCAACTATGGCCAAATTAGATGACAGAAAACTACCTACCTAGAAGAAATGGATAGGTTCTTAGAAACGCACAACCTACCAAGATTGTATCAGGAAGATATGGAAGGTTTGCACAGACCCATTAAAGGAAGACTGTATCAATACAAGAAGATAACCAATGTAAGTAAATTGAATCAGTAATCGATGTTCTGCCAAGGAAGAAAACCCCAGGACCAGGTGGATTCATTGGTGAATTTAACCAAACGTTTGTAGAAGAACTAACAGCAGTCCTCTCATTGATTCAAAAGGAATGAACACCACCAAACACATTTCATGAGACTGGAATTACCCTGGTAGGAAGCCAGAAAGGATACTACCTGAACAGAAATCTATAGGCCAGTATCCCCGTGATGAATATAGATGAATCATTCCCAGTAACATACAGGCAAACCAAATTCAGGATCACATGAAAAGGATCATTGACCGTGATGAAGGGTTTTTTTTTTCCTGTAAAGGCAGGATGTTTCAGAAATGCATATCAATAAATGTGACCCCTCACATAATTGAATGAAATAAAAATCAACCAGAAACCAGACTCTTAACTATAAATAGCAAATGGAGGGTTACTATAAGTGAGGTGGGCAGGGGAATGGGTTAAATGGGTGATGGGCTATGGAGGGCGCTAGCAGTGAGGATCACTGGGTGTTGTATGTAAGTGATGGATGACTACATTCTATACCTGAAATTAACATACACTGTATGTTAACCAATTGGAATTTAAATAAAAACTTGAAAAAATAAATACTGAAGAAATGCATACATAAATTTAAACTAAACTAAATAAATACATTTTATTTTATTTTTTTTCAATATATGAAGTTTATTGTCAAATTGGTTTCCATGCAACCCCCAGTGCTCTATCCAAAATGTGCCCTCTCAATACCCATCACCCACCCTCCCCTACCTCCCACCCCCCATCAACCCTCAGTTTGTTCTCAGTTTTTAACAGTCTCTTATGCTTTGGCTCTCTTCCACTCTAACCTCTTTTTTTTTCCTTCCCCTCCCCCATTGGTTTCTGTTAAGTTTCTCAGGATCTACATAAGCGTGAAACCATATGGTATCTGTCTTTCTCTGTATGGCTTATTTCACTTAGCATAACACTCTCCAGTTCCATCCGTGTTGCTACACAGGGCCATATTTCATTCTTTCTCATTGCCATGTAGTACTCCATTGTGTATAGAAACCACCGTTTCTTTATCCATTCATCAGTTGATGGACATTTAGGCTCTTTCCATCATTTGGCTATTGTTGAGAGTGCTGCTATAAACATTGGGGTACAAGTGCCCCTATGCATCAGTACTCCTGTATCCCTTGGGTAAATTCCTAGCAGTGCTATTGCTGGGTCATAGGGTAGGCCTATTTTTAATTTTTTGAGGAACCTTCACACTGTTTTCCAGAGCGGCTGCACCAATTTGCATTCCCACCAAGCGTGCAAGAAGGTTCCCGTTTCTCCACATCCTCTCCAGCATCTGTAGTCTCCTGATTTGTTCATTTTGGCCACTCTGACTGGCGTCAGGTGATATCTGAATGTGTATTTCCCTGATGAGGAGCGACATTGAGCATCTTTTCATGTGCCTGTTGGCCATCTGGATGTCTTCTTTAGAAAAGTGTCTATTCATGTTTTCTGCCCATTTCTTCACTGGATTACTTGTTTTTCGGGTGTGGAGTTTGGGGAGCTCTTTATAGATTTTGGATACTAGCCCTGTGTCCGATGTCATTTGCAAATATCTTTTCCCATTCCGTTGGATGCCTTTTAGTTTTGTTGGTTGTTTCCTTTGTTGTGGAGAAGCTTTTTATCTTCATAAGGTCCCAGTAGTTCATTTTGCTTTTAATTCCCTTGCCTTTGGGGATGTGTCAAGTAAGAAATTGTTACGGCTGAGGTCAGAGAGGTCTTTTCCTGCTTTCTCCTCTAGGGTTTAGATGGTTTCCTGTCTCACATTCAGATCCTTTATCCATTTTGAGTTTATTTTTGTGAATGGTGTGAGAAAGTGGTCTAGTTTCAATCTTCTGCATGTTGCTGTCCAGTTCTCCCAGCACCATTTGTTAAAGAGACTGTCTTTTTTCCATTGGATAATCTTTCCTGCTTTGTCAAAGATTAGTTGGCCATACGTTTACAATAGCATCCAAAACAATAAAATTTATTGGAATAAATTTAGCCAAGGAGGTGAAAGATCTCTACAGATAACTACAAAACCTGTGTGCAGAAATGGAAGAAATTCAATTTGCATGGAAGAAACAGAACACACAAGTCAGTGAAAAGCCACCCCATGTCCATCTGGAGGAGGAATTAATACAGATACAGCGTCCATACTACTCAAAGCCCTCTAGAGATTCAGTGCTATCTCTATCAAGATTCCGATGCAATTTTTATGCAATTAGAAACACATATCCTCAAATGTATTTGGAGCCACAAAAAGACCCTAAGTAGCCAATGCAAGGAAGGACAACATAGGAGGCATCACACTTCTCGATTTCAAGCTTCATTCTAACACAAAGAAGTCAGTTATGTTACTGGCATAAGCACACACATAAGACAATGGAATGGAAATTGAGAGCCCAATCTAAACCCGTGCATGCACAGTCAACTAGTATTTGAGAAGGGAGTCAAAAATACACAGTGGAGAAGAATAGTCTCTTGAATAACTGGTGCTGGGAAAATTGGATATTCACATGTACAAGAATAAAGGTTAGCACTGTATGTTACACCACTCCCTAAAGAGTGAAAGGAAGAAACATAGATGTGGTTAGAGAGAAACAGTGACAAAGAGGAAGTACAAAGAGGAAGGTAGACACCTGCTCGAGGTATGTGGATGGCATTAGATGCGTCAGGGGAGAGGGGATGTATGAGATGGCTCTGCGTGCTGGGGCAGAAAGGGATTGTGTCGTGGGCATCAGAGTTCCATGACCCCAAGACTCCAACATCCCTGGGTCCAAGCTCTGCAGAAGCCATTGGAATTGAACAGAAGAGTATCCCTCATTTCTTCTGGAATTTTGAGGCTCAGCCTCATGTTCTGTCATGGAGAGGGATGTCTTGAGGGAGATTGTGCTGCTCTTTGGCAGGTATACTCCAAGTCTGCCCTGTGAGGAGGTGTCCTGGGGCCATCTCTCTCACTGCCCCAGGCCCTGTTGGATATCCCCTCTCCCCCACCAGCTGGCCTTCCTCAAGTTCTGAACCCAGGCATCAGGCATCATGTTGTCCCCAGGTCCTGAAGTCTGTACCTGGCAGAGGTGGACTGCTGATATTGATTTTAAAAAATTGACAATAAGGTCCATATCCTCACTCTGGGACTAGCGGTGTGCATCCCAATCGTGGGTTGCTATCCTCCTGTTCACAACTAATCTGAGGATTCCAGAAGTTAGGTGAACACTTTAAAACACTCTAGTCTTCTCTTACATAAAATTCAAAGACGCTTTCTTGTCCCAGATTTTTTTTAATGCTGAAGAGATGGCAATTAGTAATTGAAGGCATAACGGTCCTATAGGATATTTACCTATATGACTGGTGGACATTATTTCATCCATCCATGTCCCTAAAGCACATTTCATTGGAAATATTATCCAAGGATACATACTGTAAATTCACAACTGATTCATAGCTCCCTGTAAGTTTCATTCTGACCTTGTCACATATGTGTCATCAAAGATATATTAGTGACTTTTCAGATAAGCTCTTCACATCAAGATGGTGATGTTAGAAAATCTGGTATAAATGGAATTTCACAAATTCCAAATTAGGAATGATTTTTCATTTTTAATGTTTCTTTTTTCTTTTTTTGAGAGAGCCCGAGCTGGGGAGGGGGGAGAGAGTGGGAGATACTGAAACTAAGGCAGGCTCGAGGCTCTGAGCTCTCAGGACAGAGCCTGACGCAGGGCTCAAACTCATGGACTGCAAGATCACGACTTGCGTCAAAGTCGGACGCTTAACCGACTAAGCCACCCAAACGCCCCAGGAATTATAGTTGATTGGCAAAGAAGGAGAAAGTAAAAATAGTGTAAAGGATGTCTATTTTTAATTGAAATATTGTTCACACATTTGTTGTATGAGTTTTAGGCATACATTGTAGTCATTCCATATGTCTATAAATTATATTGTACTTAAGCACAAGTGTAGCTATCCTGTGAAAGCCTGCAACACTACTATTACAGGATTGACTCCATTGCATTGGCTGTCCCTTGTATCCCTAGGACTCATTCATTCCATAGCTGATGCCGGTATCTCTCTCAAAGGTGTTCATTTTTCTCTAACCTAAGTATTTTGGTGGTAAACACAATTACCACTTGCTCAGCAAGTGTAAATTGGCGGTCTATTTTTCTGTGAACATTGCTTAAAACACTACAAATGATGTCATTACGTTAATAAATTCGGTTTCATTCTTCACTCACAAGAAAGGAGTAGGAAAGATTTCTTTGTGTCCCAGGCCCTGTCATTAAAACCTTTCCCAATGGGGAGAACAGGTTTAGTTGCCCAGGCACCTTCAGTGTCTCAGCTGAGTGACCAGGGCCTTCCACATTGCAAAAATGCCCATGATGGCCAACAGAGAGAGCTCGAGCACCGCAGACCCGGAGAGGCGGGTTTCTCTGCCCAGGCAGTGACGGCCAGCAGAGGGCGCAACATCGGCTTTTCTGACCCAGAGCACCTCAGAGCAGGAAGGGCGTTGATTGCTCCCAGAGTACTCAGGGCCTCTGCCGCTGCCTCAGTACAGAGAGCAGAGCTGCATTTCCAGCAGGTTGTGCCGCCCGCCCCAGGGGAGATCTTGGGAGCTTTGTAGCAACTTGGCATCTCCTGAGTCGCCAGAGAGAATTTGCCTTATTGTACTGAGTGCTGAGGAGTGGGCGCTGGGTGGCTTCCCTGGGCAAGCTGGTTGCTGAGCTGCACAGGCCCTTGCATTTTCTGGGCTGTTCCCGAGTTTCATTCCTCCCCTTCCCGGACAGTATTTGAACAAGACATATTTCACTAAAGGTCTCGTGGATTGCGGAGCCCCACGACATCACCTCATCGATGCAGTCGATGGTTTGTTCCAGATTCAGGCTTGTTTCCGGGAAGAAACCCTGACAGAAATTCAGAAGAATGGGAGCTGCATTCCGTTAGGACATGAATACATGAAATGCTCGTCTTGGGAACTCCTAGAAGAATGAGCTGGGACCCACTTTCCGAGTCCTGCTAGAACCAGTGACCGAGGTAAGGGCACAAACTGTCCCCCACATCATACATGCCTTTTAAAAAGTTTCATGGTTATTTTTCCAACCTAATTAAGTGATTGCAAACTACAGAAAACCTGGTAGGTACCTGTCATTAACGTACGTTACCTTTATTTTAAATTGCAGTGAGTAAAGTTACAGTGTAATATTAGTTTCAGGTGTAAAATATAGAGCAACCCTTCCACACGTCATCCGGTGCTCATCCCAGGTGTACTTCTTAATCCCCAGCAGCTGTTTCACCCATTCCCCACCTTGCTCTGGAAGCCCTGTTTGTTTCCTAGTTAAGAGTCTGTTTGTCACTGTCTCCTCCCCGCCCCCCCCCCCGCGCTTTGTTTTGTTTTATTTCCATGTGTTAGTGAAATCATCTGATATTTGTCTTTGTCTGAAAGGCTTATTTCACTCAAGGTAACATTCTCTTGCTCCATCCAGCTCACGGCAAATGGCAAGATTTCATGTTTTTACGGCCTAGTAATATTACATTCCATATACCACATCTCAATTTATTCATCAATTGATGGATACTTGGATAGTTTCTGTAATTTGGCTGTTGTAGGAAATGCTGCTGTAAACATCATGGTGCATGTATCCCTTTGAAGATTTTGTATTCTTTGTGGAAATACCTTGGAGTGAAATTGCTGGATCGTAAGGTACTTCCTTTTCCAGTTTTTTTTTTTTTTTGAGAAATCTCCATAATGTTTTCCATACTGGCTGCACCAGTTTGCATTCTTACCCACAGTGCAAGAGGGTTATTCTTTCCCCACATCCTTGGCAACACCTGCTGTTTCATCCTTCATTGATTTTCGTCATTGTGACAGATGTGATGTGTTATCTCATTGTACTTTTGAATTGTATTTCCCTGAAGATCAGTATTGTTGAGTATTTTTTCATGTGTCTCTTGGCCATGTATATGTCTTCCTTCGGGAAATGTCCATTTTTGTCTTCTTCCCATTTTTAATCAGATTTCTCATTTTTTGGGTGCTGTATAACTGTATATATTTTGGGCACTAACCCTTTATCTGATGTCGTTTGCAAATATCATTCTGTAGGTGTTTTAGTTTTGTTGATTATTTCCTAGGTGACGGAAGGTTTTAATTTTTATGAAGTCTCATTATTTTTGCTTGTGTTTCCCTTACCTCTAGAGATATATCTACAAAGACGTTTGTACAGGCAATGTCAAATAAGATACTACCCGTGTTATCCTCTGGGATTTTTATGGTTTCGTGTTTCACATATAGGTCTTTATCCATGTTGGATTTATTTTTGTGTATGTTGTAAGAAAGTGGTCCATTGTTGTTTTTGTTTTGTTTTGCAGGATGCTGTCCAGTTTTTCCAAAACCATATGTTGAGGAGCCTTTTTTTAAGTTTATTTACTTATTTTTGATAGAGAGAGCATGAAGAAGAGGGGCAGAGAGAAATGGAGACAGAGAATCCCACGCATGCTCTGCACTGCCCTGAGATCATAACCTGAGCTGAATTCACAATCACACGCTTTGTTGACTGAGCCACCCCTGTGCCCAAGACTATCTTTTTTTCCATTGGATGTTCTTTCCTGCTTTGTTGACAATTAATTGACCATATAGGTGTGAGTTCATTTCTGCATTTCTATTCTATTGATCTATGCCTCTTTGTGGTGGTGTTGTGGTTGTTGTTGTTGTTGTTTTGCCAGTTCCATACTGTTTTGATCAGTATAGCTTTGTAATAGAACCTAAAGTCTGGAATTGTGATGTCTCCAGCTTTGCTTTTCTTCTTCAAGTTTGTTTTGGCTGTATGGGGACTTTTGTTATTCCATACAAATTTTGAGATTATTTGTTCTTGTTCTGTCACAAATGTTTTTGTTACTGTGATAGGGATTTCATTATATGTGTAGATTGTTTTGAGGAGTGTAGACATTTTAACAGTATTTTGTACTTCCCATCCATGAACATGAAATGTATGTCCATTTCTTTGTGTCTTCTTCCATTTATTTCATCAATGTTTCATAGACTTTAGAGTACAGGTCTTTCAACTCTTTGGTTAGGTTTATTCCTGGTTTCTTGTGGCATTTGTGAGCCTGTCAATGGGATTGATCCCTTACTTTCTCTCTGTGTTAATTCATGATTTGTGTTAGAAATGCAATACATTTATGTAGCTTGATTTCTGTATATTGTGACTTGTGGAATTCATATATCAATTCTAGCAAGTTTTAAGGGAATCTTTCATGTTTTTTATAGAACACATCATGTCAGTTCCAAATAGCGAAAGTGCTACATCTTCCTTGCCGATTTGGATGGCTCTTATTTCTTTTTGTTGTCTGAGTGCTGTGGTTAGGGTTTCCAGTACTATGTGGAATAACAGTGGTGAGAGGGGTCATCCCTGTTTTGTCCCTGACCTTGGAGGAAAAATTTTCAATTTTTCCCCATTGAGGTGAGATGAGCTGTGGGTTTTTCCTAGATGACCTTTATTATGTGCAGGTAGGTTGAGTCTCAATGTACTTTGCTGAGGGGTTTTATCATGAATGGATGTGACATTTTGTCAAATAGTTTTCCTGCATCTGTTGAAAGCATCGTATTGTTCTTATCCTTTCTTCTATTACTGTGGTGCATCATGTTGATTGATCTGTGAATGTGGAACCACCCTTGCAGCCCAGGAATATATCCCACTTGATTATGGTAAATGATTCTATTAATGTATTGGTGACTTTAATTTGAAGGTATTTTAATAAGAATTTCTGCATACATAGTCGTCAGGCTATCGGGCTGCAGTTTTATTTAAAAATTTTTTAAATATTTTTTAAATGTTTATTTCTTTCCTTTGAGTACATAAAAGTGAGGGAGGGGCTCAGAGATAGGGAGAGAGAGAATCCTGGTCATGCCCTACACTGTCATGGCAGGGTCCAACATGGGACTCAAACCCACGCACCGCAAGATAATGTCCTAATCCGAAATTAAGAGTTGAACAGTAAACAGCCCGAGTCACACAGGCGCCACACCAGTTTTCGGTTTTAGTGGAGGCTTTATCTGGTTTTGGTATCAGGGTAATGATGGCCTCTTAAGATGAAATTATAAGTTTTCCTTCTTTTTTATTTTTCGTAATAATTCGAGGAGAATACATATTACCTCTTTCTTAAATGGATGGTAGAATTCATTAGTTAAACCATCTGGCCCAGAACTCTTGTGTTGGGGGAGATTTTTTTATTACTGATTTGATTTCTTTCTGTTTTCAGATTTTATGTATCTTCCTGTTTCAGTTTTGGTAGTTTGTGTGTTTATAGGAATTTGTCCATTTTTCTCAGAATTTCCAATTTGTTGCATATAGTTGTTCATAATATTAACTTCTAACTGTATTTTTGTGGTGTGGACTGTTATTTCTCCTTTCTTATTTGTGATTTTATTTATTTGAGTCCTTTCTCTCTTCTTACTCAAAAGTCTGCCTAGAAGTTTTCATGTTGATTACTGTTTTCAAAGAACCAGCCCCTGGTTTCATTGATTTTGTCTAGTGTCTTTTTGGTTTGAATATCCCTTATTTCCCTGTGAATCTCTATTACTTCCTTCCTTCTGCTGTTCTTCTTCTGATATGTGACCTAGAATATGATCAATTCTGGAGAATGTCCCATGTGCGCTTGAAAAGAATATGTACTCTGCCATTTTAGTATGGAGTGTTCTAAATATATCTGTTAAACCCATCAGGTCCAGTGTGTCATTCAAAGCCATTGTTTCCTTGTTGATTTTCTGTTAACAGCTTCTGTCCATTGATGTGAGTGATGTGCTAAAGTCCTCTACTATCGTTATATTATAAAAAATGAGTTCCTTTATGGTGGTTGTTAAATATTTTATATACTTAGTGATCGCATGTTGGGTGCATCAAAATTTACAATCATTGGATCTTCTTGTTTCATTGTCCCCTTTAGTATGAGATAGCGTCCGTCTTCATCTCTTGTTATGGCTTTATTTATTTATTTATTTATTTACTTATTCATTTATTTATTTATTTATTTTAATTTAAGTCATAGTTGACATACAGTGCATTCTCGGATTCGGGAGCAGAATTTGGTGATTCATCCCTTACATACAATACCCAGTGCTCATCACAACAAGTGCTCTCCTTAATACTCATCTGACATCTAGCCCAGCGCTGACCCATTTCCCTCCATCAACCTTCGTTTTTTTTCTCTAACATTAAGAGACTCATGTGGTTTGTTACCACTCTTCTTGTTTCCTTCCCCCTTCTCATGTTTTCATCTGTTTTGTTTCTTCAATTCCACATGAGTGAAATCCTATATTTGTCTTTCTCTGATTGACATATTTCACTTAGCATAATACATTCTAGCTCCATCCACATCATTGCAAATGGCAAGATTTCATTCTTCTTGAAGTTGAGTTATATTTCTTTGTATATACATGTTTGTATATATGAACGTACACATATGTGTATATATATATATATATATATATATATATATATGCGCGTATACATACATACACACACACACACACACACAAACCGCTTCTTTATACCTTCATCAGTTGATGGATACTTGGGCTTTCTCTGTAGTTTGGCTACTGTTGATAATGCTGCTATAAATACTGGGTTCATGAAATGTCACTATTAGGTATTTACCCAAAGTGTACCAAAATAGAGTCTCGGTTTTTAAGGTTATTTTGCCTGATATAAGTATTGCTACTGGCTTTCTTTTGACATTATTGGCATAATAAATGTTTCTTTATTCCCTCACTTTAAATCTGAAGGTGACTTAAGTCCAAATAAATCTTTGTAGACAGCATCTAGATAGGTGTTGTTTTTGTTTGTTTGGTTTGTTTTGTCCATTCTGACGCCCTATCCAATGTCTTATGATTGGAGCATTTAGTCCATGTACATTTAGAGTGGTTATTAATAGGTATATATTTAGTGCCATTCTTCTAGTTGTTTTGCCATTGTTTCTTGGTGTTTTCTCTGATCCTTTCTTGTCTGTAACACTTTTAGTCCTAGATATCCACTCAAAGAGCCCGATTTAAATATTCTTTTCTTTTGACTGGTAGTACATTTCTTTACTTCTTTTTAATATCTCTCTTTTTTTTAATTTAAGCTCAAGTTAGTTACTTTATAGTGGAATACTGTTTCAGCAGTAGAATTTAGTGATCCATCAAGTACAAAATATACGCAATACTCATCCCAAGTGCGCCCGTAATGCCCGTCACCCATTTAGCCCATACCCCTATTCAATAACCCTCCTGGAACCCTGAGTTTCTTCTCTGTATTTAAGAGTCTCTTATCGTTTGACTCCCTCTCTGTTTGTATCTTATTTTTGCTTTCCTTTCACTACGTTCATCAGTTGTATTAAATTCCACAGATGAGAGAAATCATATGATGTGTGTCTTTCTCTGACATATTTTGCTTAGCATAATCAAGTCGGGTTCCACCCATGTTGTTTCAAAGAGCAAGATTTCATTCTTTTTGATCGCCGAGTAATATTCCATTGTATGAATATACCACATCTTCTTTATCCATTCATCTGTCAATGGTCATTTGGGCTCTTTGCATAGTTTAGCTATTGTTGATAATGTTGCTATAAACATTGCAGTGCATGTGCCACTTCGACTCAGCGTTAGTGTATCCTTTGGATAAACACGTGGTAGTGCAATTGCTGGGGCCTAGTGTAGTTCTATTTTTAGTTTTTCTGACAAATCTCCATACTATTTCCAGAGTGGCTACACCACTTTGCATTTCCACCAGCATTTCAAAAGCGTTCCCTTTCTCTGCATCCTTGCCAAATCTGTCTTTTTCGGAGATGTTAATTTTAGCCATTCTGATAGGTGTGAGGGGATATCTCATTGTGGTTTCGATTTGTATTTCAGTGATAACGAGTGAGATTGAGCATCTTTTCATGTGTGACCAATCTGAATGTCATCTTTCTTAAAGTGTCTCTTCACGTCTTTTGCCCATTTCTTCACCGGATTATTTGGTTTTTGGGCGTTGAGTGTGATGATTTTTTATAGATTTTGGATACTAATCCTTTATCTGATATGTCACCTGCAAATATCTTCTCCCATTTCATTCAGTGGCCTTTCAGTTTTGCTGATTGTGTCCTCTGCTGTGCAGATGCTTTTTATCTTGAGGTCCCAAGAGTTCATTTTGGTTTTTATTGCCCTTGCTTTGGAGACATGACAAGCAAGAAGTTGTTGTGGCCAGTATCAAGGAGGTAGATTGCCTGATTTCTCCTCTAGGATTTTGATGGTCCCTTTCTTACATTTATATCTTTCATCCATTTTGAGGTGTGTGTGTGTGTGTGTGTGTGTGTGTGTGTGTGTGTGTGTGGTTTAAGAACATATTCCAGGTCCAGTCTTCTCACTGTCCAGTTTTCCCAGTACCATTTGCTGAAGAGACTTTTGTTTTTCCATTGGATACTCTTTCCAGTGTTATCAAAGATTACTCGGCCATATGTTTGAGGGTCCATTTATGGGTTCCCTATTCCATTCCATTGATGTCTGTATCCGTTTTTGTGCCCGTACCATACTGTCTTGATGATTGCGGTTTTCTAATACAACATAAAGTCCAGATTTTAATGCCTCCAGCTTTGTTTTCTTTTTCAACATGACTTTGGCGATTTGGGGTCTTTTCTGGCTCCCTACAAATTTTAGGGTTGTTTGTTCTAGTTCTGTGAGAAATGCTGTTGTTATTTTGATAGGGATTGCATTGAATGTGTCGATTGCTTTGGGTGGTATTGACATTTTAATAATATTTGTTCTTCTCATCCATGAGCATGGAATGTTTTTCCATTTCTTTGTGTTTCTTGCATTTCTTTCATAGATGTTGTATGGTTTGTTCCTTTATTTTTTTAATGTTTGTTTATTTTTGAGAGAGAGAGAGAAAGTGAGAGCACATGAGCAGGGGAGGGGCAGAAAGAGAGAGAGAGAGGGAGACACAGACTCTGAAGCAGGCTCCAGACTCCGAGCGGTCAGCACAGTGCCCATCACGGGACTCAGACCCACAAATGAGGGATCATGTCCTGAACCGAAGTTGGCACTTAACCGACTGAACCACCCAGGCGCCCCTCTATTGTTTAAGTGTACTGATCTTTTACCTCTTTGGTTATGTTTACCCCTGGGTATTTGATGGTTTTCAGTGCAGTTGTAAAGTACATCAATCCTTGATTTCTCTCTGCTGACTCATTATTGGTGTATAGAAATGCAGTCAACTTCTGTATATTGATTTTATATCCTGAGACTTTCCTGAATTCCAGTATCAGTCCTAACAGTTTTTCCATGGAGTCTTTTGGATTTCCTTGGAAACTATCATGTCTGTGAAGAGGGAAAGTTTGACCCTCCTTGCCAATTTGAACGCCTTGTATTTCTTTTTGTTGTCTGCTCGCTGAGGTTAAGACTTCCAACAGTTTGTGGAATAATAGTGGTGAGAGTGGACATCCCAGTCGTGTTCCTGACCTTAGGGGGAAAGCTCTCAGTTTTTCCTCAATGAAGATGATATTAGCTGTGGGACTTTTGTATCTGGACATACTGATATTCAGACAAGATCTTTCTATCCTTCCTTTCATGAGTACTTTTTTTTTCATCAAGAAAGGAAGCTGCATTGTGTCAAATGCTCTTTCTGCATCTATTGAGAGGATCATATGGTTGTTATCCTTTCTTTTATCAATGTGATGTATCACATCAGTTGATTTGCAGATATTGAATTCGTGGTGCATCCCAGGAATAAATCCAATTCATTGTGGTGAATAATTATTTGTATGTATTGTTGGATCCGGTTCACTACTTTTTGTTGAGAATTTTTGCATCCAGGTTCATCAGGGAAATTGGTCCATAGTTTTCTTTTCTGGTGGGGTCTTTGTCCAGTTTGGACTCACGGCCAAGAAGGCCTCATAGAATGAGTTTGGACGTGTTCCTTCCATTTCTCTGGCCATGACCGTATCTTTTTCTTTCATTTGGGATGCATTCCTCTTTTCTTGGCATCTTGGCTGAGTATTTGCCTTCTCTGTGTTACAAAAGCTCATTATGTTAGCTGCCTGTGAGATGAATGGCTTTATGAAAAGGAGGTCATCTAGTGTCCAGGGCCTGACCATCAGGGAGTGTCCGTGGTGTGTGTTGCATACACTGTTTTGTGTTCTGGCTGCACTGTCCTTCAGGCCAGTTGTATGGACAATGTATGGTCCTTGGCCAGAATGTGCTGAGTTTTATCTAGGTCAGCTCCGATCTGCTTCTTAAGTGAGACTTGAAATGACTGCCACTCGAAGTGAAGCTCTGCAGAACTGTCTGGTCAAGAGAGGTGATGCGGTCATGGGCTTCCGCTGGTCTCCTGGGGGAAGGGATCACCTACATTGGGACTGAAGCAAGCCTGATTGACCTAGAAGGCCAGTCTCACCAGAGCACAGGAATGTGGGGTTGATGTAAGGATGTTAGGCAGCCAGTGTGGGGATGACATTGTTTCCAGCAGATGGCTCTGTGTTTATGCTGTGGGGAAGAGGAGGAAAATGGTCCCACACACCTCCTCTGTCCTAGCTCCTTTGTCCCCTTGTTGTGAACACTGCCTCTCAGGGATGCTCTCCATGATGAGTGTATAATCGCCCCACTGCATGCACCAGGCGATGTACAGGTCACTGTTTCCATACCATCTGCCTGTAAGTAGCTTGCTGCCTTCTCTCAAGGATTAGGCCAGTGCCCTCAGGGCTGTATCCCAGCCAAGCCTGCTAACCTTTGAACCTCCACATTCTCGGGGTCTGGATCGCTTGGTTAAGTGTCTGAGTCTTGATCCTGGCTCAGATCATGACCTCGTGGTCATGGGCTTCTCTCTCTCCCTCTATTCCTGCCCCTCCCTTGCATGTGCTCTCTTTCTCTCTCTCTCTCTCTCTCAAAATAAATAAACTTAAAACAAATTTAGTGGCATGGAATACTTTATTTAGGCGAGATTTCCTCCCTGAGGGAATGGCGGGGGTCTGTCAGTTAAATTTCCAGCAATGACTAGGAATTTCATTGCTGACTGGTTAAAGGTTACATTCCTACAGGAATGAATTTAGGGATAGTGACATGAGGCCTTAACGTAAGTAACTCCATGATGGTCCTGTGAGTTTTCTTTACATTCCAAACCCATATTTTTGCACATCAATTTTTTTTATTAAAAACATAACCCTAAATTTAGCCATCTACTGCCAGCCCGATGATCATATCCTGTAAAACTGTGACCATCTCCTAATCATAGATGAAGATCAACTCTGTGGCTCTAAGATTTTTTGACTCTAAATTACATTGATGTATGTTACTTAGATCTTTGTGAGTCTAAGTTACCGCTGGCCTCCTGAAATCTTTGACCCAGGGACACCCAGCCAGGTTTCTGAGCCATCACTTAGGCACAGAAGCACCCATTCCAAGTCACCTCTTCCTAAAGTGTGTCTTTCCCTCTGGTACTTCTGGGTCTTACCCTTTTGCAGATCACATGCTGTGATGGACATCCCCTCATGAAAACCTGTCAAAGTGGGTGAGAAAAACCTGCTTGCCTGTGACTGCCACTTCATGGTCACATCTTTTCCTTCTGAAACCCCTTGAACACCCTATCATTCTTCCAGACTTTGAACATCTCTTTGATTTGGAAATATTTCATTCTCTTGTATTCCTGCTAAAAATATGCGTGAAAATATTAAAGCAAGGATTCTTTACAATAAGTGAGCCAGTCACAATGATCCATCTGGCCGTGTGTACGTATGTTTTCTTTTTTGGACACTCTTCAGGCATGATGTGAAGTACATCCTGTAAAATCTGAGTATCCTTCATTATCTAGGATAACCGCCTTTATGGAAAGCCATTGAATGACATGTTCATTCAAGATCCGAAAAACACTTAATTGACATACCACATAATACAGTGGTGTCTACATACGTTATTATCTTAAAATATGTAAAGTGGATGTTTCTATGAAGCGTATATCATGCATTCAGTTTTCTGTACCATGAATGCTATTATTTAAATTACACAATAGTAAGAACAACAAGACTAGGTACATGGCCATCACTAGTAACTAATACTAGAACTAGTCATATAATATTAGGTGTGAAAACATAAAACCATGATTACTACTAATATTTTCAACCGTGGTGGGCTTCTAGTTACCAGAAAAATGGGGAAGATATTATTGAGTCTCCACACACATCAGAGTGTTTTCTGACTATTGATGTCCTCTAAGTCGATACATGATCACAATCAATATCCCAAAGAGATATGGTAGTATTAACTAACTTTATATTTGTATTCAGATTGCTTCAGTTTTAACCTCTTCTGTCCCAGACTCATCCCAGCTGGCACATTACAGTCATCCTGTCTCCTTCGGCTCCACTTGGCCATGACAATTTTTAGATTTTTCCATATTTTTCATGATCTGCAAAGTTTTGAGGGTACGTTTGTAGAATGTATTTTGTAGAATGATCTTTGGTTGGGATATGTCTAACGTTTGTTCAAATGCTTAGGCTGACTACTGTGTTTTGGAGCAGAAGATCCAGAGGCATAGTTCCATCCATAATGATCACTTCACATAAAGGTTGTTTACTCTGAAGATTTGGGTCTTTTGTGGTTCTGTACAAATTTTAGGACTGTTCTAGTTCTATGAAAAATGTTGTTGCTATTTTGATGGCGATTGCATTAATTGTGTCAGTTGCTTTGGGAAGTATAGACATTTCCATGAAATTTGTACTTCCGATCCATGAGTATGGAATATCCTTCCACTTTTTTGTGTCATCTTGTATTTCTTTCATCACTTTTTTATAATTTTCAGAGTATAGGTCGCTCACCACCTTGGATAGATTTATTCATAGATACCTTATTATTTGGTGTACAACTGTAAATGGGACTGTTTTCTTAATTTCTCTCTCTACTGATTCGTTATTGTCTAGAAATGCAACAGATTTCTGTGCAATGATTTTGTATCCGGTGACACTGCTGTATTCATTTATCACTTCTAGCAGTTATTGGGTGGACTCTTTGGGGTTTTCTATATATAGTGTCATGTAATCGGCAAAGGGTGAAAGATTCACTTCTTCCAGATTTGGATTAGTTTTTCTTTTCTTCTTTTCTTTTCTTTTCTTTTCTTTTCTTTTCTTTTCTTTTCTTTTCTTTTGTCTTTTCTTTTCTTGTCTTTTACTTTACGTTGTTTTGTTTCGTTTCGTTTTGTTTAGTTTCATTTCATTTGATTTATCTGCTGCCTGTAGCTTGGACTTCCAGTGCTATGTTTATTAAAAGTGGTAAGAGTAAACATCCTTGTGTTTTCCCTGACCTTATAGGAAAAGCTCTCAGATTTTCTCCATTAAGGTTGATTATAGCTTCAGGGTTTTCATAGAAAACATTTATTGCATTGATGTATGTTCTCTGTAAACCTACTTTAGGGGGTTATAATCATGAATGGATGTTGTAGTATGTCAAATGCTTTTTCTTCATGTATTGAAATGACCGTATGGTTCTTTTCTTTTAACGTTTATTACTTTTGAGAGAGACAGAGTGTGAGCAGGGAAGGGGCAGAAAGAGAGTGGGAGACACAGAGTTCGATGGAGGCTCTTGGCTCTGAGCTTTCAGCACAGAGTCTGATGTGGGACTTGAACTCCCGAATCATGGGGTCATGACCTGAGCTGATGTCAGACTGCTAAAGGATTGAGCCACCCAGGTGCCCAGATCATATGGTTCTTATCCTTTCTCCTGTTGATATATTGTATCACATTGATTTGCAAATACGGAACCACCCTTGCAGCTTGGAAATAAATCCCACTTAATTGTGGGATATATTTACAGTTGTTATATCTCCTTTTGGACTGTACCCTTTACTGTTCTATAACGTCCTCCTCTGTCTCTTGTTATGTACTTTGTTTTAAGTGTATTTTTTCTGATACAAGTATTGCTACTCTAATTTTTTTTTTCATCCGTTCTTACACCCTATGTCTCTAGATTGGAGCATTCATTCCATTTACCTTCAAAGAAATGGTTGCTATGTATGTATGTATGTATTGCCATTATATTACCTGTTTTCTTGTGGTTTCTAATGATTTTCTCCGATCCTTTCTTGTCTGTCTTTCATGTTTTGCTTATTTTCTTTAGTGAAGTATTTTAATTTATTTATCTTTATTCTTAGCATATTTGTGACTGGTTTTTGATATATGGTTACTGCTGGGTTATTTACATAACCTCTTCTGCGTTTAGCAGTTTGTACTAAGCTGATGGTCATTTACCTTGGAACCCATTATGTTCTTCTCCCTAGGTTTTTGGTAGATGTTATTATATTTCAAATCCATATCTCTGAGTTCCTTAACTATTTTTTACAAAAATATTCATGTTTTACTTGATTTGTGTCTTTTAGCTCTATAGTGTCACTTTTGGTCTCTCCTTTCCACTCAAAGAGTCCCTCTTCATATTTCTTGCAGGACTGATTTAGTGGTACAAACACCTTTAGTTTTTGTTTGGGAAAGTCTGTGTCTCCTTCCATTCTGAATGATAGACTTGCTGGATAGAGTATTCTTGGCTGCTGATTTTTCCATTCAGCACTTTGAATATGTGATGTCACTTGCTTCTCGCTTGCCAAGTATCTGTTCAGAAATCTGGTAGCTAGCCTTCTAAGTGAAGGTCTCTTTGTGTTGCTGCATTTAAGAGTTTTTCTTTATTGTCACTGTAATTTGCAAGTTTGCTTACAATATGTCTGGATGTTGGCCTGATTTTGTTCATTTCGATGTGAATTCTCTAGCCTCCCGCATGGGGATGTTTGTTTCCTCCCCCAATTAGGGCATTTTTCAGCTATTGTTTCCACAAATAAATTTTCTGCCGCCTTTTCTCTTTCTTCTGAGACTCCTACAATATCAATATTGTTATCTTTGCTGTAGTCACTGAGGTCCCTTAGTCTCATCTCACGTTGCAGAATTCTGTTCTCTCTCTTTGGTTCAATGTGGTTAATTTCCATTACTCAGTCTTCGAGGACACTGGTTTGCTCCTCTGCTTCTTCCATCCCTTTGTTAGTTCCAGCAAGCATGTCTCTCCTTTATCATGTCCTCAATGTCTACTGTACTATTTCTTATCTCTAGTCAGTCTCACTCTTCTACTCATTTCACAACTCTAATGAGTACCCTTATGATCATTGCTTTCAAATCTGTATCAGGTATGTTACCTACATCTCTTTGGCTTAGATCTCTGGCTGTGACTTTGACTAGGTCTTTCATTGTGGATAAACATCTCTGTGTGTCCATTTTGTCTGTCTCTCTGTCTCTATTTGTCTGTGTTAAGAAAGTCAGCTGTACCTTCTGCTCTTGAAACTAATAACGTGATGAAGAAGAGGTCCTGGAGAACTCAGCAGTGCACATCTCCGTTTATAGGACCTGGACCTTCAGGAGGCTATCGTATAGGTACTGTTCACAGCCTGCTGCTGTGTCTGGGTTACTTTTCCTGTTAGTGCAGGTGTCTGCACTGACTGTGTGCTGTTTTGGGCTGTGCTTTGTCTCAGTGGTGTTAGTGGGACCCAGGCAGGCCAGCTGTGGGGTGGTATGTCCGCTGGATAACTTGGGCACAGGGCAGAAGTGTTAGCAAAATTTCACAGGGCTACAAGTCCTATGCCAGATTTCCCAATGTCCTTTGGTGGCTGGGGGCTGTGGCCCAGCGGTGGAAGGTAGGGGCTTGAGGATATGCACAGAGCATGTCTGTGCCTGGGGACATGTGGCTTAGTGAGACAGATGAGGGTACCTGGATATGTACAGGTGGGTGAGGTGCAGATGTGCACAGCATGTTGTGGCAGCTATGCATGCAGCTTGTCAGACAGGGTGCCCTTGTGGTTTGAAAAATGTTTGCCCTGAGACCAGCAGGCTTGGTTTGGTGAGTCCCCTAGTGAACCCTTGGGACTGGTGCACCGCTAATGGGTTAGTTAGCAAGTGTCTGTGCAGCCTAACCCTCTTGTGGGTGCTTCTATGCTTATTCTGGGAGGCTGGGGGAGAAGAGTGCTGCCTGTGAGCTCCCTCATTGTTGGAGAAGTCCTCCAACATACTCCAGAATCAGCATGAATACATCTCTCTTCTGTTTCCTCGGCATTGTGTAAAATGCCATGTTTACATTGCCTCTCTACACATGCAGGGATATGGCTATCACTCATCCTCCTGGATCTCCCAGTGCTGGGTCAGCTGACCTCCAAACCTCCTGTCTCTGAACACAAAGGCATTCAGCCCCTCTATGTTTTAATGCCCTATGTTATGGAGATTAGTCTTCCCTGTATGACCTCCCTGGTGTGAGGGCTCACTTTTTCTGCCCCTTCTGCAGGCAGACAGCCTCCACCTTTCTGATATTCCTAACCTTTCTGATGCAGCTTCTCTCTACTTCTGTGTGGAGTTTGTTCTGCCAGTCTTTGGGTCGCTCTTTGGTTCATGGACTTGAATGTGGATGTTATGCCGTTGAAAATATGGGACAGGGTGAGCTCAGGGTCCTCTTACTTTGCTATTATTAATTTTTAAATGTCTTATTATTTTGGATTTTTGAGACATGGGAAGACAAACTCATATCACACATGCACTTCAGGATTGGAAAGGAACTTTCCCACATTTGCTTCTATTATTTTATGTTTTGAAACTCTCTTTAATGAGATATGATTACATATAACAAACCTCAAGTTAAAGGGTATACTTTGATGAGATTGAGGGTACAGGACCATGGGTACAGCACCATGAAATCATAGGGTTTCTCCCTAAACCTTCCATCATGAGCCCTTTGTGTCTAATGCTAATGTTGCTTTTGAAGTAAGGACTACTTTTTTCCCCACGTTTTCACATATTGCCCAGGTGTCTGAAAGCTGGCATTGGGGTATCTCCTTTTCCGATAGTCTATATTCCCATAAGTTTTGAAGTCGGTTTACCTTTGGACTTTTGCTTCTATTGTATCTCTCTGTATGTTCACATGCTCTCGTTGCAATACTTTAATGATGAGGTCTTCATCATCGCTTTAATTTTCACCAAATGTTATGAGCTGCAGTTCCACTTATGACAGAAGGCACAGGCTTCCTGTGATATGTATTCAAGAGCGAGGCAGATATCCTGAGCACTTGAGCTGAGAATGTCACCCTGTCTTTTTGCCAGCCCTCTTCCCTTCCCTGTGAGACAAGAATCTCCTTTTGTTCACACAGAAATGTGGGTGAAGTCAGTAGAAAACGTTGCCTTCTCTCCTCTTCCCTTTATATCTCAAAATCCTTGCCACTATCTTCTGCCTTTCCCTTTCTCTGACTCATTCTCTCAGGCCCACTGTTCCACTCCAGCCATGATCAGGGTGTCCTCCAGCTGCTGGCCTCTGCCCTGTCCATCCCTCAGTGAGAAATCTGGAGTAGGATTATGCATTTCACAGGACTGATCAAGAAATATGTGATCCTCAGAGCCCTCCTGCACAAGGTTGCTGTCGTGGAGACATGGCATCTTGAGTGAGGATCTGACGCCATGTGTGGCCCCCTCACTCATCTCCCACAGTCACTGCTGGTCCCTGATCCTTACCCACCATTAGAAATCAGCCAAATGCTAGGGTCAGGTACCTGTCTATCTGACCCCAAGCACCAGGAGTCAGTGAATATTTCTAAGATAATTGAGCACAAGCACCCCATGCATCTAGATATAGGAAGTTACCATCACCCCAGAAAACTCTCTCGGGCTCCTCTGCAAAAAGGGCGATCTTGCTACTATCCTCCATCACTGCAATTTCTGCTAGTTTGTTACCTGTGTGTATAGGAACCGCACTGTGTGCATTCGATGGGGGGTGAGAGTAGGTCCTCCTAGAAGCAAACACTGAAACAGAGACAGAACAGTAAAAGTACTATTAAGGGATACTAAGAAAAACAAAGTGGAGAGCACAGGGTGAGCAGAGAAAGCATGTGGGCAGATCTGACACATTTTTAAGATATATAATCACCATACTCTGTCACCTCACACAGTCCTCTTCAAAATTCAAACTAGTTGTCGTATAAGACAGTGAGATTTACGAGATTTGGGGTTATTTCCCTATGGTCTTATGTTTTCCTATATGCATTCCCTCTTCGGTACTTAATCTGTGGCCTCAGATGAACACTTTAGTGTGTGGATGCATCTGCAAGTCTATATGTAATGGAATATGATTGTCTTCAGATCTCAGATGTAGAACTCTGATATACACATTCTCATAATTATCTTTTTCTTTCTTTGCCTGGTAAGGCCTGAATCTTAATAGAATAAGTGTGCCGTTGTCTTCTTTAAAGTGGCGATCCCCAATCCCTGGGCTGAGGCATTAACCGTCTTAGTTTAATGAACTTCTGTGACCATCTTTTTTTGATGATCATTTGTGTGGAGATATCTTAATTGAAACTGTGAGAAGGGTGAGTGGACATTTCCCAGACATTTTGCAGATGCATTCTGTATTCAATGTCTTCTTTTCATTATGTCCTTAGAAACAATTATTACCCCTCTTTCACAGATAACCCATCTCAGGCTCTGTGTAGGTCCCACTGAGAATTGGTGTTCTGGCTGAGATAACAGGAACACAGGGAAACCCTCGGGATATTGTGAAAGAAGTTTAAGGAGATAGATGCAAAGCTGTAGTCAGGTTATGTCAGGGGTCCAGCAGGGGTGGCATCTGGGCATCCCTGAATTGTAGGTTTACCCAGGCTAAAGGCCAATGCAGGCACTCAGCTGATCTAGATCCTTTCTTCACTTTTAGTCTCACTGAAGGATATGAACTTAGGCAGACAAGCATTTCCTTAAGACCAAGTTAAATTTCCTATATATCCAGGGCATTTTTTCACCCATAAATATCCAGAACCTTCAGACAACGCAGGGAGACAACAACCTTTTTAGATGATCACCTGGGTGCACTTTGACAAATATGACATTTTGGAGAGGAATCTTGCATTGTGCACTGAGAGTGATCCCACATAGTAGCTCCGTGTGGAACTCATGCTCCCTGCTCAGGCTGTGGTCAGGAATGGCCTGCAACTGCATCTCACTGAACCCAGTACCCTCCCCTCTGCACTTCCTCAAACTCTGCTTACTGTCCTCTAATTTCTCAATTTTCTATTCCTGTGTGATTCAAGTTTCTCCCACTCCTTCACTGGTGCTTCCATTATGGTGACCACAAGGTCTGTGTCATATAATGCATGTGCCCCATTTCACACAGGACACCTAAGGCACCTACACTTAGTGGTGCATCTCATTCTTTGCAGAACTCAAAACATTGTGTCTGTAAAATATGCACCAGTACGCCCGATACATCTGTCTTTGTGTAAAAATCCTCTTTCTTTTTGACAGGAGAAACCTAAAGCTGACCTCATTACGGGGAAATGATACAGTCCACTGAACATATGTCCTGAGAAACTTGAGATATGTTACAAAGTCCTCAGGCAGTTTTGCAGTTGAATTGCCAAGCCCTAACAACCATCTCTACATTTTTCCCACAAAGTGTTTCACGAAGTAGATGAATATGCTTTAGAAATCCCTAACCACTTCAGTTTATCTACCCAAATAGAGGAGGCAGAGGATGGGGGGGGGGTAGTTCATAGCCCATGACTGGTGATGAAGGACTTTCCATGGGGTTAGGGTTAGGGGTTAGGGTTAGCGGTTCGGGGTTAGGGTGAGGATTAGGATTAGATGGTTAGATTTAAATGTTAGGATTACGGTGAAGGTTAGGTTTAGGGTTTAGGGGCTAGGGTTGGGGTGATGGTTAGTGTTACGGTAGGGCTTAGATGTTAGTGTTAGTATCAGCATTAGCTTCAGGGTTCGGTTCACGGTCAGGGTAGTGTCAGGGTCAGGGGATAGGGGTTAGGATTTAGGTTTTATTGTTTAGAGTTTAGGTTTTAGGTTTTGGGGTAGGTTTTAGGTTTTCGTGGTTACGTGTTAGTGGTTAGGTTTTAGGGTTATGGTCAGGGTCAGTGTTTGGTTTAGGGTTAGTGTTTAGGATTTATGGTTTACGGATTAGGGTTAGAGTTTAGTGTTCAGGTCTAGGGTTTACGTTTATGGTTACAGTTAGGATTTAGATTAGGATTTGGGGTTTAGGGTTCAGCGTTTCGGTGTAGGGTTTAGGGTTAGTATCATTGTTGCGGTTCGGGTTAGGGTAGTTCAGTGCCATGGTTTGTGTTAGGGATAGGATTTAGGGCTATGATTCAGGTTAGGGTTTGTGTTTGGGTTAGGGTTAGGAATAGTAGTTAGGATTAGGTCCTAGCACATTGCAGGGACTGATCCCACAGCATTGGAGTTGTCTCCCCAAAGGGCTGAGTAGAGGTTCCAAGGTCAGTTTCCTGTCAGGATTAGTCTTTTGGTTCCAATCCAGACAACTGTATGGGAGAATGTTCTAGCAGGCCTCAGGAATATTCTCGGGCAGCTGCAGCCAGCCTTTTGAAACGACATGGTGATGTTCCAGGTTCTAAGCCAAGTGATCCTGCACCACTCCTGTACTTAGGGCGTGGTTTTGTCATACTTTGTTATTGGATCTGCATGGGTAGAGAGCCTTAACTAGGGTTATGGTTTGTTACACGGACGCCGCCAGGGCGTAAGCGACTCTAGTTTCGTGATCTCCCTCTAGGGCTGAATTGCGGACCCATGCGACGTTGCTTCTCAACTGTAGGGTTAGGGTTGAGATAGTGTTAGGATTCGGTTGAGGGTTCTGTTAGGTTTAGGCATAGGTTTAGGGATAAGTTCCAGGAGATCTAGTCGCTGAAACCAGAGCAGTGCAGTTGTTTTCCTGAAAGTCTAATTTGAAGGAACAATGGAGGGTGCCGATTAGGATTAGTCTTTGAGTTCCAAGGCTAGACAACTGTATGGGCCACCAGTCAGGTAGGCCTCTGGAAATCTCTCTGGAGCTCCAACTGGTCCTTCAAAAGGACATAGTATATTATGTGTCCTATGAGGAGTGATGCTGCACCGCTTGTGTTCCCCAGGCATGTGGTGTTTTCATATGTTGTTATTGGGTCTAATAGCGAGAGAGCCTTATCTAGGGTTAGGGTTCGGTCCAGTGACGTTTCCAGCTCCAAGTGAAACCAGTCTTGTCATCTCCCTTGAGGTCTGAAGTGAGGGCCAATGTGACGATGCGGAGCAATTGTGGGGTTTGGGTTCGAGTTAGGTTCAGTTTCAGTTGAGGTTTCCGATTAGGGTTAAAAGTAGGGTTCGGGGTTTGTTCCCAGGAGGTTCAAGGCGCTAAACACATAGCAGTGCACTTGTCTCCCTGAAGGGCTGAGTTGAGGGCACAAGGGAGGGTGCCGGTCAGGATTTGTCTTTGGGTTCCAAGGCCAGACAATTCTATGGGCCACTGGTCGGTTAGGCCTCAGGAATACTTTCAAGCACCTGAATCCCAGCCTTGGAAATGACATGGTGATGTTCCAGGTTCTATGTGGAGTGATCCTGCACCGCTTCTGGACCCCAGGCGCGTGGTGTTGTCAGATTTTGGTATTCGGTCCCCATGGGAAGAGAGCCTTAGCTAGGGTTAGGGTTTGGTCCAGGGACATCACCAGAGCTGAAGCAACTCCCATCTCGTGATCTTCCTCGAGGGCTGAAGTGAGGGCCTAGGTGATGGTATGGGTCAAGTGTACGGTTAGGGTTCGAGACTAGGTTAGGTTTTGGTTGGCGGTTCTGGTTGGGGTTAGGGTTAGGGTTATGGTTAGGTCCCAAGAGGCTCCAGGCACTGAACCTACAGCAGTGTGGTTGTCTACCCAATGGGCTGAGTTGAGGGCTCAAGGGAGGGTGCTGGTCAGGATTAGTCTTTGGGTTCCTATTCCAGATATCTCTATGGGCCACTTGTTGGGTAGGCGTCAGGATTCCTCTCAGATAGCTGCAGCCGGGTTTTGGAAACGACATGGTGATGATCCAGAGTATATGTTGAGTGATCCTGCACCATTGCTGCACCCCAGGCGCTTGGTGTTGTCAGACTTTGGTATGAGGTCCCCACTGGGAAAGAATCTTAGCTTGTGATAGGTTTCGGTCTAGGGACATCGCCAGGGCCAAAGCCACTCCAGTCTTGTGATCTCCCTCGAGGGCTGAAGTGAGAGACAATGTGATGGTGTGCTCAATGTAGGCTTAGTTTTCGAGTTAGGGTTAGGTTTTGCTTGAGAGTTCTGGTTAGCGTTAGGTCCCAACAGGCTCCAGGCGCTGAAGCCACAGCAGTGCAATTGACTCCCCGAAGGGCTGAATTGAGTGCACAAGGGAGGGTGCCCTCAGGATGAGTCTTTGGATTCCAAGGCCAGACAACACTGTGGGCCAGTGTTCGGGTAGGCCTCAGGAATACTCTTGGACAGCTGCCACCGGGACTTGGAAATGACATGGTGATGTTCCAGATTCTATGCTGAGTGATCCTGCACCGCTTCTGGACCATAGGCGCGTGGTGTTGTCACTTTGGTATTGGGTCCTTATGGGGAGAGAGCCTTAACTAGTGTTAAGGTTCGGTCCAGAGACAACACCAGGGCCGAAGCGACTCCAGACTCGTGATCTCCCTCAATGGCTGAATTGAGGGTCCATGCAACGGTGTGAGTCATGGGTTTGGGTTCGAGATACCGTTAGGTTTCTGTTGAGGGTTCTGGTTAGGGTTAGGGTTAGGTCCCAGGATTCTCCCTACACTGAACCCACAGCAGAGCAGTTGTCTCCTTGAAAGGCTGAGTTGAGGGCACAAGGGAGGGTGCCGCTCAGGATTAGTCTTTGGGTCCCAGACCATACAATTCTATGGACCACTCATCAGTTAGGACTCAGGAATTCTCTTGTGCACCTGTACTCAGGCCTTGGAAATGACTTGGTGATGTTCCAGTTTCTATGCCGAATGATCCTACATCGCTTCTGGCCCCCAAGCACATGCTGTTGCGAGACGTTGGTGGGTCCACATGGGGAGAGAGCCCTAGCTAGGGTTAGGGTTCGGTCCAGGGATGTCCCCAGATGCAAAGCGACTCAAGTCTCGTGATCTTCCTCGAGGGCTGAAGTGAGGGCCCATGTGACAGTGCGGGTCAAGTGTACCATTAGGTTTTGGTTGAGGGTTCTGGTTAGGAATAGTGTTAGGTCCCAGGAAGCCTCTGGCACTGAGTCCACAGCAGTGCAGTTGTCTCCCCGAAGGGCTGGGTTGAGGGCACATGGGAGGATGCTGGTCATTTTTAGTATTTCCGTTCCAATTCCAGACAACTGTATGGACCATTGGTCGTGTAGGCCTCAGCAATCCTTTCGGAAAGCTGCAGCCGGGCCTGAGAAACAATATGCTGAGGTTCCAGGTTCTATCCGGAATGATCCTGCACTGCTTCTGGACCCCAGGCGTGTGGTGTTGTCAGACTTTGGTTTTGGGTGCCCATGGGTAAGAGCCTTAGCTAGGGTATGGTTCCATCCAGGGTTGTCGCTAGGCTGAAACAACACCACTGTTGTGAATTCAATGGAGGGCTTATGTGTGGCTGTGAGTCTGCTGCAGAGTTAGTGTGCTAGATACAGTTAGGTTTAGGGTGAAGGTTATGTTTCGGTTCACCGTTAGGGTTAGGTCCCAGGTGAGTGAAGGCAGTGACTCTACAGCAAAGCAGTTGTCTTCCTGAAGGCCTGAGTGCAGTACAGAAGGGAGGGTTTGCGTTAGCATTAATCTCTGGGTTCCAAAGCCAGACAAACATATGGCCCACCCTTCGGTTAGGCCTCAGGATTCTTCTCGTGCAGCTGCTGTCGTGCTTTGCATATGACATGGTGATGTTCCACGTTTCATGTCTAGTGTTTATGCACCGATTCTCGATCCCATGTATGTGCTGATGTCAGACTTTGTAAATGAGTCCCCATGGGGATAGACACTTAGCTAGGGTCAGGGTTCAGTATAGGGAAGTTGCCAAGTCCGAAGCGACACCAGTGTTTTGAATTCCATGGAGGGCTGAAGTGAGGGCACATACGCGGCTGTGAATCTGGTTTAGAGTTAGTGTGCTAGATAGGGTTAGGTGTAGGGTGAAGGTTGTGTTTAGGGTTATGATTAGGGTTAGGGTTAGGTCTCAGGAGGCTCTAGGCACTGAACCCACAACAGTGGTGTTGTCTCCACGAAGGGGTGAGTGGTGTCCCCAAGGGAGGGTGTCAGTCAGGACTAGTCTTTGGGTTCCAAGGCCAGACAAATGTAAGGGTCACCCTTCAGGTAGGCCTCAGGATTCGTCTCGTGCAGCTGCAGTCGCGCTTGAAATGAGATAGTGATGTTCCACATTCCATGTCGAGTATTTGTGTACAGATTCTCGAAACCGTGTGCATACTGTTGTCAGACTTGGAATTGGGTTCTGACGGGGAGAGAGCCTTACCGAGGGTTTGTGTTAGGTCCAGGGAAGTCAGCAGGAGTGAATCGACTCCAGTTTCGTGATCTTCCTCGAGGACTGAATTGAGGGCCCATGCGACAGTTCGGGTCAAGTGTAGGATTTGGGTTAATGTTAGGGTTAGGTGTAGGGTGAAGGTTATGGTTAGGGCTACGTTAGGGTTAGGTCCCAGGAGTCTCTAGGCACTGACCCCACCGCAGAGCAGTTGTCTCCCCGATGGGCTGAGTGGAGTACACAAAGGAAGGTGTCAGTCAGGATTAGTCTTTGGTTTCCAATGCCAAACAAATATTGGGCAAGCTTCATATAGGCCTCAGGAATCCTCTCGTTCAGCTGCAGTTCCGCCTTGAAAATGACATAGTGATGTTCCACGTTCCATGTCAAGTATTTCTGCACTGATACTCGAACCTATGTGCGTGCTCTTGTCAGACTTTGGAATTGGGTCCCCATGGGGACAGAGCCTCAGTTAGGGTTAGGTTTCGGTCCAGGGGCGTCAGCATGGCAGAAGCCATAGCAGTTTTGTCAATTCCATGGGGGGCTGAAGTGAGGGTACGTGCGTGGCTATGGGTCTGGTGTAGCTTATTGAGGTTGATAGGGTTGATAGGTGTTGGGTAAGGATTATGTTGAGGATTAGGGTTAGTTTTAGGTCTCAGAAGACACCAGACACTGATCCCATAGCAGAGCTGGTGTTAACCCGAGGGGCTGAGTGGAGTACACAAGGGAGGGTGCCGGTCAGCATTAGCCTTTGTCTTCCAAAGCCAGAGAAATGTATGTGTCACCCTTCGTGTAGGACTCAGGAAGCTTCTCGTGCAGCTGCAGTCGCGCTTTGGAAATGACATGGTGATGTTCCACGTTCCATGCCAAGGATTTCTGCACTGATTCTCGAGCCCATTTGTGTACTGTTGTCAGACTTTGGAATTGGGTCCCCGAGCCTTAGCTAGCATTAGGGTTTGGTCCAGGGAAGTTGCCAGTCCTGAAGCAACTCCCTTTTCGTGATCTCCCGCGAGGGCTGAATTGAGGGCACATGCGAGGGTGTGGTTCAATGTAGGGTAGGGTTAGATATAGGGGAAGGTGTAGGGTGAGGGTAATTGTTAGGGGTACAGTTAGGGTTACAGTTAGGGTTATGGTTTGGAAATAACATGGTGATGATATATATTCCATGCCAAGTATTTCTACACCTGTTTTCGAACCTTGTGTGTGCTATTGTCAGATTTTGGACTTGTTTCCCCATGGGAGAGACACTTATATAGGTTTAGGGTTTGGTCCAGGAATGTCACCAGGGCCAAAGCAACTCCAGTGTTGTGAATTCCATGGAGCTCTGAAGTCAGGGCACATGCGCAGCTGTGGGTCTGGTGTAGACTTAATGAGATAGATAGGGTTCGGTGTAGGGTGATATTTATGGTTAGGGGTACTGTTAGGTTTAAGTTTAGGTCCCACGAGACTCCAGACACTGACCCGAAACAGAGCAGGTGTCAACCTGAAGAGCTGAGTGTAGTACACAAGGGAGGGTGCCCGTCAGTCTTCGTATTTGGGTTCCTAGACCAAACAAATGTATGGGCCACCCTTCGGGTAGGCCTCAGGATTCCTCCCGTGCAGCTGCAGTTGCACTTTGGAAGTGACATGGTGATGTTCCAAGTTCCATGCCAACTATTTCTGGACCCATTCTTGAACCAGTGTGAGAGCTGTTGTCAGACATTGGAATTGGGTCCCAATGCATACAGAGCCAGAGCTAGGGTTAGAGTTCGTTCCAGCGGTGTGGCCATGGCCGAAGAGACTCCAGTGTCGTGATCTCGCTGGAGGGCTGAATTGAGTGTCCATGCGAGTGTGCAGGTCAAGTGTAGTGTTTGGGTTAGAGATAGGGTTGGGTGTAGGTTGAAGTTTACGATTAGGGTTATGATTAGGGTTAGGGTTAGGTCCTAACCCATCAAGCTCCAGGCACTGAACGCACAGCAGAACAATTGTATCCCTGAAGGGCTGAGTGTAGGACACAAGGGAGGGTGCCTGTCAGGATTAGTCTTTGGGTTCCAAGGCCAGGCATATGTATGGGCCACCCTTCGGGTAGGCCTCAGGAATCCTCTTGTGCAACTGCAGTCGTGCTTTTGAAATGACATGGTTATGTTCCATGTTCCATGCTGAGTATTTTTTAACCGATTCTCGAATCCTTGTGGGTGCTGTTGTCAGATTTTAGAATTGCGTCCCCATGGGGAGAAAGCCTTAGCTAGGGTTAGGGTTCAGTCCAAGGAAGTCGACAGGGCTGAAGCGACTCCAGTCTAATGATCTCCCTCGAGGGCTGTGTTGAGGGCCCTAGAGCAGGTGGGGGTCAAGTATAGGGTTCAATTAGAGATAGGGTTAGGTGTAAGTTGAGGGTTATGTTTAGGGTTATGGGTAGGGTTAGTTTTAGGTCCCAGGAGGCTCCAGGCACTGAACCCACAACAGTGCAGTTGTCTCCCCGAAGGGCTGAGTGGAGTAAATAAGGGAGCCTGCCGGTCAGTATCAGTTCATAAGATCCAAGACCAGAGAGATATTTGGGCCACCCTTGGAATAGGCCTCAGGAATCCTGTCGTGCAGCTGCAATCACACCTTCCAAAAGAAATGGTGGTGATGTTCCATGTTCAATTCCGGGTACTGTTGCACCGATTCTCGAACCCGTGTGCGTGCTGTTGTCAGACTTTGGAATTGGGTCTCCATGGGGATAGACACTTAGCTAGGGTAAGTGTTCGGTACAGGGAAGTTGCTAAGGCTGAAGCGACACCAATGTTGTTAATTCCATGGAGGTCTGAAATGAGGGCACATGTGCGGCTGTGGATCCGGTTTACTTTTCACGTGCTAGATAGGGTTAAGTGTAGGGTGAGGGTTATGTTTAGGGTTATGTTTACGGTTAGTGTTAGGTCCCAGGAGGCTCTCCATACATGTAGTTTCAAATGGCAAGATTTAATTCTTTTTGATGGCTAAGTAATATTCCAGGGTGTGTGTATGTATGTATGTGTATACACACACAAACGCACACAAACACATATACATACCGTGTGTGTGTGTGTGTGTGTGTATACGTCTGTATCCATTCATCCATCGATGGACATTTGGGCTTTTTCCATACTTTGGCTATTGTTGATAGTGGTGCTATAATCATGGGGGTGCATGTGTCCCTTCAAAACAGCACACCTGTGTCCCTTAGATAAATGCCTAGTATTGCTATTGCTGTGTCGTAGGATAGTTCTCTTTTTAGGTTTTTGAGGAGCCTCCGTACTGTTTTCCAGAGTGGCTGCAACAGCTTGCATTCCACTATTCATTGTTCAGTAGGATGTTCTTTATTCTACAAGTATTTGTTATCTTTCCAAATTTTTTCTGGTGGTTGATTTCGAGTTTCATAGCATTGGGGTCTGAAACTGTGCACGGTTTGATCTCTATCTTTTTGTACTTGTTGAGTACAAGTGAACATAAAATTATTTATGTTTACTTATTTTAGAGAGAGAGACAGAGCATGAGCGGGGGAGGGGCAGAGAGAGAGGGAGACAAAGAATCCGAAGCAGGCCTCAGGCTCTGAGCTGTCAGCACAGAGTCCAACACAGGGCTCAAACTCACAAACCATGAGATGACGACCTGAGCTGAAGTCAGATGCTTAACTGAATGAGCCTCCCAGGCACCCACTTTAATGAAATTTTAAATGACACCGTTCAAAGTGCACTTGCTACCTTGCAAACTCAGAGAGAGAGAAAGAAATGTGAAGAATCAGGAAGTGGTTAAGAGTTGGCTGCTGAGTTTTACCGTAATTTGGCTTTGGAGGGTTTTTGTTCATTGGGTGAAGTGAGCACAGCATATTTGCCTGCCATTTACCACAGTAGACAATGGGCCTCTGGGAGCCAAAACTCTTTCTGACCAATGAGTTGGAATTTTAGTAGGACCGCCAAGATGAGATTTGCTATTTCAAAGACTAGGAATTATCTTTTATTTTCACAACTAGGTAATTATCACATCATTCAACTTTGCCCTCCAAGATATGTAGAAAATACCCAAATATAGTTAAGAGAGAAAGGGTGATAGCCAAAGTGTATAATCCTTTCCCTTTAAAAAATATGTTTAAATTATGCTTTATGATTTTTTTTTAATTTTAGTGAGGGGCATGCAAGTGGGGGAGAGGGGCAGAGGGAAAGAGAGACAATCTTAAGCAGGATTCACACTTAGTGTGGAGCCCAACACAGGTCTGGGTCACATGATCCTACAATCATGACCTGACCAAAATCAAGAATCTGATGCTCAACTGACTGAGCCACCCAGGTGCTCAATAGTCTCTTTCTCTCTCAATGCTGAATAGTAAATTTTCAACGTGAATGGGGATAAACATGCATGCATACATACATACATACATACATACATATGTATACCACTAAGAAAGCCATGAGTTGTTAGACATGAACTATTTTCCATCATCTTTGTCTTCTAGTTATATTCATGCCTCAAGGTGTTTTTTGATTGCAATGCACGATCTTGCTGTGTGAGGTACAAATTGTTGTGTGATCAGTTTTCCGTGAAAGTCTTTCCTCATATCTGTCTTAACCACAAGATGCAAATGTCGAATTCAAGGATGTAGAGCTAAGAGCCTTCAGGTCCAATAACTGTCAACTAGAAGTTATATTTTCTGTTGGGGAGAAATCCCCATATGATGGCAATGACTTTGCATTGGTAAGGGAAAGAATACTTTCATGCCTTCGTGGTTCTTGCCTTTTTTCTGTCTCACCAAAATCAAGACTCAGGTCATGTGCACGTTTATCAAGAAAACACCTTTTTTTTTTCCAGAAAATAAAAACGCCCTGGAAGACAAGTGTGATGCATTGAGGTCTTTGAAAGCCACAAAGGAAGCAAAAGTCAAAAGCTGAAGGAGAAAGCACATAACCTGGAAGAATTCTATGAACAAAGAAAAGTGCCTTCAAAAAAGTAACATGGGGGCGCTTGGGTGGCTCAGTCGGTTGAACGTCCAAATTCGGCTCAGGTCATGATCTCACGGTCCATGAGTTCAAGCCCCATGTCGGGCTCTGTGTTGACAGTTCAGAGCCTGGAGCTTGCTTTGGATTCTATATCTTCCTCTGGCCCTACCCAACTCGCACTCTGTCTCTATCAAAAAATGAATAAACGTTAAAAAAAAAAATTTAGAAAAGTAAGATGTTCATGTGAGAACTGTCACAAGGACCGGATTGTATGGGAGAACATGGCAGCCAGTAGAGATAATTGTATTTCTTTTGGAACTGGGTCCAGAGTATTTTTGCCCAATGCATTCAGTAGTATTGGACCTTCCCTTCCTACCTTGCTTTCTGTAATGTAACCTGCATTTTCCTTTCTGTCCTAAGTGCTTGCCACACATTGTGTCATGTTTTGGGGGTGGAAGAGGGAAGGTACCATCATTAATAACTTTAATACCTGGATCCACTCTGGATCCACCTACACTGTCCTACAGGTTTCAATCGCCTCACACTGTTTTGTCACCCAGCAATTAGGTCATTTTTCTTCAGGACCAGACATGGGTCAAAAATGTGTGGGGGAAAAAATGAATTATCTTGCTGCAGAAACAATGGAAGTTGCTTTCTGGAAAGTGGGTATGGGTACCAGCAGTACTGGATCCCTGCATCCCTTCTGCCAGTGAGATTGCTCACTGCAGACCCAATCCCTAAGAAAGTCAAGTTGTTTCCTGTCCCCTGATTTTTTAAGTGTAACTCTTCTGAGTCTTGGCCAAAGCCCGCAGCTTCACTAGGGCTCATCTTTGCTGGCCGCCCCTGAACTACACTTGTTTACTTCTAAGTCTGTGCCCATAAAGTTGTTCAGCTTCTTTGCCATTCAAATGTATGCCCCCCACCTCAATGATGAGTCCTAGGGAGTTTGGGTCCAACTGCCAGGCTGGCTTTGTCCTGGGCTTCCTTCTTCTCCATCTTGGTCTTGTGTGTCTTTGTGGGGTTGTCAGACACTTGGTGCATTCGGTAACATGTTTCCTCCTTTGTACAGTATTTCCTTTTGTTCTCAGGAGGAGATGCGGGACTTTAAAGTCCCTCACTCGTTTTGGAAAATGAAGTCTTCTCTTCCCTGGAGACTCACCTTATATTTGTCCTTCCCACAGCTGGGGTTGGGGCTTGCTCTGTCTCACTGGCATCTTGGTTTTGTTAACTCGTAAGCACTTTCTGTGAGTGGGTGCAGCACCCTGACCACCTGTCTATCTTCAACCCCTTACAACAGAGCCACTCCATTACAACCACTCCAGCAAGCATTTGCCGAAGGACTGCCTGAGAGGCCAGAAGGAAATGCATGTGCCTTTCTCTGTCTAGTGCTTTTGTGTCATTTTCTAAGAGATTTTCAATTTTGCATGTGATTCTTGAGTACATCAAGTGTCAAGTTGAAACCATCTCAATCAACACCACAAAGAAAATAGTCTGAGGGTAACACAGCAACCCAGCCTTGCCAAGCATTGCCTTTTGCTGCCTTCATTATCAATGGAATGAGTCTTGTTAAAGTAGATTTGGCTCCATGAAGCTGAGAGTTTTCCACCTGAAATCTCTTTCCTGGAAGTAATCCCAGACTGTGTGACAGTTCATATCATGTTGTACGTCAGGAGATGATGTTGTTCTAAGATTGGCCTTTTGAAGGTGGAGGCACGGGTTGCAGTCCTGAACTCTAGCGATGTCTGGGAGTGAGCTGCAATGTTAGTGAAACCATATTCTGGAAGGTCGTCTTTCAGGTGATTGCCTGTGTCATGGTACAACTTTTGGACTGAGAATCAGGGCTCCCCATGGAGGTGTAAGACTAGTGATGATCCCCTGCTTCATCCTAATGGGTACAGTTGGTCAGATATGGTTTTTCACTCACTGATGAAATGAGTCTTCACCATCTCAAACAAAAGACCAACTCTGGGAAGGCACAAAGTACAATGTTATTTGATGACTTTATGATAAAGGAGAGGAAACGAGAACTAGAAAGACAGTTCCAATAGTAGAGACGTGGCAGTAGACAGAAGTTGAATTTTCTTGAACTTAAATGGGGTGTTCACTTCATTTCTCTGATTGGGTTGTCAGTCTGTGCATTTATGGGAGAAGTGGGGGAAGGGATATTTGCATAGGACTTCAAGAGTGCTGGGAGGTAAAAAGGGAGAACCTCTGGACCTTGTTCCTGACTGTGTATGTATCTTTCCCATCATAGGAAGCTGAAAATGACACTGTGAACTGGTGGCAAAGAAGAATCAGCTGGCAGCTGCAGGTAAAATTTGAAAATAGCTACTTAAGGGGCGCCTGGGTGGCTCAGTCGTTTAAGCGTCCAACTTCAGCTCAGGTCATAATTTCACAGTCCGGGAGTTCGAGCCCCGTGTCAGGCTCTGTGCTGACAGATCAGAGCCTGGAGCCTGTTTCAGATTCTGTTACATCTCTCTCTGTCCCTCCCCCGCTCATGCATGTGCTCACTCTCTCTCTGTCTCAAAAATAAACATTAGGAAAAAAAAGAAAATAGCTACAGAAGAAATAAACAAGTGCAAGTGAGTTCAGCTAGTAATTACCAGCAGCTCATGAAACCGCTGTTCATTTTTTGGTTTTTAATCTTTGTGCAGTGTTTAAAGTCAACATATGCATAGAGTATTAACAGATAAAAAAGGTAAGTTTAGAAAGAATAAAACAATTAAGTTTCTAAACATTTGCAGATCTCAAGTAGTGGCCAGACTGTGTGGAAACTTTGTCCATGCTAACATTCCTCGGAGGTGGTGTCAATTGTCATCATATGTAGGAAAGCAGTGTGTCATACAATGAATCATACCCATCAACGTGGTAGTGCCATTTCATGGCCCTCATCTTTGCAACCCTGGGAAACATGGTGAGGATATGAGTTATAGAAGAATAGATCTTTATGATAAAAGACACTTGTCACATGATGAGTTAGAGAAAGATTGAAAATGGGAAGGAATTCTATGAACTCTGAACCCTACAGGCATGGAATAATGAGTAAGGAAAAGATGTAACAATAGCTTTGATCCTACTGGTCATTGATAATCATGTGCAAAGTGTTTCATGTGTAAGAATAAATTGTATCCTGGGACAAATATGAGGTTGTTGGGAACGTGGACAGCTTATTTAAAATCATACCCAATATCGGGCCTTATCTGACAAGAGCAATTGTAACTCACAGGCAACAAATTGAACAAACACGGGAACAGCTGCAGCAGGCACAGCTCCCCTTTAGATACCAGGTAACCTGAGTTCTGCCTGACATACTGAACCCTTAGCGCCTCACGCGGGTGAGTGTAGTGGCCCTTGGAATCCCTGACCACGGGCTTTTCATTGTTGGCTTTTTCAGCTTGCAGTTCATGAGAAGAATGCTCAGGACAACTAGGTAAGTGTTTTCTTGTTTCCTCCTCTTTCTTTGGTGCATAGTGTGGCACCACCTTCCGACTGAAGGTGGATGTGTTTTTTCTCCCCCAGATCAAGACTCAGATCTGGGACAGGGAGATGGCGGAGCAGGGCAGGGAGGTCGCTTACTTGAAATACAGGTGTGGTCATTTGACTTGCGTTTTTATGGGTGTTTCCAGGGATGACGCCTGCACTTTTTGTTGTCTAGTAGACGACGCGGTGTTGCAACTCTTCTAGAAGTCCATTATTTTTCTGTATCCAAGACTGGACGGGATGGAAGCAAAGAGGCTGCCTGAGGGATACATGAGGCAGAAACCAATCACTGCAAGAACCCTCCACGGAGAGGTAAGGAGCACGTTGTGATGTGCCGCAGTCTAATTTCTGCTGTGCAGCCTGTTCCTGTGTGTGATCATCGTGTGGTCTGGAAAGAATCACAAGCAGTCAGGACGGCAGGTGGTCTGAAGGGGTGACAGAAGGGTGTTCTCCTCTGGTGCCGCAGACAGTGAGGCACTTGTCCCTGTGACTGGTGGAGCTCATGCCCCTCCTCTGACGGTGACCCTCCCACCTCCTCTAACATCCCGGTGTCTGAAGAGCCTGGAAACCTTCTTCCCACCCGGACACAATACGAAGACTTTAGTTTATTTGAGGAGAAGGTCATTTATTCACTAGTTTTAACAGTCTTTCTTTTTGTTTGTTTTGCGAACTGTAGCCCTACATCCCTCATTTCAAGTTCCATAAAGCTTAGCTTAGTCCTCTGATGGTATCAGTGCAACTCTGCAGCTTCACTGCTAACTTCTGACAGTTTTCCTTTTCTCGATAGTGTCAAATTAGTCTTTCCTTATATACTAACTGCTCTCATGTGGAAGGCAGCTTGTAGATAAGCTGGGAGATTGAACAATTTGCCTGAAGCCTGAAGAAATGCACCCTTCTTGAGGACTCATTGAGGATATACACCAAACCAGTATTCTCAATGTTATTCTTTTTTGTTAATTTTATTTATTTTGAGAGACGCATAGACAGAATGCCAAGCAGGCGCCACACTGTCAGTGAGGAACCCAATGCTGGGCTTGAATTCACAAGCTGTGAGATCGTGACCTGAGCCAAAATTAAGAGTTGGATGCTGAATCCAAGCATCCTCAGATTAATTCTTGATCTGTAATGGAATCGTGATTTCCCATGATGTATACTGAGAAAACTGTTTTACTGGTGAATTCTAAATTGCTAGTTTGCCTGGCCTGTCCACAGTTATGTGATTAATTATGAAACAACATGAACTAGGGCACCATGAGGCCTTTATCAAGGTGAGGGGACGGCTCTCCCCCTTATCCTTGGGGACCTGACCATAGGGAAAAGTTTAAGATATTTGAGGAATGAGTTGAGGGATTGCTTTCATTCCGCACAGTCCTCTAAAAGCAGAATAAACCTCTGTCCCTTCTAGGGTCTTTAGTAGATCGAGAAACTGCTGAAACCTTTGTGGGTTACAGCGGCTCTGACGGTACCAAGAATGCATACAAGGACAAGGTAAATGCCAGGGCCATTCTCAGTTGTAACTCTTTTGGGAAACCCTCATCTTTATGTACAGCATGCTCCCCGGCCTTGTCTCATTTTGCGTGTTGTGTGATATGTCTGTTTGTTCTTTCTTTTCCAAATGCACACTCATAACCCAGGAGCCCACAGGCTTCTCAATTTTTAGTCTGTCAGCTTTCTGTGGTAAGTTTAGAAGCCAAAAGCGCTCAGAGACTGAGTACCTTAAGGTTTTTCCATGAGTTTCAGGAAATAATGAGAGGAGGATGACTGCACACCCCAAACAGAGGTCTCCCGGCCTGGGTGATCCCTTCCAGACCTCACCTCTGTGGGAACAGTGTGGCTGCTGTGTCTTCCTTTCTTGATTCTGGTTAGGAGATGAACCTGTTAGAAACGACATCATGACTCCAACTTTTTATTATGTGCCCTGTGCCATTTAGAGTGGTCATAGGAAAGCCAATGTCATCACCTTTCTGTCTTTGTTGGTAAATGACTTGTCTGGAATCCTCCAGCCATACCTTAGGTAAAAAACAATTTGCACACTGTGTCCTTCAGTTGTGTTTCTATGAGCAGTTTCTGGTTGTGTCCCCAGTCACTGTTAGAGCTGATGTAATCTCATGACACATACCAGTTTCATACCAAAACACTTGCATGAAATCTGTTATGTGAATTTCTCCCTCTTTTTTTCCATTGCACATAACTACTCTGTGTCCTTTAGTATGCTTAAAGTCAGAATTCCCTATGAATTAAGATGAACACATCTGAACTTTGTAGACATTCACCACAAGTAACTCGTTCTTCACAGAAGACTCTCATTCCCCTGCAAGATTCCAGGCATCCTCCACTCCCCAGAGGTCTCCAAGGCCTTTGACAACACTTCAAGAGGGAAGACTCCTTTCTCAGGGAGAGGACCAGAGGAGGCACAGTGAGGGTCCGGCTGCAGAACGTTTTGCCAGGAGTGGCTGTGATTCCATGAGCAGAATATGAGTCGTTTATTCCCAATCATTTTTTTTTGTGTTCTTAATATAGCAAAAGCAGAGCATCTGGAGTCGCCGTAGAGGAGGGATGCAGGGTGAACCTGGACATCGATGGCTGCCTGTCGGGAGAATGCTACTTCATTAATCTGTAGTTACTTCTGTTAACCCTCTAGGACAGGACCCTTGCCATTTTACTTCCGCAGACATGGGCAATGATGTGTGGTGGCAATAGATTAACCTCTTGCATCTACTACCCCAAGCTGTAGGTGGTATCCAGTGGCAGGGACAGACTTTTCAGGTACTGATGCTACTCTCTTGGGTCCTGGTGGTAGAGAGGTGGCAGGTGCTGACACCTTCTTCTCTGGGTTACAGCTGCTTTTGGTATTGGTTCTCTTGTCTGGCATATGGATGTAGCTGTCACTTCTGTTCTGCAGGGCAGTCTGGATCCTGGGGACCTCCTCCGTTAACTGGATGATTCTGCATGCCCTACCCTAGACATGCCCCGCCCCCATGGACTATTAGGCACGTCCACCTCCTGAACCTTAGTGGCCCTGAGGCCACCCGGAACCCCTCCACCTGCAACACTTGGTAAGATGATCTAAGCACTAGGATTTGACTCTAAAACACGCTCACCTTATTTTGTTGCTGTTAGGTCTTGGGCCAAGCTGCAGAGGCGGTACCACAGACCATTGTGATGCAAGGGGAATGTGTCTGCTGCCATTACCATATTCCTCAAGTTGCTCAGGATCTCATCTTTGTCCTTTCCCCCACCATGGGTTGGTACAGGCATCTCTTGTGGAAAAGGAATGGGGCCGTATGCAGAAAAGCAGACACAGCGCTTCAGCAGAAATGCCCTGTACACAGTCCACTTGCTGGGATCTGTGAGGCATGAGGGACAATGTAACGTACGTCCATCTAGTTGTGCTCACAGCCATCCATAGTTGTTCTATGAGTGATGAATACATCTGAATCAGGGCTTTTAGGAGTCTTCATCAAGTTATAAGGGATGGTTCTTCAAGTTCTTTTTGGGTATCACCGGAGGCATGTGGGACACCCTGTGCATGTAATTTGGGATCTCACTGGGACAAAGAGTTTAAGTTGACGGAAGTATGAGGGGAGGGTTTTTTGTTTTGTTTTTGACCTCCAAACACTCTACTCAAGTCAGAATAAACCTCCATCCCTTCTAGAGCAGGTCCAGAAGTAGGTGTCACAACCAAGAGTGACATTGACACTGGCTCTGCCAAAACTACCAAGAAGCACAAAGTAAATACTGTGGCCATTTTCAGTTCTAAGTCTTTACGGACCGCCACATCTTTCTGTACAGGACACACTCCTGTCATTGTCTCTGGTTTGTGTGGAGTATGGCCTGTCTGCTGTTTTTGTTTTTTTGTTTTTTTTCCCAAATGCAAAACCTTTATCACCGAGTCTATGGGATTCCCTATTTTCCAGCTGGCATCTCTTTGTGGTAACTTTAGAAGCTAAGCGTGCTTAAGGGTGAGAACCATAGGGCTTTTCCAATGTGTTCCTGGAATAAATCAAGGAGGATGACACCACACTCCACTTGGAAGTCTCCTACCTTGCCTCATTCTTTGTGGATCTCCTCAATGTGGAATCATTGCTCTTGCTGTTTCTTCCTCTCCTGTTTCCTTCTATGGAGGGTTTTAACGTGCTCAGAACAATCTGTGGGTATCCTTACAATTTGAAAATGCAAACTGTCTTCACTCCAACTTATATTTTTGTATGTGTCATTTACAGTGGTCTTAGACAAAGTAAATTTCATACCCATCAGCATTTTGGTAAACATGCTGTCCAGAGTCCCTTCAGGTGTGCCCTGGGCACAAATATCTGAACTATAAGAGGTGGCATATTTGCCATAGAAAACATGCACTGAAACTTAAGTTGTGAAGAGAAAAAATCCAAAATTACCTGTGTGTCAAGTCCCCACGGTGTCCTTCACTTGTGTTCACATGAGCACATTCTCTCGTGTCCTGTGTCACAGGTACAGGTAAAACATGGAAACTTACACCAGACATCAAAGTGCATTTGTGTTAATTTTGTCTTTTAGAATTTCAGCTCATTTTTCCAGAGGACACAATTACCCTGCAGAGTGTACTGCACTTAAGCTGAGAAGTACCTCTGAATTCAAATAAATTAGCTGAACCCAACTAACATGTATAGGCTACCTGTTTCTCTAAGAGCATGCTTTCCCAGGTCCTCTACAGGCCCTCACTGTGCCCATGGATAGCACTTCCAGAGAGGAGGAGATCCCATTGTCGGGACAGTAGTTTGGACACAGGCAGGGGCTTAGAGGCAGAACTTTGAGCCACGAGGGCTATGATTCCATGTGTGGACACTGGCTTTGTCATTCCTTCTCATTCTGTAGTTCTTCACATACACAATAAACAGCGTCTGTGGTGGAGGGGATGAAGGGTGGAGTGTGATCCTGGACATAGTTGACTTCCTATCTGGAATATGCTACTTTGTTAATTTAGTATTCAGCCTATAAATCTTCTAGGAAAAGGACGCTTGCTGTTTCTATGTTTCCAGACACGTGGGGACATTAGTTTACCCCAATCACATCCTCTTCCCACCCCAAAGCTGTAAGTGGAACCCAAAGTATGGGTAGAGATTTTGGCACTGATGCTGCCCTCTTGGAACCTGGTGGTGGGGAATCTAGTAGGATATGAGCACCGCTGCTTTGGGTTTCCGCTTTTTGCTGGTGTTGGTGCTCGGTTCTGTCCTATGAACACACCTCTCATTTCTTTTCCGCAGGCTATTTTTTATGCAAGAGTCCTGGTCCTTTCCCAGGATTGCCTTGCAGGCTGTACCTCATGGACCACCCTTCACCACCAGTCATGGGCTATAGGCCACATCCCCCTCCTCCACCTACTCTCTTTGTTAAGATGACCTCAACTGGATGAGTGGCTGGTAAAGTATATTCATCTTCTTCATGATTGACTTTGTGGCAACGATGTAGAGATGGTTGTGAGTCTTGGCAATCCAACTACAAACTGCCTGAGGACACTGTAGCATATCTCAAGTTTCTCAGGACATACATACAATGGGCAGTGTCATGTCCCTGTAATACAGTGAGCTATACGTTTCTCTTGTCAAATGAAAGAGGATTTTTTACACAAAAGCAGACGTATCAGCAGTACTGGGGCGTATGTTGGAGACACAATGTGTTGGGTTCTCTAACTTTTAGAGCATCAGGTGTCCTGCGTGAAAGAGGGACATTCATTAAACGATGCAGACCTTGTGATCACCATGATGGAAACACCAGTGAAGGATCCAGTGCAAAACCGGGGGAGACTTGAATCATACAGGAATAGAAGGGAAGTTGAGCACAATAAGCAGAGTTTGAGGAGGTGCAGAGGGGAGGGTGTTGGGGGTCAGTGAGATGCAGCTGGAGGTCATTCCTGGCCACAGCCTGAGCAGGGAGTGTGAGGTCCATACGGAGCTGCTATGTGGGACCGCTCTCAGTGCACAATGCACTGTTCATCTCCAAAATGTCAGTGTGTTGCCAAAGTGCACGCAGGTAATCACCTAAAAAGATTCTTGTCTCCCTGGATTTTCCTGAAGGTTGTACATATTTGTGGGGGGAAAAGAGCCCTGGAGATATGGGGAATTTAACTTGTTCTTATGAAAATGCTGTATGCCCAAGTTCATATCCCTCAGTGAGACTAAAAGTGGAGACAGTTTCTAGATCAGCTGAGTCATCCTACAATTCAGGGCTGGCCAGATGCCACCCCTGCTGGACCCCTGTCATCACCCTGACTACAGCTTTGCATCTCCTCAAACTTCTCTCACAATATCCTGAGGCTTTGCCTGTGTTCCTGCTGTCTCAGCCCTAATAACAGTTCTCAGTGGGACCTACACAGAGCCTCAGCTGTGTTATCTGTGAAAACAGGGGTAATATTTGTTTCTAAGAACAAGAGAAAAAGAAGACATTCAGTGTATAAAGCATCTGCAAAATCTCTGGGAACACGCTTCTCACAGTTTCAGTTAAGATATCTCCACACAATGATCCTCCAAAAAAGATGGCCACAGGAGTTCATTAAACTAGGACTGTTAACAACTCAGCCCAGGGAGTGGGAATCGCGGTTTTAAAAAATAAGACAATGTCCCTCGTTTTTCTATTAGAATTCGGGCCCTGCCACACAGTGAAAGAAAAGCTAATTATGAGAATGTGTACATTCAGAGACCTAGATCTGAAGACAATCATTTTCTATTACACATAATCTCACAGATGCCGCCACACACTACAGTGTTCGTCTGAGGCCACAGCCACAGATAAACTACAGAAGACAGAATGCATGTAGGAAAACATAAGATCACAGGGAAATAAACCAAAATCTCTTTGCCTTGTAGGACAACTCTTTTGAAATTTGAAGAGGACTGTGCATGGTGACAGACTATCATGTTTGTATATACATTTTAAGAATGTGTCAGATCTACCTGAATGCTTTCCATGCCCATCCTGTCCCCTCCACTTTGTCCTTCCTACTGTCCCCTAATCCACCTTTCATCGTTATGTCTCTGTGTCAGCGTCTGCTTCTAGGACCATCTACTCTCACTCCCCATTGGTGCACACAGTGGGGTTCCTGTACACACAGGTAACAAAGTACCGGAAATGGTGGAGGGAGTTTTCTGGGGTGATGGGACCTTCCTATATCTAGGTGCTTATGCTCATTTATTTTGGAAATATTCCCTGAGTCCATGATGCCTTCGGGTCAGATAGGTATCTGTCCTTAGGAAATGGCTGAGATCTAATGGTGGAGAAGGATGAGGGACCAGCAGTGACTGTGGTAGAGGAGTGAGGGTCAGACACATGCCCAGGATGCCAGGTGTTCACAGACAGCACCACGTGTAGGAGGACTCTGAGGAGCAGAGATTTCTTGATCAGACCCATGGACTACATAATCATCCTGCAGTTTCCTCACTGAGCGATGGCCAGAGCAGAAGGACAGCAGCTGGAGGACACCCTGATCATGGCTGGAGTGGAGCAGTGGGCCTGGGGGATTGAGTCAGGGAAAGGGACAGGCAGAAGGCAGCAACAGGGAGTTTGAGAGACAAAGGAAAGAGAAGAGAAGGGACCCTTCTCTGCTGACTTCACCTACATTTCTGTGTGACCAAAATGAGACGCTTGTCTCCCAGGGAAGGGAAGAGGGCTGGCAAAAAGACAGAATGACATACTCAGCTCAAGTGCCCAGGGTATCTGCCTTGCTCTTGAGTACCTAACACAGGAAGCACGTGCTTTCTGTCATGATTGGAACTGCAGCTCGTACCATTTAGTGAAAATCTATCCAATTATGCATCCCTCAGCATTAAAGTACTCCAACAAAATTAAGTGAACAGACTGAAAGATACAACACAGGATAAAGTCCAAAGGTAGAATGACTGCAATACTTTCGGGCATACAGTCTATCAGAAAAGGAGGTAGGTACCCTAGTGCAGGCCTTTAGACACCTGGGCAATATGTGAAAATGTAAAAAAAAAAAAAAAAAAAAAAAGTCCTTACTCCAAAAGCAACATTAGCTCTAGACACAAAGGGATCATGATTTAAGGTTTAGAGAGAAAGCATGTGACTTCATGGTGCTGTATCCAAGAGATCAATTCTCATCAAATTATACCCTTTAATTTGAGGCTCTTTGTTATATGTAAATTATACCTCATTAAAGAGAGTTTCAAAGCACAAAATACTAGAAGCAAATGTGGGAACGTTCCTTTCAAATCCTGAAGTGCATGGGTGAGATGCGTCTGTCTACCCATGTCTCAAAAATCCAAAATAATAAGACACTTAAAAAATTAATAGCAGACTAAGCAGACCCTGAGCTCACATTGTCCCATGTTTTCAACTGCATAACATCCACATCCAAGTCCATGAACCAGAGAACGATCCAAAGACTGGCAGAACAAACTCCACACCTAAATAGAAGCTGCATCAGAAAGGTGGAGTCTGGCTGCCTGCAGAAGGGGCAGAAAAAGTGAGCCCTCACACCAGGGAAGACTTATCTCCATAACATTGGGCATTAAAACCCAGGGGGGCTGAATTCCCTTGAGTTTAGATCCTGGGCTTTGGAGGTCAGCTGACCCAGCACTGGGTGATCCAGGAGGATGAGTGATAGCCAGGTCCCTGCCTGTGTAGAGAGGCAACGTAAACATGGCATTTCACACAATGCTTAGGCCACAGGGGACACATGTATTCATGCTGATCCTTGATTCTTGACTCAGCTGGCCTGCCTGGGTCCCACTGACACCACTGACAGCAAGCACAGCCCACAACAGGCACGCATTCAGTGCAGACCTCCGCACTGAAAGGAAAAGTAACCCACCACAACAGCAGGGAGTGAGCAATACCCATACGATATCCTCCTGAAGGTCCAGGTTCTATAAACGGAGATGTGCACTGCTGAGGACTCCAGGACCTCTTCTTCATAACGGCATTAATTTCAAGATCAGAACGCACAGCTGACTTTCCTAACACAGAGAAATGGAGCCAGAGAGACAGACAAAATGGACACACAGAGATGTTTATCCACAGTGAAAGACCTAGTCAAAGCCACAGCCAGAGATCTAAGCCAAAGACATATAAGTAACATACCTGATACAGAATTTAAAGCAATGATCATAAGGATACTCACTGGAGTTGTGGAATGAGTAGAAGAGTGAGACCCCTGACAGAGGTAAGATATAACATAGTTACACACTGAGGACACAATAAAGGAGAAACATGCTTGCTGGAATGAACAGAGGGATGGAAGAAGCAGCCGAACAAACTAGTGACCTCGAAGACTAAGTGATGGAAATTAATCACACTGAACCAAAGAGAGAGAACAGAATTCTGCAACGTGAGACAAGACTAAGGGAACTCAGTAACTACAGGAAAGATAATAGTATTCATATTGTAGGAGTCCCAGAAGGAAGAGAAAATGGGGAAGAAAATTTATTTGAGGAAACAATAGCTGAAAACTTCCCTAATTGGGGGAGGAAAACAAACATCCACATCCAGGAGACTAGAGAACTCCCATCAAAATCAGGCCAACACACAAACCTATTGTAAGGAAACTTACAAATTAGGGTGAGAGTAAAGAAAAACTCATAAAAGCAGCAAAACAGTCCTTAACTTAGAAGGGAAGACCCATGAGGCTAACTACATATTTCTGAAAAGAAACTTGGCAAGCCAGAGTGACATCACATATTCAAAGTGCTGAATGGAAAAATCAGCAGCCAAGAATACTCTATTCAGCAAGGCTATCTTTCAGGATGAAGGAGACACAGACTTTCACAAAGAAAAACTAAAGGAGTTTGTACCACTAAACCAGTCCTACAAGAAATATTAAGAGGGATTCTTTGAGTGGAAATGAGAGACCAACAGTGACAGTATAGAGGTAGAAGACAAGTTCAAGTAAAAAATGAACATTTCTGGGAAAAAATCAGTTAAAATACTCAGAGAAATGGATCTGAAATATAATAACATCTGCCAAAAACCTAGGGAGGAGAAAGTAATGGGTTCAAAGGTAAATGACCATCAACTTAATACAAACTGCTAAATGCAGAAGAGGTTATATAAACACCTAACAGTAGCCATATCCTAAAACCAGTCATAAATATGCTAAGAATAAAGAAATCAAAATGTATCACTAAAGAAAATAAGCAATACATGAAACAAAGGCAAGAAAGGATCAGAGAAAATCATTAGAAACCACAACAAAACAGGCAATAAAATGGCAATACATATATACATAGCAATCAATTTTGAAGGGAAATGGAGTGAATGCTGCAGTCTAGAGAGGTAGGGTCTAAGAATGGATGACAAAACAAAACAGATTCTGATGCCTACAAGTGACCCACTTTACACCTCAAGAATGATAGGATAGCGAAACATCACACAAATGAATGTCAAAAGAAAGCTGGGGTGGCAATATTTGTATCAGAAAAAATACACTCAAAAAAGTACATAACAAGAGACAGAGGAGGACAGTATATAACAGTAAATGGTACAATCCCAAAAGAAGATATAACAACTGTAAATATATCCCACAATTAAATGGGATTTATTCCCGAGCTACAAAGGTGGTTCAATATTCGCAAATCAATCAATATGATACAATACATCAACAGGAGAAAGGATAAGAACCAGATGATCAGGAAATCCGGGTGGCTGATCCTTTAACAGTCTGAAATCAGCTCAGGTCATGACTTCATGATTCCTGAGTTCAAGTCCTGCGTCAGACTCTGTGCTGAAAGCTCAGATCCAAGAGCCTCCTTCGACTTCTATGTCTCCCTCTCTCTCTGCCCCTCCCTGCTCACGCTCTCTCTCAAAATTAGTAAACGTTAAAAGAAAAGCAGCATACAGTCATTTCAATACATGCAGAAAGGAACATTTGACAAAGTACAACATCCGTTCATGCATGTAACCCCCTAAAGTAGGTTTACAGGAAACATACATTAACATCATAAAGGTTATCTATGAAAACCCTGCAGTTATAATCAAGCTTAATGGGGAAAATCTGAGAGCTTTTCCTGTAAGGTCAGGAAGAAGACAAGGATGTTTACTCATACCACTTTTAGTAAACAAATTACTGGAAGTCCTAGCCACAGCCAGCAGACAAACAAAATGAAACTATTTGCAGATTACATGACACTATATATAGAAAACCCCAAAGAGTCCACCCAATAACTGCTAGAACTGATAAATGAATTCAGCAATGTCACAGGATGCAAAATCATTGTACAGAAATCGGTTGCATTTGTAGACCATACAGAAGCAGTAGAAAGAGACATTAAGAAAACAGTCCCATTTACAGTCATACAACAAAAACAAGGTATCTATAAATCTAACCAAAGTGGTGAGCGACCTATACTCAGAAAAGTATAAAACAGTGATGAAAGAAATTCAAGATGACACAAAGAGATGGAAGGACATTCCATACCCACGGATCAGAAGTACAAATATGGTGAAAATGTCTATGCTTCCCAAAGCAATTGACAGAATTAGTGCAATTTCCATCAAATTACCGACAGCAGTTTTCACAGAACGACAATAGTCCTAAAATTTGTATGGAACCAAAAAAGACCCCAATCTTCAGAATAAACAATCTTTATGTGAAGTGATAATTATGGATGGCACTATGCCTCTGGATCTTCTGCTCCAAAACACAATAACTCTGGCTTAAGCATTTCAACAAACGTTAGACATATCCCAACCAAGGATCATTCTACAAAATACATTCTACAAACGTACCCTCAAAACTTTGCACCTTATGAAAAATATGGAAAAATCTAAAAATTGTCATGGCCAAGTGGAGCCTAAGGAGACAGGATGACTGTAATGTGCCAGCTGGGATGAGTCTGGGCTAGGAGAGGTTAAAACCGAAGCAATCTGAATAGAAATATAAACTTTACTTCATACTACCATATCTCTTTGATACATTGATTGTGATCATGTACCAACCATTATGACATCAATAGTGAGAAACAGTCTGATGTATGTGGATACTCAGTATTATGCTCCCAATTTTTTTTGGTAACTAGAAACCCATCATGAAAGAATAGATTATTAGTAATCATGGTTTTTCTACACATAAGATTACATAACCAGTTCCAGTATTAGTTACTAGTGATGTACATGTACCTATTCTTGTTCTTACTATTGTTTAATTTAAATAATAGCATTCATGGTACAGAAAACTGAATGCATGATAAACACTTCATAGAAACATCTACTTTACATATTTTAAGATAGTAACGTATGTATATACCACTCTATTATGTGGTATGTAAATGTTTTTCTGATCTTGAACGAGCATGTCATTGAATGGCTTTCCATAAAGGTGGTTATGCTAGATAATGAATGATACTCAGATTTTACAGGATGTACGTCACATCATGCCTGAACATTGTCAAAAATAAAAACATACACGCGGCCAGATGAAGCATTGTGACTGGCTCACTTATTGTAAAGAACCCTTGCTTTACTATTTTCACGTATATTTTTAGCAGGAATACAAGAGAATCAAGTATTTCCAAATCGAAGAGATATTCAAAGACTGGAAGAACGATAGGGAGTTCAAAGGGTTTCAGAAGGATAAGATGTGACCATGAAGGGGGAGTCACAGGCAAGCAGCTTTCTCTGGTCCACACTGACATGTTTGCATGAGGATATGTGACTTGCCAAAGGGTAAGTCCCAGAAGTACAAGAGGGAAAGACAACGCTTTAGGGCGGGGTGACTTGGAAAGGGTGCTTCTGTGCCTAAGTGATGGGTCAGCAACCTGGCTGGGGGTCCCTGCGTCAAAGACTTCAAAAGGTCAGCAGTAACCTATACTCACAAAGATCTTAGTAACATAGATCAAAGTAACTTAGAGCCACAAAGATCTTAGAACCACAGAGTCGATCTTCACCTATGATTAGGAGATGGTCACAGTTTCACAGGATATGATCTTTGGGCCGGCAGTAGATGCCTAAAATATTATTTAGGGCTATACATTTAATGAAAAAAATGTATGTGTAAAAATTTGGGTTTGGAATGTTAAGAAAAATCACAGGCCCATCATGGAGTTACTTACGTTAAGGCCACATGTCACTAAACCTAATTTCATTCCTGTAGGAATGTAACCTTTAACCAGTCAGCAAAGAATTTCCTAGTCAGTGCTGGAAATTTAACTGATAGATCCCTGCCATTCCCCTCAGAGAGGCAGTCTTGCCTAAATAAGGTATTCCATGCCACTATTTTTTTTTAAGTTTATTCAAGTTAGAGACAGGGAGCACATGCAAAAGAGGGGCAAGACAACAGGGAAAGACAGAATCCCACAACCAAGAGGCCATGATCTGAGCCAGGATCAAGAGTCAGACACTTAACCAAGCCATCCAGGCACCCTGAGAATGTGGAGTTTCAAAGGTTAGCAGTCTTGGCTGGGATACAGCCATGAGGGCACTGGCCTACTCCTGAAGAGAAAGCGCAAACAACTTGCAGGCAGATGGCATTGAAACAGTGATCTGTACAACACCTGGTGCACACACTGGGGGAGATTATACACTCATCGTGGAGAGCATCCCTGTGAAGCAGTGTTCACAATGAGGGGACAAAGAGCTAGGACAGAGGAGCTTCGTGGCGCCATTACCCTGCTCTGCACACCCCCCCCCCCAGCAAGAAAATCACAGAGCCATCTGCTGGAATCAAGGCAATCCCCACACTGGGTGCCTAAGCTGCTTACGACAACCCCAACTTCCTGTGTTCTGCTGAGACTGGCCTTCAAGGTCATTCAATCTTGCTTCAGTCCCAATGGAGCTGGCCCCTTCCCCAGAAGACCAGGGGAAGCCCATGACCATATCACCTCTCTTGACCAGACAGTTATGCAGTGCTTCACTTCTAGTGGCAATCATTTCAAGTCTCACTTAACAAGCAGATCGGAGCAGACCTAGATAAGTCTCACAACATTCTGGCCAAGGACCATACATTGCTCATACAACTGGCTTGAAGGATAGTGCAGCCAGAACACAAAACAGTGCGTGCAACACACACCACAGACACTCCGTGATGTGCCAGGCCCTGGACACTAGATGATCTCCTCTTCATAAAGCCATTCATCCCAGAGGCAGGTAACATAATGAGCTTTGGTAACAGAGAAGGTAAATACTCAACCAAAATGCCAAGATAAGAGGAATGCATCCCAAATGAAAGAACAAGATAAGGTCACGGCCAGAGACATGGAAGGAACATTTCCAAACTCATTCTATGAGGCCGGCATGGCCTTGAGTCCAAACTGGACAAAGACCCCACCAGAAAGGAAAACTACAGACCAATTTCCCTGATGAACCTGGATGCGAAAATTCTCAACAAAAAGTAGCAAACTGGATCCAACAATACATAAAAAGGATTATTCAGGACAATGAGGTGGATTTTATTCCTGGAATGCACGTTAGATTCAATATCTGCAAATCAACTGATGTGATACATCACATTGATAAAAGAAAGGATAACAACCACATGATCCTCTCAATAGATGCAGAATAAACGTTTGACAAAATGCAGCAGCATCCTTTCTTGGTGAAAAAAAAAAAAACCTCATGAAAGGAGGGATAGAAGTATCATTCCTCAACATGAGAATATCCAGATATGAAAGTCCCACAGCTAATACCATCTTCAGTGGTGAAAAACTGAGCTTTCCCCCTAAGGTCAGGAACACGACGGGGATGTCCACTCTCAGCACTGTTATTCACCATACTGTTGGAAGTCTTAGCCTCAGCAATTAGACATCAAAAAGAATACAAGTTGTCCAAGTTGGCTAGGTGGAATCAATCTTTCCCTGCTCACAGACACGATACTCTCCGTGGAAAATCTGAATGACTCCACCAAAAAACTTCTTGGATTGATACAGGAATTCAGGAAAGTATCAGAATATACAATCAATATGCAGATGTTGATTGCATTTCTATACACCAGTAATGAATCAACAGAGAAATCAAGGAATTGATGTCATTTACAACTGCACTGAAAACCATAAAATACCCAGGGATAAACCCAACCAAAGAGGGAAAAGATCAGTACAGTTAAAACAATAGAGGGTCTCCTGGGTGGCTCAGTCGGTTAAGTGCCGTCTTCGGTTCTGGGCATGATCCTGCATTTGTGGGATTGAGTCCCTTGACGGGCTCTGTGCTGACAGCTCAGAGTCTGGAGCCTGCCTCAGAGTCTGTGTCTCCCTCTCTCTCTCTCTTCCCTCTCCCCCCCCCCCCCACCGCTCATGCGCTCTCACCTGCTCGCTCACTCTCTAAAATATAACTAAACATTAAAAAATTAAAAGAACAAACCATACAGCGTCTATAAAAGAAGTTGAAGAAGACACAAAGAAATGAAAAAAAAAATCCCATGTACATGGATTAGAAGAACAAATATTGTTAAAATGTCAATACTATCCAAAGCAATCGACAAATTCAATGTAATTCCTATCAAAATAACACCAGCATTTTTCACAGAGCTAGAGACAACAATCCTAAAATTGTATGGAACCAGAAAAGATCCCAAAGAGCCAAAGTAATGTTGAAAAAGAAAAACAAAGATGGAGACATTACAACTCTGGACTTTATGGTGCATTAGAAAGCCGCAGTCATCAAGACAGTATGGTACGGGCACAAGAACAGACACATAGATCAAAGGACCAGAATATGGAACCCAGAAATGGAGCCTCAAACATATGGCTGAATAATCTTTCACAAAGCAGGAAAGAATATCCAAAGGAAAAAGAAGAGTCTCTTCAGCAAATGGTACTGGGAAACCTGGACAGTGACAAGTATGAACCTGGACTATGTTCTTAAACTTCCTCTCTCTCTCTCTCTCTCTCTCTCTCTCTCTCTCTCTCTCTCTCACACACACACACACACACACACACACACACACACACACACACACACCTCAAAATGGATGAAACATCTAAATGTAAGACAGGAAACCATCCAAATCCTAGAGGAGAAGACAGGCAACCTACCTCTTTGATCCTGACCGCAACAACTTCTTGCTTGTCATTTCTCCAGAAGCAAGGGTAATAAAACCAAAATAAACTATTGGGACCTCAAGATAAAAAGCTTCTGCACAGCAGAGGAAACAATCAGGAAAACTAAAAGGAAACTTAATGGAATGGGAGAAGATATTTACAGGTGACATATCAGATAAAGGGTTAGTATCCAAAATCTATCAAGAACTTATCACACTCAACACCCAAAAACCAAATAATCCAGAGAAGAAATGGGCAAAAGACATGAAGAGACACTTTAACAGGACATCCAGATTAGTCACATGTGAAAAGATGCTCAACCTCATTCCTCATAAGTGAAATACACATCAAAACCACAATGAGATATCCCCTCACGCCGATCAGAATAGCTAAAATTAACATCTCAGGAAACGACAGATGTTGGCAAGGATGCAAAGGGAAAGCTTTTGCAATGCTGGTGGGAATGCAAAATGGTGTAGCCACTCTGGAAAATAGTATGGAGATTCGCTACAAAAACCAAAACTAGAACTGCACTAGGACCCAGCAATTGCACTACTAGGTTTTTACACAAAGGATACATTAATGCTGACTCCAAGTGGCACATGCACTCTAATGTTTATAGCAGCATTATCAACAATAGCTACATTATGCAAAGAGGCCAAATGACCATTGACAGATGAATGGATAAAGAAGATGTATATTCATACAATGGAATATTACACGATGATCAAAAGGAGTGAAATCTTGCTATTTTCAACAACGTTTAGTGAACTGGACTTTATTATGATAAGCAAAATATGTGAGAGAAAGACACACATCATATTAAATTCCACAGATGAGAGAATTCATAACACTGAAGAACGTAGTGAAAGGAAAGCAAAAATAAGATACAAACAGAGATGGAGTCAAACGATAAGACACCGTTAAATAGAGGGAAGAAGCTCAGGGTTCCTGGAGGGTTACTGAATAGGGGTATGGGCTAAATGGGTGATGGGCATTAGAGACAGCACTTAGGATGAGTACTGGATATATTTTGTAATTGACGGATCACTAAATTCTAATCCTGAAACTGTATTCCACTATAAGGTAACTAACTTGGGCTTAAATTTTAAAACAGAAAAAAATATTAAAACTAAGTAAAGAAATATACTACCAGTCAAAAGTAAAGAATATATAAATCGGGCTCTTTTAGTGGAAATGAAAGACCAAAATTGTTACAGACAAGAAAGGATCAGAGAAAAAACATCAAGATACAATGGTAAAACAACTAGTAGGGCAGTAAATATATACCTATCAATAATTACTCTAATGTAAATCGATAAATGCTCCAATCAAAAGACATTGGATAGGGAGACAGAATGGACACAAAAAAAAAAGAAAAGAAAAGAAAAAGAAAAGAAAGAAACAAACAAACAAAAAAACCAAGGCCTATCTAGGTGCTGCCTACAAAGCCTTATTTGGACTTAAGTCACCTGCAGATTTAAATTGAGGGAATGAAAAAACATTTATCATGCCAATAATATCAAAAGAAACCCAGTACCAATACTTATATCGGGCAAAAAAACTTTAAAATTGAGACTGTAGTTTGGTACCCTTTAGGTCAATACCTAGTAGAAAATTGCATGCACCCAATATTTATAGCAGCTTTATCAACAGTAGCTAAATTATGGAGAAAGCCCAAGTATCCAACAAATGATGAAGGTATAAAGAAGTTGTGGGGTCTGTGTATGTGTGTGTCTGTGTATTCACGTATATGCGTGTGTGTGTGTGTGTGTACGTGTATATATTCATACATACATACATACATACATACATACGTATATACAATCAAATATGTCTCGGCTTCAAAAGGAATGAAATCCTGTCATTTGCAACGATGTGGATGGATCTAGAATGTGTTATGCTAAGTGAAATATGTCAATCAGAGAAAGACAACTATATCATTTCACTCATGTGTAATTGAAGAAACAAAACAGATGAAAACATGGGAAGGGGGCAGGAAAAGAGAAGAGTGGTAACAAGCCACATGTGTCTCTTAATGATAGAGAAAAAAAAGTGAAGATTCATGGAGGGAGATGGGTCAGCTCTGGGCTAGATGGGGGACCTGTATTAAGAAGAGCACTTGTTGTGATGAGCACTGGGTGTTGTATGTAAGGGATGAATCACTGAATTCTACTCACGAATCCGAGAATGCACTGTATGTCAGCTAAGACTTAAATTTAAAAAATAAATAAAGCTGTAACAAGAGATGAAGACGAACACTATCTCATACTAAAGGGGACAACCAAACAAGAAGATCCAATGATTGTAAATTTTGATGCCCCCAACATGCAACCACCAAGTATATAAAACATTTAACAACAACAATAAAAGAATTCATTTATAATAATATAACGATATTAGAGGACTTTAACACATAACTCACATCGATGGACAGAACCTGTAAACAGAAAACCAACAAGGAAACAATGGCTTTGAATGACACACTGGACCAGATGGGTGTAACAGATATATTCAGAACACTCCATACTAAAATGAGAGTACACATTCTTTTCAAGTGCACATGGGGCATTCTCCATAATTGATCACATTCTAGGTCACAAATCAGGCCTCAACAGGTACCCAAAGGCAGAGATCAGACCAAGCATTTTTTCTGACCACAAAGCTAAGAAACTTGAAGTTAACCACGTGTGCGCACGCACACACACACACACACACACACACACACACACACACACACTAAGGGGGAAAGGCCACAATTAAAGGGAGGTTAAATAACATGCTACCAAATGAATGGGTCAAACAGGAAATCGATGAGAAAATACACCGAAACTAATGAAAATGAAAATACACTGGTAAAAGTATTTGGAATGCGGCAGAAGCAGTCTATGATGGAAGTATATAGCAGTACAAGCCTACCATAAAGAGCAAGAAAAATCCCAAACAATCCTAACTTATAACTAAAGGAATGAGAAGAACAGCCGAAGGAAGGAAATAATAGAGATTAAGGCAGAAATAAGGAATATAGAAACCAAAAAGACACTAGAGCAAATCAATGAAACCAGGGGCTGGTTCCTTGAAAACAGTAATCAACATGAAAACCTCCTAGGCATACTTTTCACAAAGAAGAAGGAAAGGACTCAAATAAAATCACAAATAACACAGGAGAAATAACAGTCAACACCACAAAAATACAGTTAGAAGATAATATTATGAAAATCTATATGCAACAAATTGGACACTCTGAGAAAAATGGAACAATTCCTAGAAACACACAAACTACCAAAACTGAAACGGAAAGATACATAAAATCTGAAAACAGAAAGAAATCAAATCAGTAATAAAAAATTTCCCCCCAACACAAGAGTTCAGGGCCAGATGGCTTCACTAATGAATTCCACCATCCATTTAAGGAAGAGATAATATGTATTCTTCTCGAATTATTACAAAAATTAAAAAAAGAAGGAAAACTTACAAATTCATCTTATGAGGCCATCATTACCTTGATACCAAAACCAGTTAAAGCCTCCACTAAAAATGAAAACTGCCGGGGCTCCTGTGTGGCTCGGTGGGTTTGGTGTCCAAATCTTAATTTTGGAGTAGGACATTATCTTGCAGCGCATGGATTCGAGTCCCACGTTGGACCCTGTGCTGACAGTGTGGAGCATGGCCAGGATTCTCCCTCTCCCTGTCTCTCTGTCCCCCCCTCACTTTTATGTACCCTATGTCTCTAAGTAAAGAAATACTTTAAATATGTTTTAAAAAATTTAAATAAAACTACAGACCAATATCCCGATGAATATGTATGCATAAATTCACATCAAGATACCTTCAAATTAAAGTCAATAATACATTAATAGAATCATTTACCATAATCAAGTGGGATATATTCCCGGACTGCAAGGGTGGTTCCACATTCACAGATCAATCAACATGATGCACCACAGTAATAGAAGAAAGGATAAGAACAATATGATGCTTTCAAGACATGCAGGAAAACGATTTGACAAAATGTCACGTCCATTCACGATAAAACCCCCTAGCAAGTATATTGGTACTCAACCTACCTGCACATAATAAAGGCCATCTATGAAAAACCCACAGCTCATCTCATCCTCAATGGGGAAAAATTGAAATTTTTCTTCCAAGGTCAGGGACAAGACGGGGATGATCCCTCTCACCACTGTTATTCCACATAGTACTGTAAGTTATAGCCACAGCAATCAGACAACAAAAAGAAATAAGAAGCATCCAAACTGGCAAGGAAGAAATAGAACTTTCACTATTTGGAAATGACATGATGCTCTCTATAGAAAACATGAAAGATTCCCCTCAAAATTGTTAGAATTGATACATGAATTCAACAAATCAAAATATACAGAAATCAATGTACATAAATCTATTGCATTTCTGTAGACAAATAATGAATTAACAGAAAGAGAAAGTAAGGGGTCAATCCCATTGACAGGTGCACCAAATACCCCAAGATACCTGGAATAAACCTAACCAAAGAGGTGAATGATCTGTACTCTAAAGGCTTTGAAACACTGATGAAAGAAATGGAAGAGGATGCAAAGAAAAGGAAATACATTTCATGTTCACGGATAGGAAGAACAAAATACTGTTAAAAGGTCTACACTCCACAAAACAATCTACACATGTAAGGAAATCCCTATCACACAAACAAAACATTTGTCACAGAACTAGAACAAATAGTCCCAAAATATGTATGGAGTGACAAAGACCCCAAACAGCCAAAAGAAATTGAAGACCAAAACTAAAGCTGGAGACATCACGCTTCTAGACTTTAGGTTATATTACAAAGCTGTACTGAACAGAACAGTATGGTACTGGCAACCAACAACAACAACAAAAACATAGACGCAGAGACCAATAGAATGGAAACCCAGGCATGAACTCATACATATATGGTCAATTAATTCTCAACAAAGCAGGAAAGGATATCCAATGGGTAAAAAAAGATACTCTTGGGACACATGTGTGTCTCCACAGCGTGTGACTGTGGATTCAGCTCCAACCATGATCTCAGGGCAGTGCAGAGCATGCGTGGGATTCTCTCTCTCCATTTCTCTCTGACCCTCTTCTGCATGTTCTCTCTCTCTCTCTCTCTCTCTCTCTCTCAAAAATAAATACATAAACTTAAAAAAAGTCTCCTCAACATGTGGTTTTGGAAAAACTAGACAGCAACCTGCAAAACAAAACAAAAACACAACCGGACCACTTTCTTACAACATACACAAAAATAAATCCAACATGAATAAAGAACTATGTGTGAAACCTGAAACCATAAAAATCCCAGAGGATACCTAACACAGGCAGTATCTTATTTGACATTGGCTGTACAAACATCTTTGTAGATATATCTCCTGAGGTAAGGGAAACATAAGCAAAAATAATGGGACTTCATAAAAATAAAAAGCTTCTGTCACAAAGGAAATAATCAACAAAACTAAAACACCTACAGAATACTATTTGTAAACGACATCTGATAAAGGTTTACTTTCCAAAATATATAAAGTTATACAGCACCCAAAAAATGAGAAATCCAATTAAAAATGGGCAGATGACACAAATGGACATTTTCCCAAGGTGACATAAACATAGCCAAGAGACACATGAAAAGATGCTCAGCGTTACTCGTCTTCAGGGAAATACAATTCAAAAGTACAAGGAGATAACACGTCACATCTGTGAAAATGACTAAACTCAATGAATGATGAGACAGCAGGTGTTGGCAAGGATGTGGGGAAAGAGGAACCCTCTTGCATTGTGGGAAGGAATGCAAACTGGTGCAGCCACTCTGCAAAACAACATGGAGATTCGTCAAAAAAAAAATGGAAATAGAACTATGTTACGATCCAGCAATTTCACTACGAGGTATTTACAGAAAGATTACAAAAATAATTCTTCAAAGGGATACATGCACCATGAGTTTACAGCAGCATTTTCTACAAAAGCCAAATTACGGAAACTGACCAAGCATCCATCAACTGATGAATAAACTGAGATGTAGTATATGGAATGTAATATTATTTAGCCATAAAAAACATGAAATCTTGTCATTTTCCAAGAGGTGGATGGAGAGAATGTTATGCTGGGTGAAATAAGCCTGTCAGAGAAACACAAATACCAGATGATTTCACTAACACATGGAAATAAAACAAAACAAAGTGGGGGTGGGGAGGAGACAGTGACAAACACTCTTAACTAGAAAACAAACTGAGGGGTTCCACAATGAGGTGGGGGAATGGATGAAACAGCTTCTGGGGATTAGGAAGTGCACCTGGGATGAGCACCAGGTGACGCATGGAAGTTGCTCTACATTGTACACCTGAAACTAATCATACACTGTATGTTTACTAAGTGCAATTTAAAGTAATAGATATCAGAAGGTTAAGACACCTACCTACGGGGTTTTCTGTAGTTTTCAATCACTTCATTAGGTTGGAAAAATAACCATAAATTTTTTAAAAAACATGTATGTTGTGGGGGACAGTTTGTGCCCTTACCTCGGTCACTGGTTCCAGCAGGACTCGGAAAGTGGGTCACAGCTCATTCTTCTAGAAGGTCCTGAGACAAACATTTCGTGTATTCAAGTCCTAATGGAATGCAGCTCCCGTTCTTCTGAATTTCTGTCAGTGTTTCTTCCCGGAAACAAGCCTGAATCTGGAACAAACCATCGACTGTATCTATGAGGTGATGTCGTGGAACCCTGCAATCCACAAGTCCTTTAGTAAAATACGACTTGTTCAAATACTGTCCAGGAAGTTGAGGAATGAAACACGGGAACAACCCAGAAAATGCAAGGGCCTATGCTGTTTTGCAACCATCATGCCCAGGGAAGCCACCCAGCGCCCCCTCCTCAGCACTCAGTACAACAAGGCAGCTTCTCTCTGGCGACTCAGGAGATGCCAAGTTGCTGCAAAGCTCCCAAGGTCTCCCCTGGGGCGGGCGGCCGAACCCGCTGGAAACACAGCTCTGCTCTCTGTCCTGAGACAGTGGTAGAGGCCCTGTGTCCTCTGGGAGCAGCAGCAGCCCTTCCTGCTCTGAAGTGCCCTGGGTCAGAAAAGCTGATGGTGCGCCCTCTGCTGGCCATCACTGCCTAGGCAGAGGAGGCCGCCCCTCCGGGTCTGTGGTGCTTGAGCTCTCTCTGCTGGCTACCATGGGAATTCCTGCAAAGTTGAAGGCCTTGGTCGCTCAGCTGAGGGACTGAAGGTGCTCTGGGCAACTCCGCCTGTTCTCCACAATGGGAAGGGTCTTAGTGACAGGGCCTGGGACACAAAGAAACCTTTTCCTTCTCCTTTTTTTTGAGTGAAGAATGAAACAGAATTTATTAACATAATGACATCATTTGTAATGTTTTAAGCAATGTCCACAGAAAAATAGACGGCCAATTTACACATGCTGAGCAAGTAATTGTGTTTACCACCAGAGTATTTAGGTTAGATAAAGAACTGACACCTTTGAGAGAGAGATAACTGCTTCCAGCTATGGAACGAATGAGTCCTAGGGATACAAGAGATAGCCAATTGAATAGAGTTAATCCTGTAATAATACTGTTGCATGCTTTCACAGGATAGCTACACTTGTGCTGAAGGACAACATAATTTATAGACATATGGAATGACTACAATGTATGCCTAAAACTAATACAACAAATGTGTGAAGAATATTTCAATGAAAAGTTGACATCCTTTTACATTTAAAAATGAAACTCTAAGAAGAGGGAAAGAAGGAAATTATAATGATAAAAGGTATAATCCAACGAAAGATACAACAATTGTAAACATACATGTGCTCAACCTGAGAGAATCCAATACACAAAACACTGAAAACCTAAAGGAAAGAATTGATACTCATACATACATAGAAGGGCACTTTAACACTGCAAAGACATCAAGGGAGATATCATTCCACCAGAAAATATACATTTGTACATTTTCTAATAACAGCATGCACATGGGTTCCAGAATTGATGAAGAAATACTCGACATGGAACGTGGAATATCACCATGTCATTTCCAAAGCGAGACGGCAGCTGCACGAGAGGATTCCTGAAGCCTACAGTAAGGGTGGCACATACATATGTCTAGCCTTGGAACCCATAGAATAATCTTGACCGGCACACACCCTTGTGACTCCACTCAGCCCTTTGGGGATACACCTGCTCTGCTCTGGGGTAACAACCCGGAGCCTCCAGGGAGCTAACCCTAAACCTAATGGTAACCCTAACCAGAATACTCACCCTACACCTAACCCTATATATCACACTAACTTTACAACAGATCCATGTCGGAACATGTGCCCTCATTTCAGCCTTCCATGGAATTCAAAACACTGATGTTGCTTCGACCCCGGTGACTTTCCTGGACCGAACCATAAACCTCTGACAATATCACGTGGCTGGGGTCCAGAAGCAGTAAAGGGTCACTCGGAATGGAACGTGGAACCTCACCATATCATTTCCCAGGCCCGGCTGCAGCTGCCCGAGAGGATTCCTGAGGCTTAACCTACAGGGGGCCATATATTTGTGTGAAATTGGAAGCCAAAGACTGGTCTTGATTGGCACCCTCCCTGTACCCTCTACTCAGACCTTCGGGGAGACCACTGCACAACTGTGGGTTCAACGCCTGGAGAATCCTGGGACCTAACCCTAAGCCTAATGCAACCCCTAACGGAAAGCTCCACCGAAGTCTAAGTCGACCTCGAAACCTGACCCTATACTTGAGACCCACCGTCACATAGGCCCTCACTTCAGACCTCGAGGGAGATCATGAGTCTCGGGTCGCATCGGTCCTGGTGACGTCCCTGGAACGAAACCTAAACCTACCTAACGCTCTCTCACCATGAGGACCCAATACTACAGTCTGACAACACCATGCAACCGGGGTCCAGAAGCGGTGCAGGCTAACTCGGCATGGAACCTGGAACCTCAACATGCATTTCCCAACCCGGCTACAACAGCCCGAGAGGATTCCTGAGGCCTCCCAGAACATCGCACAGAGAGGTTGTGGCCTTGGAAGCCAAAGAGTGATCCTGACCGTCACCCAACCTTCTGCCCTAAACTCAGAACTCCGTGGAGACAACTGGCTTCTGAGGGTTTGGCACCTGGAGACACCAGGGACCTAATGCTAACCCTAACCCCACTCCAAAAGGGGACCCTCCAACGAAAATAAAGGGGACCTAGAACCCTACCCTACACATGAGCAGTCCCATGTAATGGGCCCTCACTTCAGCCCTCGAAGGAGATCACGAGACCAGAGTAGCTTCAGCCCTGGCGGCGTCCCTGGACCGAATCCAAACACTAGCTAAGGCTCTCTCCCCATAGGGACCCAATTCCAACGTCTGAGAAGACCAGGCGCCTGGGGTCCAGAAGCAGTGCAGGCTGACTCGGCATGGAACCTGGAAGCTCACCATGTCGTTTCCCAGGCCCGGCTGAGGTGGACCGAGAGGATTCCGGAGGCCTCCTGGACCAGGGGCCAATCACATGTGTGGCCTTGGCAGCCAAAGACGGACCCTGACCGGCACCGTATCTTGTGCCCTCAACTCAGCCCTTCGGGGAGACCACTGCCATCCTATGGGTTCAGCAACTGGATCCTGGGACCTAACCCTAACCCTAACCCTACCGCGAACCAGGAACCTCCACTGAAACTTAAGCCTGCCTCGAACCCTAACCCTACAATTGAGCCGACTTCTGGCATGGGTCCTCACTTCAGCCCTTGAGGAAGATCACGAGATCCGAGTCGCATCGTCCCAGGCGACGTCCAAGGACCAAACCCTTACCCTTACTAAGGCTCCCTCCCCATGGGGACCCAATTCCAACGTCTGAGAAGACCAGGCGCCTGGGGGCCAGAAGCGGTGCAGGTGGAATCGGCATGGAACCTGGAAGCTCACCATGTTGTTTCCCAGGACCTGCAACGACCCAGGAGGCTGCAACGGCCCCAGAGGAATCCTGAGGCCTCCTCGACCAGTGGCCCAATCATGTGTTTGGCCTTGGCACCAAAGACGGATCCTGACGGGCAGCCTCCCTTGTGCCCTCAACTCAGCCCTTGGGGGCGACCACTGCCATGCTGTGGTTTGGGCGCCTGGAGCCTCCTGGGACCTAACCCTAACCCTAACCGTACCCCGAACCGGGACCCTCCACCACAACCTAAACCTGCCTCGAACCCTAACCCTGCTATGGAGCCGCCTTCTGGCATGGGCCCTCCCTTCAGCACTCGAGGGAGATCACGAGACTGGAGTCGATTCAGCCCTGGCGACGTCCCTGGACCAAACCCTAACCCTAGTTAAGACTCTCTCCCCAAGAGGACCCTATGCCAACGTCTGACAACACCACGCGCCTCGGGTCCGGAAGAGGTGCAGGCTGAATCGCAATGGAACATGGAAGCTCACCATGTCGTTTCCCTGGCCCGACTGCAGCTGCCGAGAGGATTGCGGATGCCTCCTCGACCAGGGGCCCAAACATGTGTGTGGCCTTGGCAGCCAAAGACGGATCCTGACCGGCAACCTCCCTTGTGCCCTCAACTCAGCCCTTGGGGGTGACCACTGCCCTGCTGTGGGTTGGGCGCCTGGAGCCTCCTGGGACCTAACCCTAACCCTAACCGTACCCCGATCCGGGACCCTCCACCACAACCTAAGCCTGAATCGAACCCTAACCCTGCTATGGAGCCGCCTTCTGTCATGGGCCCTCACTTCAGCCCTCGAGGGAGATCACGAGACTGGAGTCGATTCAGCCCTGGCGACGTCCCAGGACCAAACCCTAACCCTAGCTAAGGCTCCCACCCCATGGGGACCCCATGCCAAAGTCTAACAACACCACGCGCCTGGGGTCCAGAAGCGGTGCATGCTGACTCGACATGGAAGCTGCAAGCTCACCATGTCGTTTCCAGGCCCGTCTGCAGCTGACCGAGAGGATTCCGGAGTCCTCCTCGAACAGGGGCCGATCGACGTCTGTGGCCTTGGCAGCCAAAGACGGATCCTGACCGGCACCATCCCTTGTGCCCTCAACTCAGCCCTTGGGGGCGACCACTGCCCTGCTGTGGGTTGGGCGCCTGGAGCCTCCTGGGACCTAACCCTAACCCTAACCATACCCCGAACCAGGACCCTCCACCACAACCTAAGCCTACCTCGAACCCTAACCCTGCTATGGAGCCGCCTTCTGGCATGGGCCCTCACTTCAGCACTCGAGAGAGATCACGAGACTGGAGTCGATTCAGCCCTGGCGACGTCCCTGGACCAAACCCTAACCCTAGCTAAGGCTCCCTCCCCATGGGGACCCCATGCCAAAGTGTGACAACACCACGCGCCTGGCGTCCAGAAGCAGTGCAGGCTGACTCGGCATGGAAGCTGCAAGATCACCATGTCGTTTCCAGGCCCGTCTGCAGCTGACCGAGAGGATTCCGGAGGCCTCCTCGAACAGGGGCCGATCAACGTCTGTGGCCTTGGCAGCCAAAGACGGATCCTGACCGGCACCGTCCCTTGTGCCCTCAACTTAGCCCTTCGGGAAGACCACTGCCCTGCTGTGGGTTCGGCGCCTGGAGCCTCCTGGGACCTAACACTACCCCTAACCCCACACCAAACTGGGACCCTCCACCGGAACCTAAGCCGGCCTCGACCCCTAACCCTGCGCTTGAGCCGCCTTGCTGCATGGGCCCTCACTTCAGCCCTCGAGGGAGATCACGAGACCGGAGTCGCTTCGGACCTGGCGACGTCCCTGGACCGAACCCTAACCCTAGTTAAGTCTCTCTCCCCAAGAGGACCCTATGCCAACGTCTGACAACACCACGCGCCTGGGGTCAGGAAGAGGTGCAGGCTGACTCGGCATGGAACCTGGAAGCTCACCATGTCGTTTCCCAGGCCCGGCTGCAGCTGCCGAGAGGATTGCGGAGGCCTCCTCGACCAGGGGCCCAAACACGTGTGTGGCCTTGGCAACCAAAGACGGTTCCTGACCGGCAACCGCCCTTGTGCCCTCAACTCAGCCCTTGGGGGCGACCACTGCCCTGCTGTGTGTTGGGCGCCTGGAGCCTCCTGGGACCTAACCCTAACCCTAACCGTACCCCCATCCGGGACCCTCCACCACAACCTAAGCCTGCCACGGACCCTAACCCTGCTATGGAGCCGCCTTCTGGCATGGGCCCTCACTTCAGCCCTCGAGGGAGATCACGAGACTGGAGTCGATTCAGCCCTGGCGACGTCCCTGGACCAAACCCTATCCCTAGCTAAGGCTCCCTCCCCATGGGGACCCCATGCCAAAGTCTGACAACACCACGCGCCTGGGGTCCAAAAGTGGTGCAGGCTGACTCGGCATGGAAGCTGCAAGCTCACCATGTCGTATCCAGGCCCGTATGCAGCTGACCGAGAGGATTCCGGAGGTCTCCTGGAACAATGGCCGATCGACGTCTGTGGCCTTGGCAGCCAAAGACGGATCCAGACTGGCACCGTCCCTTGTGCCCTCAACTCAGCCCTTGGGGGCGACCACTGCCCTGTTGTGGGTTGGGAGCCTGGAGCCTCCATGGACCTAACCCTTACCCTAACCATACCCCGAACCGGGGCCCTCCACCACAACCTAAGCATTCCTCGAACCCTAACCCTGCTATGGAGCCGCCTTCTGGCATGGGCCATCACTTCAGCTCTCGAGAGAGATCACGAGACCGGAGTCGATTCAGCCCTGGCAACGTCCCTGGACCAAACCCTAACCCTAGCTAAGGCTCCCTCCCCATGGGGACCCCATGCTAAAGTGTGACAACACCACGCGCCTGGGGTCCAGAAGCAGTGCAGGCTGACTCGGCATGGAAGCTGCAAGATCACCATGTCGTTTCCAGGCCCGTCTGCAGCTGACCGAGAGGATTCCGGAGGCCTCCTCGAAAAGCAGCCGATCGACGTCTGTGGCCTTGGCAGCCAAAGACGGATCCTGACCGGCACCGTCCCTTGTGCCCTCAACTCATCGCTTGGGGGCGACCACTGCCCTGCTGTGGGTTGGGCGCCTGGAGCCTCCTGGGACCTAACCCTAACCCTCACCCCACACCGAACGGGGACCCTCCACCGAAACATAAGCCGGCCTCGACCCCTAACCCTGCGCTTGAGCCGCCTTGCTGCATGGGCCCTCACTTCAGCCCTCGAGGGAGATCACGAGACTGGAGTCGATTCAGCCCTGGCGACGTCCCTGGACCAAACCCTAACCCTAGCTAAGGCTCCCTCCCCATGGGGACCCCATGCCAAAGTCTGACAACACCACGTGCCTGGGGTCCAGAAGCAGTGCATGCTGACTCGGCATGGAAGCTGCAAGCTCACCATGTCGTTTCCAGGTCCGTCTGCAGCTGACCGAGAGGATTCCGGAGGCCTCCTCGAACAGGGGCCGATCGACGTCTGTGGCCTTGGCAGCCAAAGACGGATCCTGACCGGCAGCCTCCCTTGTGCCCTCAACTCAGCCCTTGGGGGTGACCACTGCTCTGCTGTTGGTTGGGCACCTGGAACCTCCTGGGACCTAACCATAACCGTAACCGTACCCCGAACCGGGACCCTCCACCACAACCTAAGCCTGAATCGAACCCTAACCCTGCTATGGAGCCGCCTTCTGTCATGGGCCCTCACTTCAGCCCTCGAGGGAGATCACGAGACTGGAGTCGATTCAGCCCTGGCGACGTCCCAGGACCAAACCCTAACCCTAGCTAAGGCTCCCACCCCATGGGGACCCCATGCCAAAGTCTAACAACACCACGCGCCTGGGGTCCAGAAGCGGTGCATGCTGACTCGACATGGAAGCTGCAAGCTCACCATGTCGTTTCCAGGCCCGTCTGCAGCTGACCGAGAGGATTCCGGAGTCCTCCTCGAACAGGGGCCGATCGACGTCTGTGGCCTTGGCAGCCAAAGACGGATCCTGACCGGCACCATCCCTTGTGCCCTCAACTCAGCCCTTGGGGGCGACCACTGCCCTGCTGTGGGTTGGGCGCCTGGAGCCTCCTGGGACCTAACCCTAACCCTAACCATACCCCGAACCAGGACCCTCCACCACAACCTAAGCCTACCTCGAACCCTAACCCTGCTATGGAGCCGCCTTCTGGCATGGGCCCTCACTTCAGCACTCGAGAGAGATCACGAGACTGGAGTCGATTCAGCCCTGGCGACGTCCCTGGACCAAACCCTAACCCTAGCTAAGGCTCCCTCCCCATGGGGACCCCATGCCAAAGTGTGACAACACCACGCGCCTGGCGTCCAGAAGCAGTGCAGGCTGACTCGGCATGGAAGCTGCAAGATCACCATGTCGTTTCCAGGCCCGTCTGCAGCTGACCGAGAGGATTCCGGAGGCCTCCTCGAACAGGGGCCGATCAACGTCTGTGGCCTTGGCAGCCAAAGACGGATCCTGACCGGCACCGTCCCTTGTGCCCTCAACTTAGCCCTTCGGGAAGACCACTGCCCTGCTGTGGGTTCGGCGCCTGGAGCCTCCTGGGACCTAACACTACCCCTAACCCCACACCAAACTGGGACCCTCCACCGGAACCTAAGCCGGCCTCGACCCCTAACCCTGCGCTTGAGCCGCCTTGCTGCATGGGCCCTCACTTCAGCCCTCGAGGGAGATCACGAGACCGGAGTCGCTTCGGACCTGGCGACGTCCCTGGACCGAACCCTAACCCTAGTTAAGTCTCTCTCCCCAAGAGGACCCTATGCCAACGTCTGACAACACCACGCGCCTGGGGTCAGGAAGAGGTGCAGGCTGACTCGGCATGGAACCTGGAAGCTCACCATGTCGTTTCCCAGGCCCGGCTGCAGCTGCCGAGAGGATTGCGGAGGCCTCCTCGACCAGGGGCCCAAACACGTGTGTGGCCTTGGCAACCAAAGACGGTTCCTGACCGGCAACCGCCCTTGTGCCCTCAACTCAGCCCTTGGGGGCGACCACTGCCCTGCTGTGTGTTGGGCGCCTGGAGCCTCCTGGGACCTAACCCTAACCCTAACCGTACCCCCATCCGGGACCCTCCACCACAACCTAAGCCTGCCACGGACCCTAACCCTGCTATGGAGCCGCCTTCTGGCATGGGCCCTCACTTCAGCCCTCGAGGGAGATCACGAGACTGGAGTCGATTCAGCCCTGGCGACGTCCCTGGACCAAACCCTATCCCTAGCTAAGGCTCCCTCCCCATGGGGACCCCATGCCAAAGTCTGACAACACCACGCGCCTGGGGTCCAAAAGTGGTGCAGGCTGACTCGGCATGGAAGCTGCAAGCTCACCATGTCGTATCCAGGCCCGTATGCAGCTGACCGAGAGGATTCCGGAGGTCTCCTGGAACAATGGCCGATCGACGTCTGTGGCCTTGGCAGCCAAAGACGGATCCAGACTGGCACCGTCCCTTGTGCCCTCAACTCAGCCCTTGGGGGCGACCACTGCCCTGTTGTGGGTTGGGAGCCTGGAGCCTCCATGGACCTAACCCTTACCCTAACCATACCCCGAACCGGGGCCCTCCACCACAACCTAAGCATTCCTCGAACCCTAACCCTGCTATGGAGCCGCCTTCTGGCATGGGCCATCACTTCAGCTCTCGAGAGAGATCACGAGACCGGAGTCGATTCAGCCCTGGCAACGTCCCTGGACCAAACCCTAACCCTAGCTAAGGCTCCCTCCCCATGGGGACCCCATGCTAAAGTGTGACAACACCACGCGCCTGGGGTCCAGAAGCAGTGCAGGCTGACTCGGCATGGAAGCTGCAAGATCACCATGTCGTTTCCAGGCCCGTCTGCAGCTGACCGAGAGGATTCCGGAGGCCTCCTCGAAAAGCAGCCGATCGACGTCTGTGGCCTTGGCAGCCAAAGACGGATCCTGACCGGCACCGTCCCTTGTGCCCTCAACTCATCGCTTGGGGGCGACCACTGCCCTGCTGTGGGTTGGGCGCCTGGAGCCTCCTGGGACCTAACCCTAACCCTCACCCCACACCGAACGGGGACCCTCCACCGAAACATAAGCCGGCCTCGACCCCTAACCCTGCGCTTGAGCCGCCTTGCTGCATGGGCCCTCACTTCAGCCCTCGAGGGAGATCACGAGACTGGAGTCGATTCAGCCCTGGCGACGTCCCTGGACCAAACCCTAACCCTAGCTAAGGCTCCCTCCCCATGGGGACCCCATGCCAAAGTCTGACAACACCACGTGCCTGGGGTCCAGAAGCAGTGCATGCTGACTCGGCATGGAAGCTGCAAGCTCACCATGTCGTTTCCAGGTCCGTCTGCAGCTGACCGAGAGGATTCCGGAGGCCTCCTCGAACAGGGGCCGATCGACGTCTGTGGCCTTGGCAGCCAAAGACGGATCCTGACCGGCAGCCTCCCTTGTGCCCTCAACTCAGCCCTTGGGGGTGACCACTGCTCTGCTGTTGGTTGGGCACCTGGAACCTCCTGGGACCTAACCATAACCGTAACCGTACCCCGAACCGGGACCCTCCACCAAAACCTAAGCCTGCCTCGAACCCTAACCCTGCTATGGAGCCGCCTTCTGGAATGGGCCCTCACTTCAGCCCTCGAGGGAGATCACGAGACTGGAGTCGATTCAGCCCTGGCGACGTCCCTGGACCAAACCCTAACCCTAGCTAAGGCTCCCTCCCCATGGGGACCCCATATCAAAGTCTGACAACACCACGCGCCTGGGGTCCAGAAGCGGTGCAGGCTGACTCGGCATGGAAGCTGCAAGCTCACCATGTCGTTTCCAGGCCCGGCTGCAGCTGACCGAGAAGATTCCGGAGGCCTGCTCGAACAGGGGCCGATCGACGTCTGTGGCCTTGGCAGCCAAAGATGGATCCTGACCTGCACCGTCCCTTGTGCCCTCAACTCAGCCCTTCGGGAAGACCCCTGCCCTGCTGTGGGTTGGGCGCCTGGAGCCTCCTGGGACCTAACCCTTACCCTAACCTTACCCCGAACCTGGACCCTCCACCACAACCTAAGCCTGCCTCGAACCCTAACCCTGCACTTGAGCTGCCTTGCTGCATGGGCCCTCACTTCAGCCCTCGAGGGAGATCACGAGACCGGAGTCACTTCGGCCCTGGCGACGTCCCTGGACCGAACCCTAACCCTAGCTAAGGCTCTCTCCCCAAGAGGACCCAATGCCAACGTCTGACAACCCCACGTGCCTGGGGTCCAGAAGAGGTGCAGGCTGACTCGGCATGGAACCTGGAAGATCACCATGTCGTTTCCCAGGCCCGGCTGCAGCTGCCGAGAGGATGGCGGAGGCCTCCTCGACCATGGGCCCAAACACGTGTGTGGCCTTGGCAGCCAAAGACGGATCCTGACCGGCAGCCTCCCTTGTGCCCTCAACCTTGCCCTTGGGGGCGACCACTGCCATGCTGTGGGTTGGGCGACTGGAGCCTCCTGGGACCTAACCCTAACCCTAACCTTACCCCGAAACGGGAACCTCCACCACAACCTAAGCGTGCCTCGAACCCTAACCCTGCTATGGAGCCGCCTTCTGGCATGGGCCCTCACTTCAGCCTTCGAGGGAGATCACGTGACTCGAGTCGATTCAGCCCTGGCGACGTCCCTGGACCAAACCCTAACCCTAGCGAAGGCTCCTTCCCCTTGGGGACCCCATGCCAAAGTCTGACAACACCACGCGCCTGGGGTCCAGAAGCGGGGCAAGCTGACTCGGCATGGAAGCTGCAAGCTCACCATGTTGTTTCCAGGCCCGTCTGCAGCTGACCGAGAGGATTCCGGAGGCCTCCTCGAACAGGGGCCGATCGACGTCTGTGGACTTGGCAGCCAAAGACGGTTCGTGACCGGCACCGTCCCTTGTGCCCTCAACTCAGCCCTTCGGGAAGACAACTGCCCTGCTGTGGGTTCGGTGCCTGGAGCCTCCTGGGACCTATCCCTAACCCTAACCCCACACCTAACGGGGACCCTCCACCGAAACCTAAGCCAGCCTCCACCCCTTACCCTGCATTTGAACCGCCTTACTGCATGGGCCCTCACTTCAGCCCTCGAGGGCGATAACTAGACCGGAGTCGCTTCGGCCCTGGCGACGTCCCTGGACCGGACCCGAACCCTATCTAAGGCTCTCTCCCCAAGAGGATCCTATGCCAACGTCTGACAACACCACGCGCCTGGGGTCCGGAAGAGGTGCAGGCTGACTCGGCATGGAACGTGGAAGCTCACCATGTCGTTTCCCAGGCCCGGCTGCAGCTGCCGAGAGGATAGCAGAGGCTTCCTCTGCCAGGCGCCGAAACACGTGTGTGGCCTTGGCAGCCAAAGACGGATCCTGACCGGCAGCCTCCCTTGTGCCCTCAACTCAGCCCTTGGGGGCGACCACTGCCATGCTGTGGGTTGGGAGCCTGGAGCCTCCAGGGACCTAACCCTAACCCTAAACGAACCCCGAACCGGGACCCTCCACCACAACCTAAGCCTGCCTCGAACCCTAACCCTGCTATGGAGCCGCCTTCTGGCATGGGCCCTCACTTCAGCCCTCGAGGGAGATCACGAGACTGGAGTCGATTCAGCCCTGGCGACGTCCCTGGACCGAATACTAACCTTAGCTAAGGCACCCTCCCCATGGGGACCGATGCCAAAGTCTGACAACACCACGCACCTGGGGTCCAGAAGCAGTGCAGGCTGACTCGGCATGGAAGCTGCAAGATCACCATGTCGTTTCCAGGCCCGTCTACAGCTGACCGAGAGGATTCCGGAGGCCTCCTCGAACAGGGGCCGATCGACGTCTGTGGCCTTGGCAGCCAAAGACGGATCCTGACCGGCACCGTCCCTTGTGCCCTCAACTCAGCCCTTGGGGGCGACCACTGCCCTGCTGTGGGTTGGGCGCCTGGAGCCTCCTGGGACCTAACCCTAACCCTAACCGTACGCCGAACCGGGACCCTCCACCACAACCTAAGCCGGCCTCGAACCCTAACCCTGCGCTTGAGCCGCCTTGCTGCATGGGCCGTCACTTCAGCCCTCGAGGGAGATCACGAGACCGGAGTCGCTTCGGACCTGGCGACGTCCCTGGACCGAATCCTAACCCTAGTTAAGTCTCTCTCCCCAAGAGGACCCTATGCCAACCTCTGACAACACCACGCGCGTGGGGTCCGGAAGAGGTGCAGGCTGACTTGGCATGGAACCTGGAAGCTCACCATGTCGTTTCCCAGGCCCGGTTGCAGCTGCCGAGAGGATTGCGGAGGCCTCCTCGACCAGGGGCCCAAACACGTGTGTGGCCTTGGCAGCCAAAGACGGTTCCTGACCAGCAGCCTCCCTTGTGCCCTCAACTCAGCCCTTGGGGGCGACCACTGCCATGCTGTGTGTTGGGCGCCTGGAGCCTCCTGGGACCTAACCCTAACCCTAACCTTACCCCGAAACGGGAACCTCCACCACAACCTAAGCCTGCCTCGAACCCTAACCCTGCTATGGAGCCGCCTTCTGGCATGGGCCCTCACTTCAGCCTTCGAGGGAGATCACGTGACTCGAGTCAATTCAGCCCTGGCGACGTCCCTGGACCGAACCCTAACCCTAACCTTAAACCTATCCCATAACGGGCCACTCCACCGACACCTAAGCCTGCCTCGAACCCTACCCTGCACTTGAGCCACCTTGATATTTGTGCCCTCACTTCAGTCATCGAGGGAAATTTTGAGACTTGAGTCGCTTCGGCCCTGGTCACGAATCTGGACCGAACCCTAACCCTAACTAACTCTCTCCCCATGGGGATCCAATACCAATGTCTGACAACACCACGTCCCTGTGGTCAACAAGCAATGCATGGTCACTCGAATTGAACCTGAAGGCTCACCATGTCGTATCCCAGGCACGGTTGCATGTGCCCAAGAGGATTTCTGAGGCCCTTCCGACCATGGGCCCATCGACGTGTGTGGCCTTGGCAGCCAAAACTGATCCTGACCGGCACCCTCCCTTGTGCCCTCAACTCAGCCCTTCGGGGAGACCACTGCCCTGCCATGGGTTCGGGGCATGGAGCCTCATGGGACCTTCCCCTAACCCTAACCCTACACCAAAACTCGACCCTCCACTGAAACCTAAGGGCGCCCTGAACTCTAACCCTACATTTGAGACGCCTGGTCGCAAGGGCCCTCACTTCAGCGATCGAAGGAGATCATGATTCCAGAGTCACTTTGGCCAATTCGACGTCCTTGCTCTGAACCATAACCCTAGCTAAGGCTCTCTCCCCATTGGGACCCAATAACAAAGTCCAATAACATCATACACCTGGGGTCCACAAGCGGTGGAGGCTCATTTTGCATGGAACCTGGAAGCTCACCATGTTGTTTCCCTGGCCCGGCTGCATCTGCCCTAGAGTATTCCTGAGGCCTCCCGACCAGGGTCCCATCGACGTGTGTGGCCTTGGCATCCAAAGACTGATCCTGACCGGCACCTCCGTTGTGCACTCCACTTAGCCCTTTGGAGAGACCACTGCCTTGCTGATGTTTTGGCGCCGGGGCCTCCTGGGACTTAACCTTAACATTAATTTTGCCCAGAGACAAGACCCTCCACCAAAAACTATGCCGGGCTCGAACCCTAACCCTAGAGTTGAGCTGCCCCTTCACATGGGCCCTCACTTCATCCATCGAGGGAGATCATGACACTGGAGTCACTTCGGGTATGGCGACGTTCCTGGACCGGACACTAACCCTAGCTAAGGCTCTCCTCCATGGGGACCCAGTACCAAAGTCTAACAACACCACGTGCATGAGGTCCACAAGCTGTGCAGGCACACTTGCCATGGAACCTGGAAGCTCACCATGTCCTTTCCCAAGTGCGGCTGCAGCAGCCCGACAGATTTCCTGAGGGCTCCCCGACCAGGGGCCCATCAACTTGTGTGGTGTTGGCCGCCAAAGACTGATCCTGACCGGCACCCTCTCTTGTGCCCTCAACTGAGCCCATCGGGGAGACCAGTCCCCTGCTGTGGGTTCGGCGCCTGAAGCCTCCAGGGCCTAACCCTAACCCTACCCACAAAAGGGACCTCCAGTGAAACCTATGGGGTCTTCCTAACCTAACCCTACACTTGAGCCGCACCGTCACACATACCCTCACTTCCCCCCTCAAGGGAGTTCACGAGATCGGAGACACTTCAGCCCTAGTGACGTCCCAGGACCAAACCCTAACCCTAGCTAAGGCTCTCTCCCCATGGGGAACCAATACCAAAGTTTGACAACACCACGCGCCTGGGGTTCACAAGCGGTACAGGCTAACTCGGCATGGAACCTGGAAGCTCACCATGTTATTTCCCAGGTCCGGCTGCAGCTACACAAGAGGATACCTGAGGCCTCCCCGACCAGGGGCCATCGACGTGTGTGGCCTTGGCAGCCAAAGACTGATCCTGAAAGGCACTCTCCGTTGTGCCCTCAACTTAGACCTTCAGGGAGACCACTGACTTGCTGTGTGTTAGGCTCCTGGAGCTCCTGGGATCTAAACTTAACCCTAACCGTACCCTTGTCGGAACCCTCCACCGAAACCTCAGCCGTCCTCGAAACTTAACCCTCCACTTGAGCCGCCCCGTCGCATGGGCACTCATTTCAGGCCTTGAGACAGATCGCCGGACCAGTGTGGCTTCGGCCCTGGTGACGTCCCTTGACCGAAACCTAACCCTAGCTAAGGCTGTCTCCCCATGGGGACCCAATCCCAACGTCTGACAACACCACAAGTCTGGGGTCCAGAAGGTTTGCAGTGTCACTCGGTATGGTATCTGGAAGCTCACCATATCGTTTCCCATGCCGGTTACAGCTGCCAAAGAGGATTTCTGAGGCTTCCTCGACCAGGCGCTCATAGAGTTGTGTTGCCTGGAAGAACAGAGTCTGATCCTGCCCGGCACCCTCCCTTGTGTCCTGAACTCAGTCCTTCGGGGAGAACACTGCACTGCTCTGGCTTCAGCACCTGGCGCCTCCTGGGACCTAACCCCAACCCTACCCTTAATCGGACCCTCCACCAAATCCTAAGCCGGCCTTGAACCCTAACCCTTCGTTTTAACCCCCCTCGCATGGGCCCTCACTTCATCTCTCAAGGGAGATCTCAAGACTGGAGTCGCTTCAGCCCTGGCTACGTCCCTGGTCCAAACACTAACCCTAGCTAAGGCTCTCTCCCCTTGGGGACCCAGTTCCAAGGTCTGGCAACACCATGTGCCTGGGGTTCCAGAAGCGGGGCAGTGTCACTCGGCATGGTGCCTGGAACCTCACAAAGAGGTTTTGCAGGCCCGGCTGCAGTTGTCTGACAGAATTCCTGAGGCCTACCCGACCAGTGGCCCATAGAGTTCCGTGGCCTTGGAAGCCAAAGACTGAACCTTACCGGCCCTCTCCCCTGTGCCCTCAACTTAGCCCAATCGGGAGACCACTGCCCTGCTGTGGGTTCAGTACCTGGAGCCTCTTGGGTCCTAAACCAAACTCTACCCCTAACCTGAATCCTCAACCGAATCCTAACCCGATCTTGAAACCTAATCAAACACTTGACCCCCGCTGTCTCCTGGTCCTTTACTTCATTCCTCTAGGGAGATCAAGAGACTGGAGTTGCTTTGGCCCTGGCAACGTCCTGGACCGAAACTTAACCCTAGCTCAGACTCTCTCCCAATGGGGATGTAAGTAACAAAACATGAATCGTCTATGAGAAAAATTGAAGAAACCCAAGGAATGGAAAACATTCCATGCTCACGAATTAGAAGAACAAACTTTGTGAAGATGTCAATACTACCAAACCAATCGACACACTCAATGCAATCCCTATCAAAATAACACGAGCTTTCTCCACAGAGCTAGAACAACCCTAAAATGTGTAAGGATCTAGAAAAGATACCAAAAGCCAAAGTCATGTTGAAAAAGAAAACAAAGGTGGAAACATAACTATTTTGGATTTGTGGTGTATTAGAAAGCTGCATTCATCAAGACAGTATGTACAGGCACAGAAACGGAGACAGACGTCAATGGAACAGAATATGGAACCCAGAAATATACCCTCCAACATAGTGAGTAATCTTTGTTAACACAGAAAGAATATCCAATGGAATAAGAGTCTCTTCAGCAAATGGTACTAGGAATACTGGACAGTGAGAATGATGAACCTGGACACTTGTCTTAAACGACACACATACACACTCACACACACACACACACACACACACACACACAGACACACACACACACCTCAAAATGGATGAATGATCTAAATGTAAGTCAGGAACCATCAAAATCCTAGAGGAGATAACAGGCAATGTACCTCCTTGATCCTGGCCGCAGCAACTTCTCGCTTGTCATGTCTCCAGAAGCAAGGGCAATAAAAACCACAATGAACTATTGGGTCCTGAAGATAAAAAGCTTCTGCACAGCAGGGGACAAAATCAGCCAAACTAAAAAGCAACTGAATGAAATGGGAGAAGATATTTGCAGGTGACATATCAGATAAAGGGTTAGTATCCAAAATCTATACAAAAACATATCACACTCAACACCCAGAAACCAAATAATCCAGTGAAAAAATGGGCAAAAGACATGAAGAGACACTTTAAGAAAGATGACATCCAGATTGGTCACACATGAAAAGATGCTCAATCTCACTCGTCATCACTGAAATACAAATCAAAACCACAATGAGATATCCCCTCACCCCTATCAGAATGGCTAAAATTAACATCTCTGGAAACGACAGATGTTGGCAAGGATGCAGGGAAAGGGAACCCTTTTGCAATGCTGGTGGGAATGCAAAGTGGTGTAGCCATTCTGGAAAATAGTATGGAGATTCGTCACAAAAACAAAACATAGAACTACACTAGGACCCAGCAATTGCACTACTAGGTATTTATCCAAAAGATACATTAACGCTGACTCGAAGTGGCACATGTACTCCAGTATTTACAGCAGCATTATCAACAATAGCTAAGTTATGCAAAGAGCCCAAATGACCACTGACAGATGAATGGATAAAGAAGATATGGCATATTCATACAATGGACTATTACTCAGCGATCAAAAAGAATGAAATCTCGCTATTTGCAACAACGTGGATGGAACCGGACTTTATTAAGCTAAGCAAAATGTGTCAGAGAAAGACACACATCCTATGATTTCTCTCCTATGTCGAATTTAAAAAAAACTGATGAACATAGTGAAAGGAAAGCAAAAATAAGATACAAACAGAGAGGGAGTCAAATGATAAGAGACTGTTAAATAGAGGGAAGAATCTCAGGGTTCCTGGAGAGTTACTGAATAGGGGTATGGGCTCAATGGGTGATGGGCATTAGGGGTGGACCTTGGGATGAGTATTGGGTATATTTTGCACTTGATGGATCACTAAATTCTACTGCTGAAACTGTATTCCTCTATAAGGTAACTAACTTGGGCTTAAATTAAAAAAAAAAGAAATATTAAAAATAAGTAAAGAAATGTACCACCAGGCAAAAGAAAAGAATATTTAAATCGGGCTCTTGAGTGGAAATGAAAGACTAAAAGTGTTACAAACAAGAAAGGATCAGAGAAAACATCAAGAAACGATGACAAAACAACTAGTAGAATGGGACCAAATATATACCTATCAATAATCACTCGGAATATAAATGGACTAAATGCTCCAATCAAAAGACATTGGATAGGGCGTCAGAATGGACAAAACCATCAAACAAACAAACAAACAAAAAACAATGTCTATCTAGATGCTGCCTACAAAGCCTTATTTGGACTTAAGTCTCCTGCAGATTTGAAGTGAGGGAATGAAGAAATATTTATCATGCCAATAATGTCAAAAGAAAGCCAGTAGCAATACTTATATCAGGCAAAATAAACTTTAAATCCGAGACTCTACTTTGGTACGCTTTGGGTAAATACCTAATAGTGACATTGCATGCACCCAATATTTATAGCAGAATTATCAACAGTAGCCAAACTATGGAGAAAGCCCAAGTATCCATCAACTGAGGAAGGTGTAAAGAAGTTGTGGTGTGTGTGTGTGTATATATACGTATGTATATGCATATGTACATATGTGCGTGTTCATATATACATACATACGTATATACAACGAAATATAATTCAGCTTCAAGAAGAATGAAATCTTGCCATTTGCAACGATGTGGATGGAGCTCGAATGTATTATGCTAAGTGAAATATGTCAATCAGAGAAAGACACATATATGATTTCACTCATGTGGAATTTAAGAAACAAAACACATGAAAACTAGGGAAGGAGGTAGGAAAAGAGATGCGTGGTAACAAACCACATGAGTCTCTTAATGTTAGAGAAAAAAAGTGAAAGTTGATGGAGGGAGATGGGTCAGCGCAGGGCTAGATGGAGGATGAGTATTAAGGAGAGCACTTGTTGTGATGAGCACTGGATGTTGCATGTAAAGGATGAATCACCGAATTCTACTCCTAAATCTGAGAATGCACTGTATGTCAACTAAGACTTAAATTAGAATAAATAAATAAATAAATAAATACATACATACATACATACATACATACATACATACATACATGAAGCTATAACAAGAGATGAAGACAGAAACGATCTCATACTAAAGGGGACAGCCAAACAAGAAGATCCAATGATTGTAAATTTTGATGCACCCAAGATGCGATCACCAAGTATATAAAACATTTAGCAACAACCATAAAGGAACTCATTTATAATAATAT